>NW_024425786.1:6706901-6738181 GCF_017311325.1 Ursus maritimus | reverse complement strand
GTTCCACGGCTCCCCTTTCTGTGGCCACATCACAGGACGTGGGGGTCACCTGCCCCGCGGCAGGCCGCCTGCTGGATCAGGAGCTGATGCGGAGGCGCTGGGAAATGATCCGGCCTCGCGGGGTGCCAAGAGGTCACTCTGAGGGAATGTTCTGAGCCGTGCATGAGCCCAGGAAAACAATTCGACAACAATGCCGAGTGCCTAGGTGACAGAGAAAAAAAAGAGGAGTCTGTTTGGGAACAGATTTTGGCCTCCGCTTCCAAGGCATTAGTAATTCAAGCAGCAGTGAGTGTAATATTTACTTGGGAAACTATGAAAAATCTGTAACAATGTTCTTTTCCCAGCTTTCATCATGGGCTTGCTGTTCCGAGTGCAGTCAGCCCCCTAATCGCAAACAGGGGCGCGCGGTGCTCTCTGGCAGCGGGTGTCAGCTCGCTGCGTTCGCCTTGTGCCAGGCTCCTCCGCGTGGGCCCCAGGAGGCCGGGGACAGCGGTCCCGCCCAGCCACTGCCGCAGCGACCCCGTGCATCGCTTGGAGAGGGAGCAGGGACAGTGGTCCTGATGATGACAGTGTCTGGCCCAGCACTTTAGAAAATTTTCAGCTTTTTTTATTTCATTTTTTTGGTGGGGGAAAGAGGGTGGGGAGTGAGAGGGAGGGTGGCCCCAATGATCCCTGAGAGGGCTTCTGGGCTACAGAACGTTGTGTTCTAAAACTAGAGAATTCCCAAGCAAACCAGAACGAGCCGGTCACCCTGGTGGGAGGGGACACCTACTGGGCAGGCAAAAGCACAGAATTCAATGTCAGTGTTTATGGTTTGCCCCTAACTCTTGGTTTGTCCCCCGGGGAAAGTCAGGTCACCTCCCAGGGCTCACCTGCAAAAGGGAGACATGGACCGGTGTGGGGAGCTGCAAATTCACCTGTCTACAGGCAGGGCAGGTAAGCTGACGGCGAAGGGGTCAGGTGTGACGTCACGGATGCCCTATGGGGGTGGTGGGGTCCTAGGAGACCCGAGAGGAGGCTCCGCCCCTCCCCAGCCACCTCCCACCCCGGCAGAATGTGGGCCCTGGTCTACCAGACGTCTAAGTTTTTAAAGAATTTTTTTGTGAAAGCGCCCAGATTCTGAAGTGTTGGCTCACGTATTAATGACATCCTGCCCAGGCCGCACAAACACGGCGGGTTGCCAGCTTGGCTTCTGGGCAACTGGTTTGCAACCTCTTGACTACACATTTTCTGTTTCCTGTCAGTTCTAAAGTTCAGTACTTTATGAAGTCCAGCCAGCCATCCCTTCAGTTAACTGGAAATAAATCACATGGTTTACTTTGAGAAAGAAGAAGCAAACATGTATGTTTCAAAAGCTGATTTCAGGGATTTATTCTAAAAAGCGGTTCTGCAGGGTCCCGGGATGGCGAACCGCTCCATTGGCGTAGGTGCTGCGGGCCCATTATTGCTAAGCTGTGTAGCGACCTGGATGAGCCTTGACCATATTATGCAAAATGAAAGAAGCCGGACGCAGAGGGCCACGTGTTGTAGGATTCCATTCACACGGAGGGTCCAGACCAGGCAAATTCACTGAGACAGAAAGTAGATGAGTGGTTACCAGGGCCTAGGAGAATGGGGGGTGGGGAATAACAGTTAATGGGGATGGGGTTTCTTTTTGGGTGATGAAGACGTTCTGGGATGTGATCATGGTGATGGTTACACAACCTTGTGAAAGTACGAGACTCCTCTGAATAGCTCACTTTAAAATCGTGAAGGTTATGGTAGGGAATTTTCTCTCCATTAAAAAAATACACTGTTCAGGGCGCCTGGGTGGCTCGGTCGGTTGGGCATCTGACTCTTGATTGAGGCTCAGGTCCTGATCTCACAGTCGTGAGATCCATGCTGGGCGTGGGACCTGCTTGAAATTCTCTCTCTCCTTCTCCCTCTGCGCCTCTCCCCCACTCATGCACGTGAGTGTGCTCTCTCTCTCTAAAAATAAATAAACAAACCAGTAAGTAAATCTTTAAAAAATATATACTGTTCAGGTGTTGATTCTCCTCATGCTGATCTGTGGATTTTGTGCAATCCCAGGGAAACTTTCAGCAGGCTTTTTGGGTAGAAACTGACAAACCGATCCTAAAATTCAAATGGAAATGTGATGCACATAGAATGGCCAAAACAACCTTGAAAAAGAAGAGCAAAGGAGGAGGTCTCATACCACCTGATTCCAAGGCTCATAAAGATACAGTAATCCGGAGAAGGCAGAACTGGCGGAAAGACAAACAAATAGATCAATGGAGGAGAATAGAGAGCCCATGAATAGACCCACACAAATATGGACAATAGATTTTCAACAAAAGTTCAAAGACCGTTGTATGGAAAAGGGATACTCGTTTCAACAAATGTTCTGCAAAAAAAAGAAGAAAAAGTACATTGAGCCATACCTCGTGTCTTATAAAAGTACTAATCTAAAACCGACTTAAATATAAAACTTAAAACTGTAAAACTTCTAGAAGAAAACACAGAAGAAAATCTTGTCGCGTAGGGTTACGTAGGGATTTCTTAGATACTGCCCCAAAGCACAATCCGTAAAAGAACAAATGGATAAACTGGACTTAATCCAAATGAAAAGAACTTCTGTTATTTTGAAAGATACTCTTACAAGCCTGAAGACAAACCACAGACTGGTAGAAAATGCTTACAAATCATATATCTGGGGGCGCCTGGGTGGCTCGGTTGGCTAAGCATCTGCCTTCGGCTCAGGTCATGATCCCAGGGTCCTGAGACCGAAACCTGCATAGAGCTCACTGGTCAGTAGGCAGTTTGCTTCTCCCTCTCCCTCTGCCCCTCACCTTGCTCATGCTCTCTTGCTTGCTCGCTCTCTCTCTCTGTCTCGTGAATAAATAAAATCTTAAAAAAAAATCATATATCTGACAAAGGACTTGTATTTAAATACATAAAGAACTCTCAAAAGTTAATAAAACAACAACCCACTTAACAGTGGATAAAATATCTGCACCAAAAAAATGCTTGTTTTGTTTAATAAGCTTATGTTTTCCTTGTTGGATGGCCATTAAGCATATATAACAATGCTAAAATCATTAGTCATTAGGGGAATGCAAATTAAAAACCACAATGAGGTATTACTGTACATCTGTTAGAATGGCTAAAATTAAAAAGACTGGGGTGCCTGAGTGGCTCAGTTGGTCAATCATCCAACTCTTAATCTCAGCTCAGGTCTTGATCTCAGGGTCATGAGTTCAAGCCCTGTTTTGGGCTCCACGCTAGGTGTGGAGCTTACTAAAAAAAAAAAAAAAAAGAAAGAAAGAAAAAAGAAGTTATTAAAAAAAAAACAAAACTGACCACACCAGGTGCTGATAAAGACATGGAGCCACTGGAACTCATATACTGCTGATGGGAATGCAAAGTAGCTCAACCCCTCTGGGAAACACAGTTTGGTACTTTTTTTTTTCTTTTTTTTTTTTTTTTTAGTTTGGTACTTTTAGAAAGAGTTCCACATAAACTGCCATATGACCCAGCTGTTCTACCTCTAAGTATTAACCCAACAGAAACGGAAACGTACATCCTACGAACACTTGTAAACCGATGTCCGCAGCAGCATTATTTATAAAAAGCAAAAAACTGAAAACACCTTGACTGCTCGTAGCAAGTGAATGGATAATACGTGGTGGTGTATCCACTGGATGGGGTTTCATGGAACAAAACAGGTGAAAACGTAGTCGCATTTCAAAATAATGATGCTGAATGGAAGAAGTTATACCAAAAAAAAAAAAAAAAAAAGCCCGTACTTGTACCCGCCAGCTGGGGCTGCATAACAAGGGAGCACAGGCTGGGGGCTTAAACCACGGAAATTTACGTTCTCACAGTTCTCACAGTTCTGAAGGCTGGGAGTCTGGGATGGAGACATTGGCAGGTCTTGTCTCTTCTGAGGTTTCCATCCTTGGCTTGTAGGTGGGTTTTCTTCTGGTGTCTTCACATGGTCTCTTCCCTCTGTGTTTGTCCTAACCTCCCCCTCTTCTTCTTCTTCTTTTTTTTAAAATTTCTTTTATTTTATTAAGTAGGCTCCGTGCCCAACCTGGAGCTTGAACTCATGACCCAGAGATCAAGAGTCGCGTGCTCTACTGACTGAGCCAGCCAGGTGCCCCCTAACCTCCTCTTCTTATTAAGAGAGCCGTCAGATTGGATGAGGGCCAAACCTAACGACTTCATTTTAACTTAGTCACCTCTTTAAAGGCCCCCATCTCCAAACACAGTCACATTCTGAGGTGCTGGGGATTAGGGCTTCAAAATATGAATTTTGGGGGGACACAATCCATCTCATAGCAGTACTGTTTGATTGCATTTATATAAAAGTCTAGGGAATGCAGACGAATCCCTAGTGATGGGAAGCAGAGCAATGGCTGTGGGGGGACGGGGTTGCAGCCGGGGCTGGGGGAGGAAATGACAAAAGGGCGTGAGGAAACTTTCAGGAGTGGTGGATCTGTTCATTATCTTGGCTGTGGACATGTTTTTGTGGGTGTATACAGATGTCAAAAGTCATCAAACTGTATACTTTATGTGCCGTTTATTAAACATCAATTATACATAGTATCTTAATCAAGGTGTTTTTTTTTAATTTTTAAACAACTTCAGGGGTTTAATTCTAAAAGGCAGTCTCCTCCAAGTGTCCTGGGCCATATACTTCCAGCTCCATCCTGTTCGCCTCTGTCTTCGAGGACCTGATGGTTGAGAGGGTGCTCCCCACTCACTTCCTCTCCTCGGGCGGTGCTCCATATCACCTGCTTTCCTGCAGCCCAGCTGGCCTTGTGGTGCCTCCCACAGACCAGGCTTCTTTCTCCCTGCGGGGAGGGTGCTGCCTCCTCTGTCCCGTAGACTCCAGGGCCCACTGGCCACCTCCTCGCCTCCTCCTCCTGCTCTGGGTCTCAGCGTCTGCTTTGTGCTTGGCCGAAGTCTAGAATGCCCTTCCCCCCCCCATCCCATGTCCTCAACCCCAGAACCTGGGACTATGATAAGGCATCACTCCTGGGGTCGTGACATATCGTAGGACACAGTTCACCTTAAGATGGGAAGACGTGCGTCCTCAAAGGCAGCGTGCTTCTCGGGCTGGGGCGGAAGAAATCTGGAGAAGTAAAGCGTGGGAGGACTGGACGGACTATGGCTGCTCTGAAGATGGAGGGGCTGCGTGAGCGGAACGCGGGTATCTCCCAGGTGCTGAGGGCAGCCCCCTGCTGCCAGCCAGCAAGTAGACAGGGACCTCAGTTCTTGCAGGAGACTCAGTGCTCACCTGTTGAAACCTGACCCACCGTGGGGGTGTTGGGAGGTGGGGCCTTTGGGAGGTGATTAGGTCACAAGGGTGGAGCCTCGTGAGTGGGGTTAGTGCCTTAATAAGAGACCCCAGAGAGCAATCCTGTCCCCTCCTGCCATGTGAGGACACAGCGGGAAGACAGCTGGCTGTGAACCAGGAAGTGGGTTCTCACCAGACACCGAGTCTGCGGGCGCCGTGATCTCGGACTTCCCAGCCTCCAGAGTGGAGGGAAGTAAATGTTCGTTGTTGAAGCTCGCAGTCTATGGGGGTTTGTTACAGCAGCCCGATCAGACCAAGGCAGGCAAGCCGTACTCTGGACAAACGAATCGAGCCTGGATGTGGATTCTTTCCAAGAGCTTCCCGATGAGACCCAGCTCTGCCAACACCTTGATTTTGGCCATGGGAGACCCTGAGCCTAGAACCCAGTGGAGTCCAGCCAGACACCTGACCTACAGAACGATGTAATAAATGGATGTTGTTTTAAATGGCTGAGTTTGTGGCACCTTGTTACACTGCTGAACTCAGAGACGGACTCCCTGGCCATCCTGTTTGTGAAGCAGCCCCCGCTCCTAACATGTTGGTTATTTTCCCTCCGTCCGTCTGTTACCTGCTCAGCATTCTGTCAGTTCTGTGCGACTCTCTCCCGTGCTAACACTTAGCCCGTAAAGGTAGAGCCAGCGTCTACCTCGTTCATCTGTGGATCCCATGTACCCAGCCCTGGACCCGACCTGAGACAGGCCCCTCATGAGTGTCAGCAAATGGATGGATGATCCCCGAAGATCACCCTGATCGAGTGATCCTCCCTGCTCTCTTCTTTCTAAGGGACACAGCTGGAAGTGCTCATTCCAATTAGAAGGCTTCTCATCAAGGATTAAAACAAAAGGGGAGTTTAAAACTATTCTTAATTTCATCTAACCAAGGCAGTTGGTTGGCCAACTTCCCCAGCTAAAATTGAGATTTAGCCCCAGGACTTTTTTTTTTTTTTAATAGAGTCTTTCTGGAAAGATCCAGTGACATTGTTGTTTTGTAAAATATGACTGACCAATTCTTAGGACTCCTGAAAAGTGAATAGGGGTGGAAAGCGGTCTGGCGGTTCCTGGAAAGGTTAGACGTGGAGTTTCCACATGATCCAGCAATTCCACTTCTTGGTGTCCACCCAAGTGAAATGAAAACATGTGTAAACAAGATCGTGTTCATGAGTGTTCATGGCAGCATTATGCATGGTAGCCAAAAAGTCAAAATGACCCAAAGGGCCAGAAATTGGTGAATGGATAAATAAAATGTGGTATATCCATGCAATGAAAAATTATTCGGACATGAAAAGAAATATAGTACAGATGCATACATGGATGAGCCTTGAAGACATTGTGCCAAGTGACGGAAGCCAGACACAAAAGAACATAGCGTGTGATTCCATTCATATGAGATGTCTGGAAGGGCGAATTCCTGGAGAAAGTAGATAAGTGATTATGTAGGGCTGGAGGGAATGGGGACGATGACTACAGAGTGTGGGTTTCTTTGGGGGGGGGGATGAAAATGTTGTAAAAGGGGCAGTGGGGGTGGATGTACAGCTCTGTGAATATGCTAAAAACCACTGCATTGTATACCTTAAAGGGGTGAACTGTATCCCAGCAGACAACTCACGTACAGCGGTATGTGAATTAGATCTCAATAAAAAAAAATTCTATGCCACAACGGTAAGAAAAAGAAAAAAAGTGGATGGGGTGAGAGTTGTAGGCATTATAAAGATGGAGAAGTGGGAACAGAACCCCCAGCCCCGTGCCCTGTGGGGGGGCAGACTGCCTCCCAACACGACCACCAAGACTCTGGGTCTGAGGAGGCTTTTCCGCTCTGCGCAAGGGCGAGGGTGTTTTCAAGTTTGATCATTGGTGGGCTCATGCTTCCAGAAAAAAAAATCGATCTAAAATTTGGCATGGGAAAGCCCTGGAGTGTATACAATCTTCAGATCTTTTCTAATGGGATGGCTGATGGCATGAAGGGATCTTTTGGGCTGCTTCCTCAGCAGGGGACCCTTCCCTTCTAGGACGCTTCCTTCTGGGTCTGTGCTCAGCCTTCCAAGAGCCCAGGCTCCCACCCTCTGCCGGAGTTGGGTGTCAGGGTGCAGAGAAGTCCTTCATACCTAATCCCAACGGTGGCTGTGGCTGATCCTTCCAGGGAATTTCAGAATGCTTGGAAGGAACCCACCACCCGAGTAACACTTAATGGCAGAGAGGAATTCCTTTGGGATCCCCGGTGACTCTGGGTTCAGGTCCAGAGAGCGCCTTATCAGTGCGACGCAGAGACAGATGTTGTTTACAGGAATCAAATCACGGGCCCCAGGTGGAATCTCAGTTTGGGACCTGGAACCAACAGGCACGTAAATCGGAGCCTGGAGAGATGGTTGTGGCAGCGAGGCCCGTCCAGATCTCACTGCCCGTAATTCCCTCTAGGCTTCAAGTCCAGGCCTGGAAAGAACAGAACTCATCTTTGGCCTTTCGTGGACTTTTCCATTTGATCCAGGAGGTGAGTCCCGGGGTTGGGTTGTTCCGAGACCACGCCCTTTTACAAGCACGTGGCATTTGTTTTACTCTTCCCTGGGACTGTCTAGAATCAGATCTGACAAGTGTGTTTATCCCAGATGGACCGAGATGCTTGGTTCCATGTGAAGGCATCCTGATGTCTGCCCAGTCCTTACGTCGGAGGAAAACCCTGGGCCGCAGCAGGGGCGGTTGACTACCAGCCCAGCTGTCTGGGTATCTGTGATCTCAGCCCTTTACTGGTCTGTGAGTCTCCCATTGGGATACACACGTCCTTCCACTTGGCCACAATCTAAGTTAGGTCTTCCAAGATTGAGCCACATGAGCTCCACGTTGCCCAAAGGTGCAGACTCCGACGGGCTTTGTGTAAAGCTCTTGATCTTGGGGTTTGCGCAAAGGTGGGGGATGTGAGGCAACTGGAGATGAGTCCTCTGTAGGTGGGAGCCCGCTCTGGGTGCTCCGATCTGCTCTCGCCAGGGGGCGCCACACTCCTCCTTTAACGCCATCCTGGTCTGGCTTCCAGATTTGGAAGGCTCAGGAAAGGGGATGGCACACCTTCCAGATTCTCACCATCACACCACTTTGTAAAGCGCTTCCAGGCTTTAAGTTTCCTATGGAACAGCCTGATGATTTTCTGAGAGCAAACACAGCGGACCTACCTGACAAGGGCTCTTTGATAAAATAGCAACAGTGGACTGCAAACGGAGTTTCCTTCTTGGTTTCCATTCTGCTTTTCGTTCCATTTTATGACTCAAAAGTACTTTCCCCCTTTTCCAAGTATAGCATCAGTCCCTTCTGGGATCTTTAGTGGTAAAGAGATCCTGAGAAAGTGGACCTGGCAAAATGGAGACTTTCTCTAAAAGAGTCTAAACAGACCCTAATTAGTCCTGGGTGCAGCTCCTACACCAAGAAACTGCACCAAGCCACCACCCTTGGTGGCTGCTGGTTGTTCTAAGGAGACCTCGGGGGAAGGTCTCGGCCACGCGGGGGCTGGGCCATGCTTCTGTACCCCCGGTACCGGGAAGGTTTGTCCGGGGACATAGTCTCTGTTGGCACAGCTCTCGCCGTCCACGGGACTGCAGGAGGGGAAGGCACTCAGGATATTTGGGGGAGACCAGCCAGGGGTCCTGAGATGGAGAGAGGTCAAACCACCCCGTTGGAGAGGGATCTCAACTCTCCTACCAGGTGAGCAAGGCGTGGGGCCCAAAGTGGTGTAGGAGAGCATGTGTGTGTAACAGTCACAAGCATGCACATTGGGGGGCCCCTCCCCCCGACTCTGCCACTAGATGCGGGAGTTCCTGCCTGTGCCCGCAGCCATGCCTGAAAGCAGTCGATGGTCGTGGTCCGTGGGTCTGTGTTGTTGCCAAGTTTCCCGAGGCGGCCAGTCTTGCGTCTCCTCTTCCACTGTGGACGTTCCCACCAGTGACAGGCTCCTGGCCTCACCAGACTCCATACTGCAGATGGTACGGGGAGCCTGGGACGTTGGGCAGAGTGCCCGGGAGGCCTCTCAGACCAGATACTTCCATTGCAGAGCCCCGAGGCCGCTCCTAGGGTGGGTGGGGGCCCCGGATCTCTAAAGCAGCTCCAGTTTCGCTGGGGGCCTCTAAGGGTCAGCATGGCCCTCGGTTCCCTGGGGATCTGTGTTCCGGCCACCACTGCCCTGCATGAGACTGGCCTCGGTGCACGCCGTGCCCCTCAGCCTGGTTCGAGCAACTTCTTGCCCTCTGGCGTTTTCACAACGGAGATGTCATATGCGGGGTGGGACAGGACACAAAGACAGAAAATGATGCTCTGGCTCATTTTCAGAAAGACGTCAGAAAAACTCCTTGTTCCTCATCTCGAGCCTTCCTTCCAGAGCCTTCCCTGCAGACTGCTCGCTCAGCAGGTGTCTTTGGCAATCGGGTGATGGAGGGGTGCACACTCAAGCTCCAGGTGACCCTCGAATTCATGGCTTCCTAGAGTCAGCCATTTTTTTCCTTTTTAATTGGAAGGACTTAACGTTTCCAGCTTCTCATTTTGCCAAATCAGAACTTTAAGGACAACAGCCGTTTACTATTCTGATCACTTTTATTTTTATATTTTATAATTATTTTATTTTTATATTTTATTTTTTAATAATTTTTTAAAAAAGTAGGCGCCATACCCAATGTGGGGCTTAAAGTCATGACCCCGAGATCAAGAGTCACATCTTCCATCGAATTAGTCAGGCTGGCGCCCTTACGCTAATCATTTTTAAAAGTGAAAGCTCTTTCTACAAAATTACTTAATCTCAGACTAAATGACCAAAGGATGGTCTTTATTGTTTTTATTTTTTTAAGATTTATTTATTTATTTTAGAGAGAGCTTGTGAAGGGAGGGGCAGAGGGAGAGGGAGAGAAGCAGACTCCCCACTGAGCCCAGAGCTGGAGCCAGGGAACCCAAGATCACGATCTGAGTGGAAATCAAGAGCCAGAGGCTTAACCGAGGGAGCTGCCCAGGCACCCCAGAAGATGGTCTATAATGAATATATTTAGCTTTATGAAACACTCGCCCCTTTACGCTTGTTTTTCTCTCATTTCACTGCTTGTCTGTGATCGGTCCTCAGGTCCCAGCAGTATGGGGCTTCTCTCGCCCACCGGCCCTCCTCCTCCTTGGGACATGGGTGCCTCTGGTGGGCCTGATGTTGCTTTTTCATAGACACTTGAGTGGTGGCCTTTTGCATGTCTCTGCACGCGGGTCCTCGTGCATCTCCCTCGGTGCCACCAACTGGCCTCGTCACCCTTGGAGTGGTGGTGGGTGGGAGGCTGCTCTGAGTGGCTGAGCCCAGGGGTGTCCCCCTCTCTCATTTCCTAGCTTCTTCCACTAACTCCTGGCCATGCCAACCAGATGTGGGACAGAAATACACAGCAAGGGGGGGGAAGTCTGGATTACATGGAAAGTCTTTGACGTATGCCAAGAAGAAACCAAGAATTTGCATCAAACACCTGAGGGTCAGGACAGGACTTTTCGGCAAGTTCCCAATCTCTGTAGAAAGACAAGCTCCCCGGAAAGTTCGACACCCGCTCAAGGCAGTGGACTGACGTGGCTGCGGGTGGAAACGCTCTCTGCCGAGTATGGCCCGTGCCCGCCAGCCCACAGCAGCCTCCATGGTCCCGGCCTTGGCGCTGCCAGGCTCTTCGTGTTCCCAGCTCAGAAAACCATCTCAGCCTGGACTGGGGTGCCTCTCGGCTTCTGTCTCCTCCCACTCAGAACATTTAAAGCTCACATTTTCTCCTTTTCCCTCTCTCTCCACCTTCCTCATTTTGCCCTTCCCACCCCCATCATCCTCATCCCAGGGCTTACCCAATGAGCTTCTCCTTGCCCAGCTCCGGCACGTTCACCTTCCACCCAGGAGAGTTAACTTGTCCCATATAAGGTGATCTGGAAGAGCTTTGTTCCTGTCCTGTCTGCTCCCAGCCCACACAGACATATTTCATCTCTGTCTGTCTGCGTATATATGGCGGGGCCAGCCACTGAGCAAGAGACTAAACACCAAGTTGCGTTGCTGTGGGTGAAGGCTTTTCTCCTATTAAAGAACACGGTACTCAGACACTTGTTGAAGATGGGAAGGCAGACTTTATTCAGGGAGGGGGGGACATGGCGACAGGCGTAGGGACCATGGCAGTGGGGTCTTGCGGTGGGGGAGAGAACACAGCAGGGGCAAGTAGGAAATTACAGTCAAGGTACAGGATGGGGGTCTGGGGTGGGAAATCACTGAGCGGAAATGTCAGGGGTAAAGGGGGTTCTGGCTCCATCCACCTAAAGGGTTCTTGCTGAAAGCAGGCCAGAGTGGTCAGACATCACCTGGGGGGCAGTGGGGGTGAGGAGCCCCATCAGACATCGAGGGTGGGAGTTCTTGCTGAACTGACTCAGCAGGGTTCTCTTACAAGGAAGGGCACAGACTGGGGTTGGAGGAGTTTCGAGAGCCTGGAAAAGTTTGGTCAAGCAAAGAATCTTTGTCCTCCAACATTTTGCCCCAAGCGGTGCGGGACATACACGGTACCACACAGGGCTCCGTAACGCTGCGGTGTGGGAAGATGACTTTCTACCTCATGGAACCAGCATTCTCATTAGGGAACAACAACAACAACAATCTTTGTTTAGGAAAAGACCCAGCTAAGGGGTGAAAAGTGAGGCCCTTAGAGTTAAGAGAAAAGGGGACCAAGAAACAAAAGCCCCCGAACACCATGAGCACTCTGCATCATACGAGAACGGGCATTTGGGGAGAGGGAGGAGGAGGGGCGAGGAGGCCAGAGGCAGGGGAAGAGGACCAGAAATGGGGTGAAGGGCAGAACCAGGTTGGCAGAAATGGCTCAAGCGTGTTTCAGAAGAAGGAAAAGGCTAATAATCTGTTTTGTTTCCATCAGTACACTTGCTCCGTCTCCCCAGACTCCCGCGAGAAGACACAGAAACGTCTTTTGCTAACATTGTTATTACTTGGTTTTCAAATCAAAGGAATGAGGCTGCAGCCATTGTGAGCCGGTGCTCAGGTGGGGGTAATGCAACAGGGAGTCAAAGCGGGGGATAGGGCCCGGGCTGGACCGTGGGCTAAGCAGAGGCCAGGAGAAGCACGATGGGGAGGAAGCCCGGGGATGGGACCTCTGCTTTCTGTCACCTGCTTGTAGCCAGTCTGCCTGGGCGCACGTGAGGGATGGTCTGCACGCCACCTGGAGACAGGGATGTAACTCCGAGCATCTGCTCTTTCAAGGAGCATTTACGGAGCACCGACTGTATGCTAGGCGCGCTGCTGCAGGACCAGGATGCCGGAGATGCTGGAGGACTTGAGCATAGATCCACGGTTTCTACCGCTCCCCAGGGTAACGACGGCTTCCTTCCTTAAAAGCATTGCCTGCCTGAAGGTGAAGTCCGAACAACTATCCATTCCAGAGGAGGGACGATGACCCTTGAAAGCCCAGACCCAGCTTGCCTGTTCGGCCCCTCCTCTGAAGTCCCTCAGGAAGCCCCTCTACCCTCAGATCACGTCTAATTCCTGGATGTTTCTGGAGTGCATCAGGCAGGCTGCAAACCCTCCACACCCCGAATTCCAATCCCCCTGCCTCCACATCTTCTCCCCTGGACCTTTCCTGCCTGTCCTTCCAAGCCAGGTTAGTGGGCCCTGGCCTCGTAGCTCTCCCTGACCACTCCTTCTACTCTCCCCACTCAACCCCCACCGTCCCCCCAACCCAGCAGCCGCCAGCACGCTGGCGTCCGGCCTCCAGTGGTGCTCTCAGCTGGCAGGGACGGACCGGATCATTGTGAGTTGCTTCTGTGATGTGTCTCCTCCTTAATGTACCAGCGGGAAGAGCCTTGTCTTATTCATCTCGGTGCCCACCCAGCGCCTGGCACTCGGTGAGCTGTCTAGGCAGCGAGGATGAGAAATATTTTCACCTAAGGATCTGCGGACCTTTCCCCAGTGTTGGGAGGACAGGGACCTCAACTATGGCTGCAGCCTCCCCTCTGACTAATTTTCATTCAACTCCCAGTATAAATAGCTCCCTTTCCCCCTATCAGAAAACATCTGCTCCCACTAGCTGCCCAGGCCTGTACCAGTGCTATAAATATCCCGGCTGCATCTCAGCTGCTCTGGAACCGGGAGCAAGAGAACTTGGAAAGAGAGAACACCAAGCAAGACGAGGGCAGCGGGAGCGAAGAGGCAGAAATTGCCCAATCCCCTCTCTTACACCTCCAGGCGCAGGCTGACAGTGCTTCCCACTGGGGCTTGGAAACCCCTGCAGTATTCCTGGGAATTCGGCAGAGACCGAGAAATGTCAGCTACTCCTGGTCTCATGGTTTTCAACACACTGTCTGCTGCAAAGACCCAGCTCCTCTCTGACCCACTGAGAGGCAACCTGACACTCAGCGTGAGCCAGCCCTCCCCGTTCCAGCAGCGCTTAGGAGATGCAGGATCAGAGATGGGATGGCTTCGAAAGTGGTGTTTTCATGCATCTTTATAAGGAATCATGTCATTCTCTGCTCCCTGAAGCCACTTTTTCTATTTCATACACCAAAGGGCTAAATTCCGCATGGTATTGTGCTCTAGAAACCGCACAGATTTCCAAGGAGGATAAAAGGGGTTAGTGTTTGGGAGAAGGGATGTGGGAAACAGTCAGGTTCCATCTACAAACACCCGTGGCAGACATCACGTGCTGTGTGAAGACGGGGTGCGGTACAGACAGGATTTATGGGTGCACAGGAGTGAAAGCCCCTTCACTCCCCAGCCTGTTCGACACTCCCTGGGGGGCTGGTTTCTCTTCAAACCCCCTGGCAAAATGCCTGGCAGTCCAGGGACCTTTAGTGGTTGCTGGATAACAAAATGTTTGCTGGTTGCTTCAAGTCCACAAGGTCTCGGTGCCACAGAGATTCACTGAAGTTAAATTTCTTCCCACCCAGCTCAGCTGCTCCCAGCCAGAAAAAGCTGTGGTGGGATAGTGGGGAGAGGCCCTTCTCGAAATATCCTCCGTGTAGGAGTCTGGGTTCTCCAGGGAAACAGGACCAATACATATATTTACTGTCATGAATTGGCCTCCAAGGATTATGGAGGCTGAGCAGTCCAAGATTTGCAGTGGGCAAGCAGGAGACCCAGCAGGGCCAAGGGTGTCAGTTCTGCTCTGAGTCAAGTCCAAAGGCAGAGACCAATGTCCCAGCCGGAGGACGGTCAGACAGAGAGAGAATTCTTTCTCACTCGGGCTTTCATTCTATTCAGGCTTTCAGTGGATTGGCTGAGGCCCACTCACACCGGGGCGGGCTTTCTGCTCCTCTCTCCACGGACTCAAATGCTAATCTCGTGCAGAAACACTCTCACAGACCCACCCAGAAATAATGTTGGACCAAATATGTGGACACCCCGTGGCACAGTCAAGTGGACAGATACAATTAACCCTCACACTTGATTTCCCCACATTTTCTGTCCACCTTCTTCCCTTCCTTTCACTGGGCCACCTCAGCCCCTCCAGGGTGAAGTGGGGTGGGGGCACCCCTGTCATCGGCCACTGCTTCCTTTGGTCGTGGCAAACATTTGAAGCTGACTTTTTCTCCTGTGCGGGGCTTTGGGGTTCCTTGGTCACTCCCCGTAGGCTGGGGGATTGCTCCCCCATGGTCCTCTGAGGGGACCAGGACATCCTAGCTAGTGTCCTAGCATCTTTGCTCAGTCCTTTCTCCCGGCAGCCCTCGGGGCCAGCTCTTTCTCATGGCATCTAGTCTGTGGGAAAACCAGGGGCGAGGGGCCCTGCACCAATCCCATAGCCACCCATCCTTGTTCTGACTTTAATGTTGTCGTCATTAAGATTTCCCAGGCATGTAGCAGACACGAGTCGTCAGGTCCCCTAAACTGCCGGGCATGCATGTCAGCTCTGAGTTGCCCCCTGAGGACCTTCTCACCATGCTCCCTGCCGGCAGTTAGCTGTAATGGGTACAGCCCGTCTTCTTTGGCTTGATGATGTTCCAAGCCTTTCCAGTGTCCTCGGCTCGCCATCGTTACTCCTGGGCGAGAGGAGGTTGGCGGCTGGAGAGACTTGGCGCACTGGGGTGCTAGCGGCTTTGGAAAAGTGGTTGTTCGCCTCCTGGAATCAGGCCCACAGTCAAGGAAGGAAGGAGGACAAGGGGCATTACCGGTCTTACCTGTCTTTTACAGAAGAAAAGCAAAGCCTTTCCAGAGGGCCTCCAGAAGCCATCCCAAATGTGTCCTTCGGTACGACTGTGCCTGGCACCGTTGCTCTCCCGGCCTCAGTGGAGCCGGGCAAGGGAGGAGGGGGCTGGGAGCGTCAACGTGGTTGTCATGGTGACAGTCAGCATCTGTCTCTTGAGCAGCTCACCTCAACTGAGACAGTGACTTTGCTCAGCAGAACCCCCCCTTCCTCCTCAGTATCGAATATTAACGGGCTTTCGTCAATGACACCATGCAGATTAGACACTGGATGTGGGCAAATGAGATTCTGTCCTCCAGGGGCTCATCCTGGTGCTCGTATGGTCCCTGTGGAATCAGCTACACAGACCTTACACTTTCTGCTATTACCGTCAGCAGTAGGAAGTTGTGGTGGTGTTTCAACCTCCACTCGAGAAAATTCCAATGTTGCAAAGTGACCTGGATGTCATGGGATGGACTTCAAGGCGTGAACACGTGTATCAAACCATTGAGAACAGTTAGGTTCTTTGGAACACCTGACAAAAAATTGGATAGAGCCTTAATATTTGTTTTTCTCTCACGGAAATTTTTTTTAAAAGATTTTATTTGTTTGTCAGAGAGAGAGAGAGAAAGAGCGTACAAGTCGGGGCAGCAGCAGGCTGAGCAGGCAGACAGGCAGAGGGAGAAGCAGGCTCCCCGCTGAGCAGGGAGCCCAACTCGGGACTCGATCCCAGGACCCTGGGATCGTGACCTGAGCCGAAAGCAGACACTTAATCGACTGAGCCACCCAGACGCCTCTCTCATGGAAAATTTAGTTTGAAATTGGTTCTGTGGAGACCTTTCTAGATAGGATTGTTGTATAGGCCACAGGTGGTTGGATTTGTGGTCTAAAATTATTTTGTAGTTAGAGTTCTCTGGGGGATCACATGATTCCCTGGAAGCAGGCTGGCTACACTCTCAGGCTGGTCCAGTGCTTTTCACATTAAGTTACTACTTCAGCTCACGAAATCTTGTCTTTGAGGCCGAAAATAGCTTCAAAGTTACCAGACTCAATGATGGCAGAGACACTTTGGCACCAGAAAGAATCTGGCTGATAATGCGATGAGAGCCTTTTAAAATGTATCCGTGATGACATTATTAGGTTCGGGAGGGGATGTCCTCCCCACTTGAATCGGGATAACTGATCAGGTGCAGGGGCCAGAGAACACGGAGGTGGGGATGTCGGTTATTAGGTCCGTGGGCAGGTGGGCTTGCCAACGTTGCACTCCCAAAGCAGACGTGCCGGTTCGTCCTGTCTGGTTGAGAGCTGCCCAGCTAACCAGCGTGTTCTCTGCAGCTGGGGGATCCCAGAGGAGGAGAGGGGGGATACTGAGCTTGTACGGTTCCTCCCCGTCCGCCCAATTGGGAAAGTGGCTCCACTTCCTCTGGGAGAGGAATGGGTGGGAGGAAGGAGTGGGGGGGGGAGAGAAGGGGTGTCCCCCTAGGAATTCCTTCTGCATGACAACATGAAGAGCTGAGAGTATGACTCTGCCCCCTCCTCACATATACGAACTTAAAACATTATAAGCCGGTACAGTATGCTCTGATCTGGCTGGTATTCTAGATGCTTCTGTCTTTTTATGGATCTCCCCCCACTGACCCACCTGCCAGTTTACTTATTACAACCAGAAGGGTAATAAGAACCTTCGTATTAATAAGGCTCATATAGAGGTTGTTCTATTCAAGCTAAATCTTGCTGTCTTATCACAGATTTTATTATAATGCTAGTTATTAATAAATCATATCACCCCCATTAAAAACATGGCATTAAATACACACAAAAATTGCTACATCCAGAGAGTGCTTAGCACTCAAAACAAACGAGCTATCAAGCCCCATCATGACATGGAGGAAACCTCAATGCACGTTACTAACTGAAGGAAGCCAATCTTAAAAGGCCACACTCTATGTGATTTCAATTATACGACTTTCTGTAAAAGGCAAAATGATAGTGGTACTAAAGGGACCGGTGGCTGCCAGAGGGTAGGGGCATATATATGAAAATGGTTAGTAAAGAGGCCTGGGTGTATTTATTCTTTGAAGTCCAGCCCATTTCATTCCCAAGGTTGGCCACCAAATTCTTCCTCCATATTTGAAATGGATGTCGCGTCGGGTGGAGGGAGACGAGCCCCACTATTTGCCCAGGAAAGACGTTCATCCAGGCGACTTCACCTTCCTCTGCTCCCCGTCCTGGCCGCCGAGGGGCTCCCTGTGCTCACCCCGCACACAGAGAACATTGCCAGGTCAGCAGTATACACCGTCCCTTAGACACAAGGAGTATTATTTAGTCTAGAAATTCTCAAAGGAAATATCCGCTTGCACGTGAAAAATCTCTGGAATTTCTCTGTTCCTTGCTGTCCAACATCCCTGTATCTGCGAACCCCCCTCTGTACACAGAGCTGCCTTGTTCACCGCTGGGGCAGGCCTGCGGCAGCCCACCTCTGTCCCTGCCACTGTCCCCTCCGAGCTGCTCCTACCCACCCCCCAACACTGGTGGTGCCCAGGAGAAGAAGAGAGGAAGAGGAGGAAGGAGGGAGGAGGAGGGGGAGGACCCTCTGAAGATCAGAAGTGAGACGTTTTACACAACTGGGGAAATAAACAGAGGAACAAAATCCATAGTTTTAAACCCTCAGTCCTGAAGTTTCTGGGCCTCACTGCTTCTTACTCCATAATTAAGACGAGGAGGACTTTGGATCGAGACAATAAGAAAAGCCATGGGCTCCTTTGTTCCCCACCCCCGTGCCCCCGAAGCCAATGGTGACAGATCTGGAGTTCATTTAGAACAGGCACCCAGGGACCCAGGTGGGCGGCATCCAAGGGCTTTTACTAGAGGCGTCTGCGAAGGTATAAGGAGCTGAGCAACTGCCTTGCCTTCTCTTTAGCGTAAAGACAGGGACACACTCTTTCCTCCCCATCCCCCGGGCCCCTCGCCACCCCTCCCTCCCCAGCACTGCTGGAGGGCTGTCTAGTCTCCACCGGAGTCCGGTTTCGGCTGCGAAGGTGCAAGACCACAACTTCCCAGCTCCTTTTATACACAGGTGTTATAAATATCTTTCTCCTCGTGCCGGCAGGTTGGGTGTTTAAACCAGACTAACATGGGAGAGAGAAGGTGGAAAAGAATCCGAGGTAAAGAGGGGACCCTTTGGAAAACAAGAACTATTCAAGTACCAGGTGTGAAAGTTTTAAATAGAAACCTGCTTATTGCACTTGGAATAACAACAGCTGGCACTTGGAGATCCCGGGGTTCTTTTCAGAAGACTAACATTTAAGTTCCAGACAGTTCTGGGACCGTCTTAACATTGCACCAATTCATCGTAGCAGAAGCTACAGCGTCGTGGCCCATTGTGTCTGTGCCTCTCCAATTCTGAGTTGAGGAGTTTGTTTTCTGAGTTACATGCTAAGCCTCTTACATTCCAACACACACACACACTCACACACACAATGACTCTGTTTTTTAAAATGCAGTCATACATGGGAATTTTATGACATCAAACCCTTAAAAATGTGGAAATTTTGGTTTCAAAATACTGGGAGAAAATAATAAACCTCTTGATTCACATTTTTTTTTCTCTCTCTCCCTCTGCTTCTGGTTCATTCTGGAACTGTGGCTGGCACCCGCTTCGGAGATGGGGTTAGGAGGCCTAATCCGGTATTCGTGTCCGCGGACCGCGCCCCCGACCTGGAAATACTCTCCCCTCAGACAGGAATAGAGAGGCTACTTTTGGGTCCCTCCCAACCTCACAAAAAGACTTTGCACACAAGATGAGAGACAAAGAGTTCTGATCTGTTGGGAGAAAGCAGTGAGCTCTGCGATGGCCAAGGCGCGGGGAGCCTCCGGGAAGGCGCCTCTGGGGGGGTGGCCGAGGGAGGAAGAAGGTCACAGGCGGGCGGAGGCGGTGACAGAGGCCCCCGCTTCCTCCAGGTGTCCTTTACGCGGACTTTCCAGTCAGGCTCTTGGCTGCAGGCGGTCATCCTTTTTCCTGTGGCTCGGGCATCTGCTTTCCAGCTCTCTCTGGAAAGCCTGTGTAAGGGCCGCCTGCCTGCCCGGGCGGCCTCGCCCACAGCTCGGTCCGGGACACAGCCCTGTTCACAACTGGGGAGCATGGTCGCAGTTCAGATGCACTTCCTCCCAGGAGCTCCGACGGATGCAGGACCCGCTGGCCTCTGGCACCGCAAACACCTGTGTTCCTAAATCATGGAAGGCTCCGTCTTCCTCCAGAAGGACCCCACTTTCCCGTGTCTGTTGGGAAAGCAGAATATACAGAATCAGAGAGGTGATGAGGAGGAGGGAGGGAGGCAAGCCGTGGCCCGGCTCCTCCAGTGTTGCCCAGGACTCGGGAGACACGCAGTTTCCTTCAGCGTGGGCACTTAGCATTCCCCCACCACTGGTGTGCGGCGGACACTCCGTAAATCTTGTGGCATGGATACGCTGACCACGATTGTAGGCACTGGGCTGCGACAGAGGCCAACAAGAGTCAGAAATCCCTCCCCGCTGAAGCTGGTCTTGCGGCGCGTGAGGCAGAGAAGGAAGGAGACACGCAGTGGGCGCCGAGATGGGGATACCAGCTTGCGGGGAAATTACGCATGGAGGGGCCTGGAGGACAGTGGTTGGGCAGATCTTACTGATGAGTGGGCATGTGGGTAAAGACCCCAAGGAAGGGAGGGAGGGAGCCGTGTTGATGACCCAGAAGGAGTGCTCCTGGTGGAGGGAACAGCATGTGCCAAGGTCCTGAAGTGGATATGTGCCTGGTGCGTCCAGCCGGTGTGGTAGAGCGCGAAGACAACGAGCCAGAGGGAGCGAAGGAGCGACCTTTGTTAAGGGTCCCATCTTCAAAATCTGCCAGAAGCACATTTGAGGGAAAAGTCATTCAGATGCTAAGAGGGCCACTTAAGTGACAAGGACGGATAAGACAGGCTACAGAGTGGACGGCAAGCACAGGTTTGGGGATTGGGGTTCGTAACGGGAGTGTCCTGGGTCTGGAGGCAAGCCTAGGAGAGCAGTGACCTGAACCACATGGCATCAGACTCTTTGAGCCCTACAGGGCTGCCGACCCTCAGGTGGGGAAGAGATGTTTTGAAATCTGTGGCAGCGAGACTGACCCTTGAGATAAAAGAGCATTGAGTCTTCATCCTAAAGCGACCTCTGCTGAGGTCAGAGGAAGAGATGGCGCACCCCTCTATGTCTGGGACAGCACCGCCTCCATGGTGTCCAACTGTCCGTATCACCAGCCGCTGGCCCGTTGGGAGGTGAGAATGTGCGGCGTCCCACCCCCTCTGCTTTGTCAACGTGGAGAAGGAGGAAGGGTCTTCATCAGATCCGCCTGCGTCTCCAGTTCCTAAACCATCTCCCGCTCCAGGTGCCCCCACCCCTGCCCCGACTTTGTCAGGCAAAACTGTTCCAGTGCGTGGTGCCCACAGATATTTTGGGATCCAAACCAAATCACTATCTCTGAGCCTCCTAGGACCTCATCCTCTGAGATAAAGACATCGCTGCCAGGCTGAGAAAGAGCCGCTTTAGACTCCGACCGACCACACGCCCTGTCGCCGCCCCACGCAACAGCGCAGGACTCGCGCCGACGAAGCCTGGGTGGCTCCCAAAGTCCTCTGGAACCGAGCCCTGTCACTGCTGGGCAGCGCCCCCTCTCCTTTCTGCCCTCAGCAGTGTTCCCAGGAACTTCTGTGAACTTACGGGACATCACTCCATCAACGCGTGTTCCTAAAATGAGTGTTTTGAGCCCTTGTGAGCTTTTGTTTTTGTTTTTACCAGTGTGGGGAGTTGGCCCAGAGGCCATGTGGGCCTGTGGGCCAGAGTACCTTTGGAGGTGGCTTGCAAGGCATTCTGAGTCACTCTCACACCCCACAAATGGAGCCATCCTGGAATAAATACTTAAAAAAAAAAAAAAAAAAACAACCAAAAACCCTACCCTGTTTCCTGGCAGTTCTGAAACTCACAAGGGGTGAGATGTCGCAATAGGAAGGGGGCAGGTTAGAGCGAACGGCTGGGCTGTGGGAAACCTGACGTGATCGCCCCATGCCCAGGCTGTCGCCAGGGCTCCGACTGCTACCTTGGGAGCTGTTCGCAGAGCAGGGAGAAGAGCCAGGCCCCAGACTCTAGCCGGAGAGAGGGGCTAACTTGGGTGAGCCGTGAGGTTGCCCCACGAGCCCCCACAGCTCTGGGCAGATGCTAGTGGGAATGCTGTCTGCTGACCAGCAGCTCTGATTCCTTTGCTAAAACCCCAGCTGTGCTGGGGACTGACCTCATTCATGAAGTAAACATTGAATCAGATACCAGCAGGCCTAACCCTGGTTGAGTGGAAATAACATGGATGTTTCCATAATTATGAAGCTGCCAATTGGATTTGGCAAGAGGGTCTCTAAATATGTCAATCGAAATGAGTTCATTACCTTTTCTTGCCAATTTCATCAGGGGCCAGTTGCCTTGTTGCGGTTGAAATTATTTGTATTAAAATGCTTTACTTACATTTTAGGTTTTTGTATCCCAAATAATGTACTGGAAAGCAGCGTAGTCTAGCAACTGGAAGACAATACTGGGAGCCGGTCGATTGGCGGGGCCTGTGGCACGGCGGTTTGCCAGCGGTTACCACAACGGATCTCGAAATCCCGATCCTGGAAGAACAGCCCCAGGGCCGCAGAGCCAGGGCCTGCCTCCCGAAACGGGCGTGGTCACAGTCTCGGTTCTGGGGTCCAGTGTCACACCACTGGGGTCTCGGGGTCACCCACTCGCTGTCGGCTCATGTGGCATCCCTCGGGGCTGTGCACCCAGGCTATAGGTTATTCGTGCCCTCGACTTCCCTTTCCTCCCTGCCCCTCCTGCCTTTCCACGCGGCCCATTCAGGAGATGAAAGCGCGGGTTCGCGACCCCATCGTAGCGGAGCCCACCGTTCGTAAAGCAGTTTCACCACCTGGGGGAGAAATGATACCGACAGCTGCTCCTTTCTTCTCCTCATTTACTTGTGGAGGCAGCTGGAGCCTAGCGCGGGGAGCCCGGCTGCCTGAGTTCTAGGTCCAGCTCTGTCCCGCACAAGATGGGTGACCGTGGGCAGGTCCCTTCCGCTCTCTCCTGCGCCTCCGTCTCACCAGTCTGTGGAAAACGGAGTGAAAACAGCACCTTCCCTCCAAGGGTTAGTTGGTGCACAGCGCTCAGAACAGTGCCTGGTTCCTGGAAGAGGGTCGGTACCACCGTCACTACTACCGCTGGTCTGAACGGGCCCGCACACGCAACCCGCCACGGCTGTGGTTGTGCGCAGTGTAGTGGCACATTGCCGAGGTGTAGGTCAACAACGGCATTCCAGGCCTGCGGGTCAAGAAGCCCGGTGGCCGGAGGTCTGGCTGATTTGCTTCGTCACTTAAACAGTTTCCACGGGCTTAATGTGTAGCGTTTCTTCCTTAGAACAGTCGTCTGGTTTTTGATAGTGAAGCAGCTCAAAGAAAGTGGCCGTCATTTCATTTGAAGACGATTCCGCTGGTGCTCGTTTCTGCAAGAAGCCCCAAGCCGAATAACCAGAGGCCGCCCTCCCAGGCCCCCAGGGCTGTCTCTGCAGCTAGTGGAGAGAGCAGCCGGCCCACAAAGACCCCGCTGTGCCCTCAAGCTAAGCCATTCAAACTCTTTCCTTGCAATGCTCTGCCCGCTTTGCCTAAGCCTGCTCCCAACACCCTGGGCCCTCTGTCCGCGCTGGGAGCGGGGAGGCCATCCCAGGGACTTGCTCCATCTCCGTACGATAGAAAACTGGACCTGGGTGAGAGACCTGACAAGCCGTGGCGGGGGGCTTCGAGCGCTTCTGATGTCTCAGGGTACTTGGAGGAATCATGGAGAATCGAGGCAAATGTCCTAAATGTAAAAAGAAATTAAAAAAAATATGTATACATATATAAAATATATTTTAGTATATATAGTAGTAATAGTACACTGTGTGTGTGTGTGTGTGCATGTGTGTGTGTGTGTGTGTGTGTGTGGGTGTAAACTGGATAAACTGAAGGCCAGTGAACTTAGTTTTGATCATGGGCAATATTCTGGAGCAGATAATCAAATGAATGGTTGCCCAGCATTTAGAAAGGGTGATTATGAGGGTCCATATTGACTATCGAAGGAATGTCTTTCACTAGGTTAGTGAATTGGGTGAGCACTTTGCCGTAGTGCAATGACTTGTGACAACAGTTCGACAGTTTCTCAAGAAATTCTTACGGACAAAATAGCAACGAAAAGGCTGCTAGAGCTTGAAGGGCCATCAGCTCATCACGCGGCGCATCTCCGTTGAAGGGGACCCTACTCGCTGAAGACCACACAGCTCCTTAGTGGCGAGGCTGGGATCTGGGCCTTCGCCTTGTGTCCCAGGTGAAGGCTCCATCCGCCGTCTGTGGCTCCTGGGCACAGTGAGGTGGACCCGAACGGCAGATGGGACGGTGTCCTTCCACGGCTTTCTCTAGTGGCTTGCCAAACAGTTCTGTCCTTGGCCCCTAAACTCTTTAACATTCTATCAACAACTTGGATAAAGCCAAAGATAACTGCTTATCAACTGTGCAAATAACACAAGACTGGAGAGAAGGCCAGCACGTTGGAACTAGAGAATCAGGATCCAAATTATCTCAACAGGAAAGAATGATTGGTGGAATCCAACAAGATAAAATGTAACTGGAATACATGTAAGGTCCCGCAGTTAGCTCCAAAACTTGATTGCAAAAGTATAGGATGTGGTTGGAAAACATGTCCAACCTCACCCATAATCAAAGAAATGCAAATTGAAGCAACCATGAGATAATCATTTTCCTTTATCAGATTGGCAGTGATTAAAAGAATGAAAATTCCCCGCATTTGGTGGCTAGGATGTGGGGAAATAGGCTCTCTTGTAAACCACTTGTGGGCGGGGAGACAAAAGTACCCCTGCGGAAAGTGATCTGAAATATACAGCAAAAGCTGTAGAATGTACCATTTGTCCCAAGAGCTTCATTTGTAGAAATGTATCCCAAGCCAGGTATGCAAAGACTTACGCACACGAATATTCAATAAAAGCACTGCTATGCAAAGAACACTTTTGGAAGGGTGTGTTACTTTGGGAACAGAAGTCTTGGAGCCTCCGAAGGGTACCACACAGGCATTGCCAAATCCTTGGTGCTATAAAGAGGAAGGATCAGGGTCTGTGCAGCCCCTGAGGCCAGACCAGGACTTACAAGAGGAGACGTGGCTCAACCGCACGCAGCAGATTCTAACGATTCATCCGGTTCAAAATTAGGATGGGGGGACTGCCTTGTACATTCCCATCACTGGCGTATTATCACCCCCAGGTTATGACGCTTGGTCCAGAGTGTCCAAGAGGATAGTCATTGTTCTTTAGCCATTGGGACGAAATGCTCGTCCTGGTTCCTTCCAACACAAAGAGGCAATGAGTCTTGGCTGCCTTAAATCATCAAAGGGTGGAGTCCCCACTCAAGTTCAAGGTGGCTGGGAGGTCACACCAGCTGCCGCTTCCTGACACTGAAATCTAGGAATAAAATGAGAAAGCCTCTCGCCATCTAACACCACTGTTACTGAGAGCCTGACCGTCCCCTTTGCCCCAAAGTTTTTAGGAGTACCTGCTGTGTATTAGTCCCCCAGGGGTACACCTAAGGGAAGTTTTTGGCTGAAGCTGAAAAAAGAAAAAAGATGTAAGCTCCTTCTCACCAAATCATTTCCACTGTATTTTGGCTTCCAGCAGACAGATGTACGGGATAAGCATTCAACTGCTCCATTTACACCTTTTCTCCTTTGCACTGATTTCATCTAAAACTTTCAATTTTCGGGGCACCTGTCTGGCTCAGTCGGTAGAGCATGTGACGCTTGATCTCCGGGTTCTGAGTTCAAGCCCTGTGTTGGGTGTAGAGATTACTTAAAAATAAACATAAAAAAAATAAAACTTTCAATTTTAATCATAAACCACATCCGCCTCAACTATACTAAACTAACTTACATGCAACACCCCAAATATGGAGATTCAGTACTTCTGCATGTGTATCCTTCGTGGGCTCTTATGTTTGCTTTTCCCTCAGTTTATGAAGTCCCTTCCTGGGCTATTTTCATTCAATCTTTCCATCAACTGTATGAGGCAGACATTATTAAAAATATCCATTGTTAACTTTTTTAAAAATTTTATTTATTTGACAGAGAGAGAGAGAGAGACTGCGCACAATCGGGGAGAGGGAGAAGCAGGCTCCCCACTGAGCAGGGAGCTGGATGTGGGGATGGATCCCAGGACGCTGGGATCACGACCTGAACCGAAGGCAGACGCTCAACCAACCGATAACTCTTTACCAAGCCCTAACTTGAGCAGCTGACCAGGCACTGCATCAGGTAGTCCCACTACTCTGGAGCTGGGAGTAGCCTTCCTCCAACCCATTTGGGGTCAGAGTAATCCTTCCATAAGACAACTTATCCCGCCATCACCAGCAACAGACCTCCGTGGTCTCCAAGGCCCTGTTCGTTCTGCTCCCTCGACTCCCCGTGTGTCTCCTACCCAGACCCCTCACTCTGAGCTCAAGCCACTCGGGCCTGTCATTTCTTCCAACCTGTCACACACTCCTTCCAGCCACAGAATTTCCACACATATTTTCCCCTCTGCCTAGAAGATTTCCCTTGTCCCGGCTCTCCTTCCTTTGCATCTTAATAATGCTATCAGATGGACTATGTGTCCCCACCCCTCAATTCACATGCTGACGCCCAACTCCCAGTACCTCAGAATGTGACTGTACTTGGGAGATAGGGACTTTCATGAGGTAATTGTGTTTAAATGAGGCTGTCAGGGTGGACCCTAATCCAATCTGACCTGAGTCCTTGTAAGAAGATTAGGACCCCTAGAGAGACACCAGGAGAACAGGTGCAGAGAGAAAAGGCCATGTGAGGACACTGCAAGCCAAGGAGAGAGGCCCCAGAAGAAACCAAGCTTGCGACACCTTGGACTTCTACTTTCCAGGACCGTATGAAAACAAATTTCTGTTGTTCAGCCCCCTAACCCACGGCGTTTTGTTACGGCAGCCTGAGCTAATACAATTGAGAAGTCATTCCTTCAGGGGCGCTTCCCCCACCCCTCCCCTCCTTCAGCACTACGTGGCTTTTCCTCCATCACACTTGCCACGATTTGTGAATAATCATCTATTTGGATGGCTATGTGGCTACTGTCTGTACCCCTTCCTGGGGATGTAGACTCCGGGGGGGTGAAGAAACAGGTGCGTTCAGACTGTCCAGTGTCCTTCAGCCGCCAGCAGGGGCTTGCTGCTCAGATAGGGGGAGGTCCCACATCGTTGGGTGAAAGGCTGACGTGTTGTTTCAACGACATTACACATGAGGAAACTGAGGTTCCGAAAGGTTAGATTTCCTAAAGGTCACCAAGTAGCTGAGAGGCAGGGCGCGACTGGAACCGGAGCCGCTACAGCTCTGGCTCTTAACCACTAAAGACACTCTGCGTTTTGTTATTGTTGCCTGTGTGTGTGTGTGTGTGTGTGTGTGTGTGTGTGAGTTTCCTCCACTGTCTTCTTTTCCTCAGTCGCTAACTGCCCCATTTGGAAACGCATCTATTCAGTCAACAGAGCCTTCCTGAGCGCCTCTCCCATGCCAGCTTCTGTCCAGGAACAGGGACTCCAGCAACGACAAAGGGGATGAAACCGTTGCCTTTGTGCGCAGCAGGACAGCAAATAAAATCAAGAAACTATATGGTGTATTAGAAGGCGATAAATGCAAAGGAGCCCAGCGGAAATGAGGGACTGCGGAGTCAGACTAGTGTTCAAAAACAGGAGGTGAGAGGGGCGCCTGGGTGGCGCAGTCAGTTAAGCGTCCGAGTCTTGATTTTGGCTCAGGTCATGATCTCAGGGTCCTGAGCTCAAGCCCTGCATTGGGCTCCATGCTGGCCGTGGAGCCTGCTTAATATTCTCTCTTTCCCCTCCCTCTGCGCACCCCCTCCCCCCAATATCAGGAAGTTAGAGAAGGCCTTTTTCAGTAAGGAACGTTAGAGCCAAGACTTGAAGGAGGTGAGGGAGAGAGCCCTGGGGCTATCTGAGGACAAGTTCCTTGCAGAGGTAAAAGCAAGTTGTGTCCCAGAAACAGAAATAAGCCTGGCAAATGACCCGTGTGGCTGGAGTCAAGTGAGTAAGGAGTCATAATTAGGAGATGGGCTCAGCCAGCTTCCAGGAGGCTGGTAGCACAGGACATTTCTGGTCATGGTGAAACTTGGCCTTTTATTCAGTGAGAAGGGAGTCTTTGGAAGATTTTCATAGAGGAGCCACATGATATGACTTTTAACAGAACTGCTCAGGCTATTGTGTGAACACATACTGAGGAGGAGAGGGCTTAAAGGTGGACTCCGGGAGACCAGTGAGGCGGCCATTATGATAATCCATGCGAGATGATGGGGACTTGGTCCAAGATGGTGTCAGTGGAGGCAGAATTCTGAATAAGTTTTGAAGAAAAAGCCAATAGGATTTACCATAGGACAGACTAAATATGGGTGAAGGAGAACTCAAGGTTTGGAGCCTGAGAAGCTGGAAGGATGGCGGTGTCATTACAATGAACACAGGTAGAGCCCCTTTTTGGTGGGGGAAGGTCAGGAACTTCGTTCTGAACACGATGAGTTTGAGCTTGCCTACCAGGCATTCAAGTTGTGATGCCAAACAGGGAGCTGTGCATTCGAGCACGGAGAGTCGAGGAGAGGTCCAGGTTTTCATCGGCAAAAACAGAGGGCCTTTAAAGGCCATGGAAATAAATGACACCACTTAAGATGGTAAGTGAAAAGAGAGAGAGAAGTCCAAGGAGCTAGTCCCAGGGGCACTGCTACATTTAGAGGTCAGGGGACTGAGGAGGAACCAGCAAATGAGATGGAGAAGCAGGAGGCAGGGATACAGTAAGAAAACCAAGAATACGTGGTGTCTGGGTGGCTCAGTCAGTTGAGTATCCAACTCTTGATTTTGGCTGAGGTCCCGATCTCAGGGTCCTAGGATCGAGCCCCCCCAAGCCCCCCTCAAGGGCTCCGCACTCAGCGGGGAGTATGCTTGAGGGTCTCTCTCCCTCTGCCCTCCCCCTCCTTGCTCTCTCTCTCTTAAATAAATCTAAAAAAAAAAAATCAAAGAAAACCAAGAGTGTGCGGTCCCACAAGCTAAGTGAAGAGAATGTTTCCTGGAGGACAGGGTGGTAACTGTTTCAAATGTTGCTGACAGAGCAGGTGAGGTGGCCACGGGGAGGAAACCGAGTGTGCTGGGAGAGGGTACAGTGGGAAGTGAACTAGGGACGCGAATACAGACACTTTGAAGGAGCTGTGATATTTAGAAAAAGGGAGAGAGAGAGATGAGCTGGGAGCTAGAGGGAGAAGTAGAGTCACGTAAAGGTTTTCTTAGGAAGAAATAATATATTTATATGCTTATGGGAAAGATCTCCTCGAGAAGAAATTGAAACTCAAAGGGGTTAGGTCGCTCTTGGCACTAAGGCTCCTGGGCCAGACTGCTTCTCCACCCCACGCTGCTTAAGTGATAAATTTTAGCCTCCCTGGGGCCTCCAGCCCTACACAGGATCCAGTCTAGGGCAGTCTGAATTTCTACTTTACTTGGGCCAGAGGCACATCCGGTACTTACTACCTTAGGTGAAAAAGCCCCTCAAATTGCATTCTGGGCTCTGACTCTACCTTTCAGGGTTCTCGGGAATCGCCTGTCCTCCAAGGCGCGAGGGCGTCCGGGTTGCCAGGGCCACCTCCTGGCGAACGCGCCATGGAGCCTCTGCGCGCATTCGAAACCTCCCCAAGGTCAGCTGACCAGCGCTCCTCCCATCCCGTCTCGGAGGCGGGGCTCGACGCACCGTCTCCACAGCAACTCCCTTGCCAGTCCGCGCTCAGGGCTTCGGCAAGGCAGGAGGCGCGCTCGGATGACGTCACGCACACCGCGGCGCTCGCGTGACATCACACCGGCTCCGCGGACCCGCAGGTACGAAGGCGGACAGGGCGGCAGAGACGGCGCCTGTGCACTTCTTAAACACCAAGCTGTGAGCGAGCGCGGCGGAGGTCCGCTTGCAGCCGCGCAGGTCCGCTTGCAGCCGCGCCTTTCGTTTTACGCGGGAAATCGCCGGAGGTGCTGCAGTTCCGTCTGGCTCTCTCGGAGCTACGTTGAGGGCAGATAGCCGAGAGTCGACTGATTTCCATCACTTCTCCCCTGGGCCATTCCTCCTTGAATCCGTAATGCCACCCACCCGTCTGAAAATGCTAGTTGAATTCCCACATTGTTACCCCCAAGCATCCTTAGCAGGCCACCTCCTTTCTAAACCGGCGCTTGTTATATCAGCAAAAAAAGTTTGTGGCTCAGGTTGTAAGTAAGAGTAACCAGACTCCGACTGAGTTCTGTGAATTCCGAAGTTCTGGGAGTCAGGATTTGGATTTACAAGGACTTGGGACTTCTCTTGACTGCTTGTGGTTCTTTCAGATTTTTAGCCAGGATTCAAACAGTCGACCCCGCTAAGTAAATGCCCTCCAGGTGAATGAAGTGTTGCTGTTCCCAAACTCCTGGCCGGCATTGTGCTGACCCTTGGGATACAGTGATGATGACACCCCTGCCATCAGTGAGAGACCATTTCGTTGATTAATTCAAGAAACACTTGTTGACCATCAGCCGTGTGCTGGGCAGTTTAGATCATTACTGTTCATTGAGAGAATGAAGTGTGATGTAGGATCCAGCATGTGACTAGGAGCCAGATTTGATTCCGGACTTTGGCTCTGCTGAGTGATCTTGGGGGAGTTACAGATCCCCTCTGCACCTTGAGTTCATGATTTCTACCATTGGGCATAATAATGCCCACCTCCTACAGGTGACTGATAAGAGTTAAACTTCATGCTACAGTTTGGGAAGCCCTTTCTTTCTACTTTCTTGTGTTTCTGCCCTTCTCAGCCCCTGTCACCTCAGGCTGTACACGGAGGACACCAGCACTAGTGGAAAACTACCTTCTGACCAGCACACAGCCCCAGAGAATCATCCACAGATTCTCCTCAAATTGTTTTAAAAACAGCTTTCACCCAGACTCTGCTTTCTGTGGGTCTGTATGCTGAAGCCAAGTTATATTTAAACAGAGCCCTCCCACCTCATCCCCAAGAAAGCTCCTCTAAAACCACCTAAATCCAAAAGAAACAAAAGAATCCCTTTCTTCAAGCGCACGGTGAGTTGAAGCTAGACATGTACAGTGTGTTGGAGGGCGGCCTGGGCGATTGGGTCGGATCCTGGGTCACTGTCTGGGGACGGACGAGGCACCAACAGGGTTGGGGAGCAAGTGTCTGGCTCCCCTGTCACCACAAGGCCTGTGGTTTCCAGCCCTGTCTGCATCCACGTCCCACTAAACAACAGTGGGAAAGAAAACAGGCTTGCACACAAGCAGACACACACACACACACACCCAGACTTGCACAGCCTTCAGAGGAAGTGGAGCACAGATGTTCTGGGTTTCCTGTTCGATGCTTCCACAGCTGGTCGAGTCTGTGGTTGTGGTTTGTCTGTCTCGGGCTCATGTGAGAGACAAAAGCTGGGCTGACGGGAAACCTCCCCTCCCGGCCCCCCTTCCTCAGCTCTAACTGATCAGTCACACGGAAACCTGGCAGGTCAGACATTTCCTGAAACACCCAGAGCTTGGATTCTCCCAGGAGGAGGCTGAATCCCCCTCTTCCTGAGAAGCAGCCCCTAGGCTGAGGGTCAGCCCTCAGAGAACCTAGGGATGACGGCAACGTCTCTGAATTCACTATTCATAGAGCGCTGC
>NW_024425786.1:6616103-6706896 GCF_017311325.1 Ursus maritimus | reverse complement strand
TGCTGAACAGAAGGAAGGTGAGGCCAGGTTGCTACAGTCACTAATCCAGGGCCTGGCATAGAAACACTCAGAAACACTCAGCACGTGAAGGAATGCAGGAGCAACAGGGAACTTCATCTATGGGGGTTGGATCTCAAAGCTCCTGCTGGCCATCACTTCTCGCAGGTGGCTTTGGATTCAACAGACAGGGGTCTGACGCTTCTCAGTGCTCCTGGTTTGCTGCAATAATTCAACCTCTGGGCCCAGGTTTCCTCATCTGTAAAATGGAGACAGTAACATCGATTTCACAAAGTTGTGAGGCCGAACGAGACACGTGGATTTGCTTGATAAGCAGTCTTGCCCATAGTAAGTGCTCAATAAATGCTGGTTCCCTTTTCTCTTTGAAACCCTGCAGTTTATTTAAGGGTGCACCAAAAAGCAGACGAGACAACTGACCAAAGCTCTGATCCCGGCACAACCGCCTGGTGGGGCAGTGGAGCAAGGGTGCTGGTACAGGTGTACCCATTCAGCACCCGTTGTGGGGGGACGCTGGCAGAGGGGCTGGGGCTACCGTGGGGTGGGCTCTGGGAGGCAGCAGCCAGTGTCTTCCTCTGGGTGTGGGGGAGGGTTAGTGCCTGGGGGCTGCAGGAGGGAATAGGCAGAGTGCACCTTCGCCCTTTAGCTCGGCAGTGGTATTAATAGTTATGGCTACTGTTCAGCCTGCCTTTGGACCTGCGCCCCCGGAACCCTGCCCTGAGCCCCAGCTTTCAACACGGTGCACTGGGGGCCCCTCGAGCCATAGCCCTCCCTGTGAGAAGAGGCATTCACAGCTAAGTGTACCATTAGGGTCATTGCTTTTGAAGTCTGACCGACTAGGTTTAAATGTTGGCTCTGAGACTTATGAGCTAGCTTTGCAGCCTTGGGCAAGTTACTTTACCTCTCTGTGCCTCCGTCTCCTCATTTATAAAATGGGTAAAATAATAACCACATCACCGGGTAGCTGTGATGATGAAACAGGTTAATGTATGTCAAGCACTCAGAAGAGCCGCTGGCATGGGGTGAGGGGATCACTGAAGGTCCGCTGTGATATGCCCAAATGCATTTGATTCTTTCAACATCCTGACTGCAGGTAGGGTCCGTGCCTCGTTCCATTTCACAGATGAGAACACTGAGGCTCGGGAGATGAAGTAAATTTTGCAAGTTCACAGAGGGTATAAGGAGTAAGGCTGAGACTTTATTCCAGTTCTTTCTCGTGTGAGGTTTTAACTGCCTCCCCCAACTGTCCCTTTTTCTTCTCCTTGGAGCCCCCCCCCCCCCGTTTGCTCAGCCTCTTCCTGCCTCCAGGACCTCACCCCCTGCAGTCTCCAGCTGGATTTCAGCTCTCAGGGCAAGGTCTCGACTCCTGACTAATGTTTCCCTGCAGAAACTCATCTTGCAGAGTCACTTTTTACAAGCAATTGTTCCTAGCCGGGAATAGTATGAGTTAATTCATGAGCAGGTCTTAAGTGTTTTCTAGGACGATTTGTATTTTAACCCAAAGAAATGGCCCTTTGGGGAGAATTTCACAAAGAGCAATCTGGCAGGGGAGACCTTTGGTTGTCGTTTTAGTTGCCGATCTTGTCCCTTGCTGCACCCTCAAATTCCCCCACTCTGGTGCTGGCTTCATCTGACGAGAGCACGGTGTGGTGCCAGGGTCCTCAGACGTAGTATAATTATGGCGTGAGGATCTTTGAAAATGCAGGTTCCCAGGTGCCATCTCAGAGCCTGCAAGCTACATTTGAGAAATACTGGCATCGTGGCAAGAGACACAAGACCTAGGTTCAAGTTCTTTAATTAGCTGCACAACCTCAGCCAGACATTAAATTCTTCTGAGCGTCAATGTCCTCATCTTTAAAATCGGAAATAAGCCTCTGTCACCCGCCTCTCGGGGGAACACCAGTGAAAGAACTTCGTGCTCTGTTAAATGCCTCGGGATGTGAGATGGGCGTGTTCTTATGCTGGTGGTTCAACCAAGTGCGGCAGAGACATTCAAAGGCAGGCACAGACCTGGCCCCAGGGCAAGGAAGTTCCCTAAATCTTTGGGGATGTAGGGGCCCCTGAATATATTCTCATAAGCACTCATTTGGGTGAAGGCTGCCGGCCGGAGGAGGAGGAAGTGATGTCTTCCTTCCACCTCTCGCGTGCTGGTCTCTCCCGGCGAACCACACGGTAAAATACACCGGGGTGCACCAGGAGCGTGAACCCATCAGGGCATGGCAGGTGACCCCCGGCTCTCAGCGCCTGAGCCCAACAGAAGTTCATTTCTTGCTCACCCTGTATGTCCCAGCAGGCCAGCGGGGGGTCCGCTCCACGGACTCACTCAGGGAGTGAAGCGGACGGAAGCACGATGTTGGAGCCACGCTGGAACACACTGGAACACACAGCTGCCAGAGTCCCCGTGGCTGGGAATGAGCCTACAGCACGGGGCATGGGCTCCTTACTGCCCTGGCCCGATCATCACGCCCACCCCGGGTGCTCAGTTTCCCCGGCCAGCGCCAGTCACTTGGCCCAGCCGGGACATGCAGGGGAGCACATGGCATATTCGGTGAGCGCTCTTGTTTCTGCCGCAGCACACTCCCAAGAGTGGATCTGAAAACCCTTGGTCCGGATTTTCAGCTTAGGCATCAAGACCCATGTCCCTTGAGAGAAAAGGCAGGAAGGCTTCTCTACTGAGTTGCTCTTGTACCTACATTCTGAGAGGCTCAACTTTCCTGTCTGGTGGAGGGCAGCTGTATTTGTTTGAGAAGGTGGGTTTTTTGGTATTGTTTTATTTTTTGCTTTTTCTCATTCTTGTCTACCCTCAAAACATGGGGAAAAAAGCCATCTGCCTCAGCCAGCCAGCAGTCTGGCCCAGCCCCCTACGATGGAGAGGAGCCACTCCCCAGCAGGCCAAGAAATACCCCAGGAGGTCCCGGGGTCCTGTGGGCGCTGGGGAGGAGGATGCCATGGCCAAGAGGTGGCGTGCCTGGCCGCCGACTCCACGGTCAGTCCGAGCGCTCTGCAGAGCATAGCCGAATGCAATGCAAATATCTTTGAAAATGGAGAACACTGGACTGGGACCCAGCAATTTGGGGCAGCAGTTTTCTGGAGCACATGGCTTGGGAATTTGCCTTAAGAAATTTTTCATTCCTGGAGTGCTGGTGGATAAATGGCGCTTATTTGTTTAACCTCAAATCAAGCCACAGCCCCCATTTCTGGGCTGATTTGAAAGGGTTGTTTTAAAATAGCTGAACAAGCTGAAAATTGTGGGCCTACGTTGCTGGAATGGCTTTGCAGAACGCGGCGGGCTCAGGAAGTTCCTTCATTTTCCATAGAATGTGACCGGGAGGAGGGGAGAGGAGCAGAGCCCGAGGCCCCTTTGCTGGAAGACTGCAGCATTGGCTAGACTGTCTCTGTGGTGGGTTCAACCTTGGCCTGGTCAGCGTTTCCCTGGGGATTTTAGGGTGGGAGGAAATCTGGAAGATTCCTTTCTGAGATCTGTTATTTGTCTGATCAGCCTCTCCTTCCCGTCTTTTGGTACCAGAGTATCTCTGTTCTTAGGAGAATCCGTTTCATTGGTTTAGGCAGGGCTGACTCAGTGGTGTGTTTAAGGGATGGCTCTGGAGTGTGGGCTGAAAAGCCCCGGTCTGTAGCATCTGCCGATTTCCATGGTGTAAATACTCGCCCCATAGCCAACTTCAAGCTACAAACATCACTTCCCTGAACAACCAGCCCTCACAAAGCACATCACTGCTGCTGATTTTACCCCATCCAGGGGTGGGCCCATGACCATGAGACATCTTATCAGAGTCCTCAACAGAGGAGGTTGGTTCTTTCCCTGGGCATTGCTAAATAGATAGGATGTTAGTCTGGGGCTGCCAGCAGCCCTCTTGCCACTTCTCGGGTGAGAATTTGTTCGAGAGAGGGAAAGGACACTCCTGGCGTCATTTGAACTGCTGAATCCAGCCATACCTGAAGCTGGTCTATTCACAGACATTCCAATTTGTCCACATCCGTATTTCCCCTTCTCTGCCTAGGTAGTGCGACTCGAGTTCCTGCCACCTGCCAATAAAAATGCCATGAATAACACAAATGGGCCACCCGTAGGAAGCCAGTAAAAGAGATTTGGTGTTTGTCTCTTGATTGTGCTGGTGATTTTACAGGTGTATACAGCCATCAAGACTCAGTGGATTTTACACTTTAAGTAGGTGAAGCTTACTGTAAGTAAATTATATCTCAAGATGTTAAAAATATACATTGGGGTATGTGTGGGGGTGGGTGGGAGTCGCTTTTTCCATATTTAATTCTGCCAGGCAAAGGTTTGGGCAGGAAAAGAAAATGAAAGTAGGACTGTTCTACCACTCACGTCAACTGGTTCTTACTCTAACCTGTATCATGACTTATGTCCACCGGCCCACTTACCACCTGGAACTTCTTGGAGAAGAAGAAGAGGAAGGAAGAAGGACAGAAGGAAATGCCTGTCTTGGAAGTGGGAAAAGCAGAGTTCTTCCAAGCTGAAGTTCACTGTTATCTTCTCTCAGAAGCCCTGGAAACCAGCCAGAGTTACCATTATCCTTCCCTACCACTGAAAATAGCCTTGCGGGGCAGCACACTGACAAAAGCAAGTGGGGCCCAGCAGAGCTTTGCAAGGTGCTCCTTGGAGAAGGAGCTGAAACAAACCCGATACAAACCCGTTCTCCCTTTCGACCTCTGCGGTCTGGGAGAGGGTGGACTCCAGACGGCAAGGAAGGGGAGAGCCTACATCAGGCCTAGTGCCAAGTCCCAGCATTCAGTCCTGGCTTAGAGCTCTGAGGCTTCTAACCGACTCCCACCTCCAGCTTCCCCCAGTTGCTTAGGGGCACCTGGGACAACATCTTATTTGCTACCCTGACAGCTTAGTCACAAACGGAGTTAGATAATATGGGTCACAGCAGCTACTGCAACTTCTGTGAGACCACTTGGCTGCCCATCCTGTGTCTGGCTCCGCAGGGACGAGCTGATTTAATTTCCACAATCCTAGAGTAAGTTCTCTGATAAGCACCATTATACAGATGAGAAAGCTGATGCTCAAAGAGGTTAAGCAATTTGCCTGGGGTCACACAGTGAAGAAGAGCCATTGCTGGGTCTCAGCTGAGGTCTGTCTGGCCCCAAACCTGGCTTCCGTGACCACAGAGTGCAAAGCACTGAATTCGTAGTAATCAGCCCCAAGCAAGGGTGGGCCATCCTAGGCAAGATGAATTCCAAACGCCTGCGCCGGCGTGAGAGCAGCCCTGAGCACCATTGCTGGGATAGAAGTTTCCCAGCCCATCCATGCACTGATCGCCACCTGCACTGCCCCCTGCACCAAGGTCCTGGGGGAATTGCTGGCGGGCCACCCCCTTCCCCACCAGCCTTTGTCTGCTGGGAGACTGCTCCAAGAAAGAACCCTCTTTGGCTGAAATTTTAGCTGAGTTCCAGGGATGCTGGCCTGGTCTGGTTGGGTGGTGGGGATGGATGAAGAGGGGGGGGGGACATGCTGACAGGAGTGGGGGAGGGGTCATAGGAAGAGGCTCAGGTGTGGAGGGAGAGGATGAGAGAGGAGAAGGCAGAGGGGATGGATGTGAGGTGGCAAGGTGGTCCAGCGGGTGGGATGTGGACCGCCAGAGCGGGGGAGGTCGGTGAACTTAGTGGGAAAGATGGAGGCTGGAAAGCAGGGAGGGGGAAGCAGACCGCCCCCCACCCCAGGGCTGGAGAGAGGAAAAACACCAGAGGAATTAGAGCAAAGACAGGGCAGGCAGAGTTATAAAACAGTTATAAGCCACAGTTATAAAATGATTCTAATACGTGACTGACCGACTGGGTTAGCGGGTAGGGCCCAGAGGTCCCAGGATGGGGAGGGCGGAGCTGCCCCAGTTCGGGGATGAGTGTCTGCTTTGGGTGGCTGCATGCCACCATCTGGGCGTGTCTGTGACCGGCAGGAAGCCAGGCAGGGGCACCACCCGCCAGGTCTGGGCTTCTGTCTGGGGGGGTGCAGAGGACAGCCGCAGGGGCCCCAGAAGCTGATCTGGTAGCTAGACGTGGGAGGTGTGCTGATGGTGATGATCTTGGCACTCTTCCATTTGGAAGCGTTGACAACCTGTGGGACCCGCACTGGGTACACTCAGCTTTAGCATGCATTAGGTCACTTAATTTGCCCAACCCTCCAGTGAAGGAGCCACTGTGCTTGTAGATAGGGAACCTGAGGCTCAGAGTCCAGTCTCAAGCAATGGACCTGGGTCATTCCTTTTGGCCGAGGTCCGTGAGCAGCTTGTCACTGTCTCCATGGAGAGGAGTGGGAGGGGAGGCAGGGGCTGCAGCTGCTGGGGGCCCTCAATTTGACGGGCCGGGGGCTACCTCCCAGGAGTGCCCCTGTGTGTGGGCCAGGAGGCCAAGGCGGTTCCAAGCAAGAGCGTGTGCTGTGTGCGCGTGAGCGTGTGCTGTGTGTCCGTGAGCAGGGCCAGGGTGGGAGCGTGTGCTGCGTGTGTGCCTGTCTGCTGTGTGTGCTGGAGCGCGTGCGGGGTGAGAGCATGTGCTGTGTGTGCGTGTGTGCGCACATGGGCTGTGTGTGTTTGCACACGTGTGAGGGGAGAGCATGCTCTGTGTGTGTTTGCACACGTGCGAGGGGAGAGCATGTGCTCTGTGTGCGTGTGTGCACGTGCGGGGTGGGAGTGTCACTGTGTGTGCGTGTGTGCACGTGCGGGGTGGGAGTGTCACTGTGTACGTGTGAGCTCCCGCAGGGTAGGAGCGGGCAGTGCGAGCGCGAGCGCGGGAAGGTGGGGAGCAGGAGGCCGGCAGCGGGCATGCGGCGCGCGTGCGCAGTGGCTCTGGGCTGGAGCCATGCGGGGGGGGGGGCAGGAGGCGGGAGGCCGGAGCCCGGTCGTCTGGGGGCGGCAGGAAGTCGCTCACCCTGCGTGTTGGCGTCGGAGGGCGGCAGCGGTCCCTGGGCCGGGACAGGATGCTGTGGTCTCCACAGAAAAGCGGGAACCTGGGAGGGAGCGGAGGCTCAGGCAGGGTGGACGTGGGGCAGGTGCTTCGGCCTGGGGGCCACCACGAACTGACTTGCCCACCACCTGCCTGGCATCTCATTGCTGTTTGACCTCCCGGGCCCTCTTTCTGGGCCCCCACTGCCAGCCCAGGGCCCCGGAGGCTACCCCCGCCCCAGAGTCCCCCGCCCTGGGACCCTGCCTTCCTGGGCTCTGTCGGCTCTGTCGCAGGAACCCTCCTATCTTAGAAGAGGTCGCTTCATCTCTGAGAAGCCTTTCCTCCTCGTGGTCCCAGCTGCTCCTTTGTCCAGAGTTTAGCTCCCCAGCTACCAGGACTAATCTTTAAATTCTCTCCACCCTTTGCAGTACCCTGCTCGCTGTGGCCAGGGCTGAGCTCAGGGACCCCATCACTGCCCTTATAAAAACCCCACAGGGTGGGGAGAGGGTCCCCAGCGAAACCTCATTCCCATTTTTCTCTTAATACCATTGGTTGGCGTTAAAGATGGGGGCTTTGGCTCGACACCCCTGTGGGTCCCAGGTGACAGTGTTGTTTCACACTGTAAGCCTACATCTGGAAATTTAAGAATCTTAAAAACACAAAAGACTTTTCCATGTGAAGATGTTCAGGGCGGTGTTGTTTACAACAGTGAAGAATTGGAGACTCCCGGGATAGGCTAAGACCTGAGAACAGCCACACGAATAGTGGACTACATACACGTAAATAGCAGACAGACATTTTAGAAGATGGCAGGATAGCTTGGTGGTCACGTAGAAAAGTTAATAACGGAAAACAATTATAATTGTGTTCAAAGTACAACAACATCCCCACACCCAAAATGTCTGCATAGGAAGGACCGACCGCAAGATGTTAATGGTTAGCAGTGTTTTGGGTGATTTCTGATTTTTCCCTTTCACTTTCTATAACAAGCATGGATACTGACACCAAGATTAATTATACCTTAATAATCTGTTTCTTTTTAAGATTTGTATTTATTTATCTTAGAGAGGAAGAGCGAGAGAGAGGGTGCAAGCGGGAGGGGCAGAGGGAGAGAGAATCTCAGCGAGGAGAATCTCTGCTCTCAGTGAGGAGCCCAACTGTGGGCTCCGATCCCACAACTCCGAGATCATGACCTGAGCTGAAATCAAGAGTCAGACACTCAACTGACTGAGCCACCCAGGCGCCCCTTAATAATCTGTTTTCTTATGTTAAAAGTCGTATGTATTTTTGGTAAGACAATCCAATAAGGAAAAGAAGAAAATAAACACGGTCATATTTCGTGTATTTCCTTCCAGTCCTTTCTCCATGCATATTTCCACATCTATAAATAGATACTTGGTTGACTAGGGAAGAAAAATCCCAAGGAATCTTGGAGGCGTTCTCTCTGGGTTCGGAGGTCCCAGTTGCTTGGAAGCGTCCTGCGGCTGTGGGAAGTTAGGCCACTGGCCCAGGCTCATGGGCTGAGAGCTGCTCCCTGCTCAGAATCTTGGGCCAAGGGGAGCCTGCCACTTTCGAACTTGGAGTCATCCCTTGGGAACCAGCTTTTTGACCCCAGGCCCACCTTCTGCACCAGACCTGGTCCTGCCTCTCCACTGTCTTCTAAGGGACGGCAAAGCAATCAATCTGCTAATTAATCCTGACCTTTCCAAAGTCTGAAGTCTCCAACCAGTGGGAGACTTGCCATTTTCAAGTTGTTTGGGCAGTTGTTCGCCATGGGGGTGGGTTTCCTACCTCACTCCTATGGGTTGGCCAGTCAACAGCAGATTTGGCCCTGGAGGTGTGGTGGGGTCAGGGTCTGCTTGGCCCTGCCTGGCCCTGCTCAGATGGGGACACTTGTCCCAGGCCTTTGCCAAGGCTACTGCCACCCTGGCCCCCTGGAAATCTGCTTGCAGGATTCAGGTGGCCCTACAGGGCTGTGGACTCATTTACTCCCCCCCACCGCCCTAAGCCAGGCCAGCCTAACTACCCCACCCCCCACCTCCCACCTCCCAGGACCTCAGACAGTCTCCTGGCCCTCGATCTCAGGCAAAGTGCTGCCTTTGCTCTTCCTAGGAAGTGCCCTGAACCTTGGGGAGGGGAGAGGACAAAGGAGGTGGGGGATGAGGAAGTGTGTTCTCAGCAGAGGACCCCCTCCCCTCCCCATCTCCTCCCTCTCCCCACACCCCATCCTGTGACCACATCTGTCCCCATGAATAAGATCGTGTGATTCAGAGCTTCTCCATTCCCCCCATACCCCTCCTCCTTCTCCTGGCTCCCCCCCCCCCCAACCACCCCAGCCTCACAGCAGCTTTCTGATAACCACAGCTGTGTTTCTGTCTTGGTCAGAGGTGAACATGAATCAAGAGTCACTGGGTTCTGCCCTGAACTGACTTTCCTTTGCAGCAGCCTGTTTCCACTTAGAAGGCAAAACAGGTCAAGCTGGCCAAGCCCTGCTTGCTGGGGCAGGACGAGGACAGGGTGGGGAGGCTGGGCTCGGGACCAGGGCAGGAGGGGGAGGGTGGGACGGGGCACCCAGCGACTGCTGTCTGCACTGCCCTCCAGCGCCCAGCCCGATACCAGGCGCACGGGAGGTACCTGGGAATATTCTTGCAGACTAGAAGCTCCTCCCAAGCTCCAAGGGGACACGGCATGGGATATGGTCACGATTTTATTTTTTAGTGATGGGAAGAAATTATTTGGGGTCGTTCTCTAAAAGCTTAAATCTACCCAAAAAGCTGCTAAGCACCCACGGGGTATAGAATTTGTGCTTTGTTTTCAAGGGAAATCTCTGTCCTCCTGTTGCTGACCTGCCACCCAGCCTAGACTTGGAGTGTCATTGTCCCCAGTGTCATAAGCCCTCAGCCCCAAGGGGGGACAGCAGGATGCTCTAAAGACGTGACCTTATGTCTAGGCCTGAGGTGTTGGAATTTAACCGAACTTCTTGGCAGGCCTGACCCACCTTCTGTGCTGGGATTGGGTCCTTCCGATTTTAGGGACGGAAAGTCCACTCAGGCTTTCCTCGGTGACTGAGGGGATCACTGGAAGGGTAACTGCGGAGCTAAAGCTGGGAGGGGCCTCAACCAGGCCACCCCAACTGGGGGGGGGGTCCTGCTGTTCCTGTAGGCCCAGCAGCCCCTCCCTCTGCTGATAGAAGCCTCGCTCTATCAGATGAGAGAATGGTCCTCCACTGCTGAGACCCCGCCCTCCTCTCCTGGGGGTGGGCCCAGGACGCAGAGCCTACCAATCAGGGTGCCCACTCACACCTCTGGCTGCAGCGATTGGCTTAGGAATAGGTCCTTGACCCAGCCTGGTCAATGAGAAGCCTTCCAGGTGCTTTTCTGCTGGGCAGCTGCTCTCTTTCCTGGGGGCTGCTGAGTCAGAAGGATGGCAGACTATGGGTTTCAGATGCCCCTCGTGATGGGCTTCTAAAGAAATCCTCATCTTAGAGATGTGGGGAAAGATGGAGACCTCATGACATCATTCGAACTCCTAGATCATGACGTACCTGAGGCTGAAGCTGTCAAGTGTTCGGATCAAAGCTCATAGGTGTCCCCGCCCCCCAGGCCAGTAGGAATTGTGTTTCTGGCGCGATTAAGTAAGGGACAAGCCCACAGTTACCGCGGCAGCTCCACCCTGCTGCATGTGGCTTGAGTGTCCTCAGGAGGAACGAGTTCAGGTTGATTTTTTTAAAGCTAGGCCTGGAGGCACCTGGCTGGCTCAGGTGGTAGAGCCTGCGACTCTTGATCTGGGGAGACGTGAGTTCAAGCCCCACGTCGGGCATAGAGATTAGTTTAAAAAAAAAAAGTTGTAGCCTGGTGTACAAAGTCTTGATCCAGATTCTTTCTGCATCCTCGTGGCCCCCCAGCCGCCCCCCACACACGCTCACACACCAGCTTCTCTTGGCTGACCTCAGTGTGGTAGACAGAATAATGGCCCTCCAAAGATGTCCATACCCCAGTCCCCAGAACCTGTGATTATGTGACCTCGCACAGTAAAAAGGACTTTGCAGATGTGATTGGAGTTAAGAATCTTGAGATGGGGAAGACTGTTTTGGATTATCTTGGGCCCCATGTAATCTCAAGGGTCCTTATCAGAGGGAAGCAGGAGGGTCGGAGTCAGAAACCGAGATGTGACAACAGGAACAGAAGCTGGAGCGAATTGGGGAAGGGGCCAGAGCCGAGGAATGGGGGGGGGGGGACCTCAAGAGGCTGGAAAGGCAAGGCAACAGGCTCCCCGCTCAGAGCCTCTGAAAGGAGCCCAGTGCTCCCCAAGCCCTGATTCTAGCCCAGTGGCATTAGTCTACTTGGCTCTCGATAGCATGAATGCCACAGTCTAGATGGTTTAAACAATAGAAATTTGTTTTCTTACAGTTCTGGAGGCTTTAAGTTCAAGATCAAGGTGCCAGAAAATCTGGTTCTGGGTGAGGGCTGTCTTCTGGACTGGCGGAGAGCGTCTTTTTGCTGTGAGCTCACATGATCTTTTCTCTGCTATCTCTCCCTCTTATAAGGCCCCTAGTCTTATCAGATTAGGGCCCCACCCTGATGATCTCATGTCACCTTAATTACCTCCTTAAAGGCCCCATCTCCAAATACGGTCACAGTGGGGATTAGGGCTTCCACACAGAAATTTGGGAGGAGGGACATAAATCAGTCCATTAACACTCAGTGACACTGATTCTAGACTTCTGACCTCTAGAACTATAAAAAAAAAACAACGAAAAACAAAACACCTGTGTTGCTTTAAGCCACGAAATTTGTGTTAATTGGTTACAGTAGCCGCAGGACACTTGTACATCCAGCCAGCAATGCTCTGACTTCCTACGCGGTGCACCGTCTGCCTGGCACCCTTAGCTGGCCAGCTCCTGCCAGCCCTTCGAGATTCAGCTCAGGTGTCCATGAAGTTTTCCTCGGCTCCATCAAACCTTCCATTTATACATCTGTCTCTCATCCCCCACCCCCACCAGGCCCCCAAACACCTGGCTCCCATTCCTCCAGTGACAGGTGTATGTTAAGCCCTTGCTGCCGGCTCCGCCATACCCAATGCTCTTGCCCTCTTGGAGCTGTTGTTCCAATCAGGGAGCTGGACGTGGGGACAGAGGGCAGGATCCCCACCTCTCTCCCCTGTGTATCCCCAGCACCTGGCAGTGTCAGGCACATGGTGGACCCCGTAGCTGTTCAACTGTTGCCAGACCGGTGGCGTGAGGAATGGGTGCTAGTCTAAAAGAGGCCCAGCGTTCCAGGCCCCACCCTCACGCAGATCCCTGGGCTGCCATTCTGGAAAAAGTCCCGAGTTGGAGTCTCAAGGCCGGCTGATTGGTTGGAGTGTGCTTTCCCGGCTCCGAGTTCCCTGGGTCCTCTCTCACTTGCCAAGTTTTCTCATTGCTCGGCGCGCATCCAAGGCCTGGCCAAGGTACTCTCTGCCACCACGCTATCTTCCTTTGAAGGCTTTCTGTTGAAACTTTGTTCTGGAGGATTCTACACGCTGGGACCGTGATGTCTGGAGGCCACACCAGACTGAGAGAAGTGCATTCACGGATGGACAACAAATCCCCAAGCACTCCTGTGGTTCAGTCCCTGCTCGTCTCAGCCCAGCTCAGGTGACCGGTGCAGGACCATGGTCATCTCGGCATTAAGATCCTCCTGGGTGGAAGCCTTTGTCCTGAGCCTCGGAGCTTCAGCTTCCTGATTCGCGAACTAGAGGTAGTTAAACCCATCATTTAGAGCTGCGGGGGAATGAAATGTGAATTCATCGGAATGTTGGCGCTGGCTTGTACTGGCTCATGAATGGCAAATGTTGAATTTTCAGGAATTTTGTGAGCCAGTTGTTAAACATAGCTATCGTTAATAACTCAGTTCTACAAACTCACAGTTAAATGAATTCCATGAAAAGCAAAGCTAAGGGATACTCAAAACTCATCACTTCCTGATTATTTGACTATCATCCCTGCTCTTAAGGATATCGATATCCACGGGAAATAAAATCTTACAGCAGCTGCTCTGCATCTCTTCTCAACTCCCCACGCGCGGACGTCGCGTCAGCAGCATGGGATCAGCCATGGCGCAAGCATTTCCAGTGTGGAGACGGACGAACGCTCTTGGGGCTTGCTTTATTATTTTGCTGATTTTCTAGCTTTAAGACCATGACGGAGAAAGGGTAACAATGCAGATTAAACCTGAAAGTGAGTTGTGTCTCTGGTCCTTCCATGGTGAGGAGCACAAAAAAATCAAGGAAAGCCTCTTCCAGTATTCGAACACGATTATCCAGTTCCGCCAGAAAGTGAAGTTCCAGTAAACATCTTCAGCGCCTCACTTTTCCTTAGTCTTTCGTTGAAATGGAAACATCGGTTAAGCTTCAGGTCAGAATCCCACTCACTCTTCAATCTCATGAACTAGTTCTTCTGCTGAGCTGGGTGGTAATCAAGCATTTGTTTGTAGTAAGATTGATTGACCAATTGATTGATTACTATTTTTTTTTAAGTAGGCTCCGTGCCCAGCGGGGCTTGAACTCAGGACCCTCAGACCGAGACCCGAGCTGAGACCGAGAGTCAGACGCTTCACCGACTGAGCCACCCAGGCACCCTTATTTGTAGTAAGACTTATAATGAACTTACGCACATATATTTATGAGGTCATTGCCCCCCAGAGAACCGGTTGTTAGATATCTAGCAGCACAGCATGGAATGTGAGCCTGGATGTGGACATTCTTCATGCAGGGAGAAGCTTCCAGAGGGTCAGCACAGCCAACAGCCCTGCAGCTGGAGCTCTGCATGTCTAAGCTGAGGTGGGGACTGGTTCTTACCACCCTGGCCTGGAGGGTCTACTCTCCCTGCCCACCAAGACACCCTGGGTGGGCATCCTTGGGGCTACATGACACACACAGAGGCTGTGTCCTGGGCACAGGTGAGCACTGAGAACCCAAGGTGGGAGCCTCCTGGTTTGGGCGGGTCCAGTGCCTACCCAGTTTGGAAGATGGCCCAGAAGCCCCAGGTTCACCTGGCTGGAGCTGTTGGAACGGGAAAGTGTGAGCGTGGGTGGCCTCTTGGGGTAGGGTGGGGTGGGGGAGGCCTTGAGGGGCACACTCAGAGTCAGTCCAGTCCAGCCGGCAAAATACTGGGCACCAGGTCATTTGTACTGAGTCACTCAGTCATTCAGACAGCATTCAAAAAGTATCTTGTCTCGGGGCGCCTGGGTGGCTCAGTCGGTTGAGCGTCTGCCTTCGGCTCAGGTCATGGTCTCAGGGTCCTGGGATCGAGCCCTGAGTCGGGGTCCCTACTCATCGGGGTGTCTGCTTCTCCCTCTTCCTTTGCTCTTCCCCCTGCTTGTGCTCTCTCTCTCTCAAATAAATAAATAAAATCTTAAAAAAATAAAAGTATCCTATCATCTAGCTCATTCATCTTTCTTTCTCTTGGAGAGAAAGTGTTCTGAAGCAGGACAGCCCCAGCGGCTGGCGAGCATGGCTGGCATGGGGGGTGGGGTGATGCCAGCATGGCTAGCTGGGGAAGATGTGTCGCAGTGGCCATTGTAAATAGTAAACTCTAAGCCCAGCGCGCACTTTGCTGCATTACTAGCAAAGCTCATAAGCAAATGTTGGTGGAATGGAAACCATTAGAAGATGGGAAGCTCACACCTGAACTTGTGGGGGGAAGGAGGGAAGACCCTTGAACGTCTGAGAAGCTTCACAAGCTTCATTCTTGGAGGATAAGCCACGTGCGAATTTCAGTGTCTACAAGGATCCCCACCCACCGGCAGAAGCTACAAGGACAATGGCTGGTGCAGGGGGAGTCTTTTCTGAAGACCGTGCACTTCCCGCCTGGCAGGCTGGCATGCGGGTACCCTCGGGGTCAGCAGCACAGCTGAGGGAAACCCCTCACGTTTCACACCCACCCCCCAACGGAGCGAGATTGAGCAAGTAAAATAGGACTCCCAGTTACATTTCAACTTCAGATAAGTGACAAATCGCTTTTTCATCTAAGTATGTCCCCTGCCGTGTTTGTCAACTCTATACCCCCGAGCCTACCTGAACCGGTCTCTGGGCCAGCACCCTTCCCCCCGAGCCCTCCCCTCCGTGCGGGCTGGCTGCTGAGCAAGGTGGGCCGAGCCAGCCCCGAAGCAGGGAGCCAGGGTCATCGGGTCCAGATGCGAGGAGGAGCCCTGGATCCGGAGGACACAGAGAAGCAGAGGGGTCAGGCCAAACCTGTGAGGGCCAAGCTGGACCTGAGCCAGGATCGGGTCTCAAACTCCTTAACTCTCACCTGCTGATGGGTGTGCTGGCACCTAGCTTCTGGGAGCCCTGGTTGTCCCGTCTGTCAGATGCGGAGGACAATACTGCACGCAGGTGCTCGTGAGGCTCCAGGGGAGGGGGGGCACTCAGCACCGCGCCTGGCCTATCCTGAGTGCTCCATCAGTGGTAGGCGTGACCATACGCTTACCCATTACTATATATATATCCTATCATGTCCTTATCAGTCATTATTTACCACAGTAATAAACTATGATTGTTCTAGATTGGACTTTGGTTTTGCTCACTGTTCTACTGCCAGCATCTAGAATGGTGCCTGGAACATGGGAGGTGCTCAACAACTATCATAGGAATGAAAGCTTTGACTCCAGGTGGCCAGGAAGGGACCAGGCCCCCAGCACCCCACCCGACCAAGCCACCCAGCATTGCCCAAATGATAAATAAACTAGACACATGGGAACGTAGAAAACCCAGGCTGAAATGTGCGGCTCCATTTCCTCCGAGTTCTGGGAAGTCAGACCTTTCTGACCCGGGACAGGAGGTGGGAACCCTGGCTCATCATTGCCCTGTGGGGACGGAGCAGGGGGTGATCCCAGCCCTACCCGTCCCTCCGGCAGATGGAGAGGGACCTGGGCAAACAAACACAGGATAGACAGCCACAGTTTCTGTTCCAGACGTCCCCCCGTCTGCCCTGGCCCTCGCCAGGGCCCCACCTCCGTGGCGCCCAGCATGCCGGGCCGGTGCTGCCGAAGGACACGGCAGCCCCCAGCTCAGGTCTGAGCTCAGCGTTCTGGTCTCCTGGTTATTTGGGCGAAGGCACTTGCAAATTCCCGGAGCCCTGAGACACCCCACAAGCTCCAAACTCAGCATGTCTGAAACTGAGCTCCTGACCCATCACTCGGAAGCTGCTTCTCCCCCAGTCTCCATCTCTGATGGTAGCCCCTCCACCCTCTTGGATCTCATGCCAGAAACTAGAAGCTCTCTTATCCCCTCCTTGCACACCGTCTCTCCCCGCATCCAAGTCAGCACCAAGCCCTGTGAGCTCTGCCTCCCAAGTATCTCCTGATTCTTTCCACACCCCCTGCCACCATCCTTGGCCTCCTGCGTCTTGTCATCCGGGGCTCAGCCCAGCCAAGTAATTCCTGCCACCCCCACCCCCGGACCTCCTGGCCCCAGCTTGCTCTCCGTGCAGCAATCCCTGAGCACGAGCCTCTGTCCTGTGTACCCTCTCCCCTGCTTTGCTTAGTACCATACTCCTGCTCAGCCTCCTCGAGGAACACGTAAATATTCAAGTCAATCCCAGACGCAATGACACCTCACTCCTGAATATTTCAACAAGTGCCTGCTAAGATCTTTGGTGTGTCCTGCACAATCAAAATTCCCTTTTCTTTTCTTTTTAAAATATTTTATTTATTTATTTGAGAGAGAGAGAGAGAGAGACAGCACAAGCAGGGGGAGCGGCAGGCAGAGGGAGAAGCAGGCTTCCCGCTGAGCAGGGAGCCCGACCTGGGACTCGATCCCAGGACGCTGGCATCATAACCTGAACCGAAGGCAGCCGCTTAACCGACTGAGCCACCCCAGTGCCCCAAATTCCATTTTCATACCAATTTAACTTCGATGTGGGAAGAGCGTATAAGGTGCAATGCATGATCTCGTTCTGCAATAGTCCCTGAAATGAATTGCTGTCCTTACTTTGCTTTGATCCAGGGCCCAACCAAGAATCACACAGGATGTCTGGTCGCCCGTTGCACTCACTCGTCTCCGTCACCCCTCAGGCAGCGCCCGAACTTGCCCACCAAAGCCCTCACCCCGCTGCGCGGAGCGGCTTCGGCAATGATCTGCTTTACCTTCTGAGCACGAGCTCCCCGAGTGCAGGACCGAGCCTGGCCCGGGCCTGGAGGTGTCCCCCCTCTCCCCGGAGCTCCTGGCGCACGGACAGCGTTCAGCCAGTTTTCTGAAGTTGAATCGAAGAGATGACACCCATGCTGGGTGTCCCTCCGCTGTGGAACCCGCCTCCTGTAGAGGGGGCGCCGCTGAGCACACGCTCTGAACTCAGACTCCCCCGCGGTCTAAGCCTACGGCTGCGAGGGAGCTCAGTCTTCGCTTGCACGGTGTCCTTGTCTGGCACAGAGGGAGGCGAAAGGGGACACCCAGGTGGGGATGTGGGCAGAAGGGCCAACTGGAGGATCTTTCTGAGGATCTTTTATTTGCACCCAGGGCCATGAGTGCCCGGGAGGCCCAGGAGTGCCTGGTAAACGAGGACTGGCTGCGAGGACCCAGCAAATGCTTCCTGGACGATGGGCTCACTGGGTCACTCTCTCTCCAAGGCCCTCGAACTGGCAGGGAGAGTGACACGCTGGCTAGAATAACAATGGCCCGGACTGGGTCTTTGGAGGGGCAGGAAGGCCTTAATGGCCCTGCGAGACGGAGAGGTCATTCGGAGTCACCCATATTTATTGACACAGCCGTGACTGTTCCTGGGACAGCTGTGAATCAGAGGAACTGCTGGGAATAGCACTCAAAGGCCAGACTCACACTGTCTGACCAGCGGCCGGCCACGTCCCTCCCTCACCCCTGCCCCCAGCAGCGGGGCAGGGACCTCGCTGGGGCCCGTCCTGCCCAGACTCGGGCACGGCCCCTGCGGGCTGGACACAGCAGGACGCCTGCTTCCCTAGCCTCCTGCCCCGTGCCAGGGCGAACTTTGTGCCTTTGCTTGCTCCATGCATCATATAGAGCGCCTACTGTATGCCAGACAGGCTTCTAAGCACTGAATTTGGTTATTCGGTCCACATGCTTGAGCGCCTACTGTGTGCTAGGCATGGTCTAGATACTGGGTTCCTGTCATTGGTCTTTTTGTGCACCTACTATGTGTGTGCCAGGCGTGGTATCAGAATGCTTGCCCAGGGCAACTCAAGGCAGTAAAGCCCAGATCCAGGCCCTGCCCTCACTTCCTTTGGGTCCCAACAGTGCTGCCTGGGGCTGGGGGGAAGCAGTTTTCCCTCAGCCCAGTGGGGATCCATGAGCCCCAAGGTCAGCTTGCTGGGGGGGGCAACCCCTTAAGGGGGCGGCAGGAGTGCGTGGCCCAACTCCAGCTGGGACGGGCATCGTGCCCTGGCCGCTCACAAGACTGTGGCCGCGGCTCTCACCGGAGTGGCCCCCGTTGCTGGGAGACACCGCACAAAACAGTGCTGGCTGTTCTGCAAACCTGGCGTCACCCCCAGCCCCGAGGCCACTGCAAGGAGCCCAATCCCCTAATTAGAACCTGCCGGCTTGGCCCTCAGCCTCTCCAGGCCTGAGCTGACTTCAGTGGCCGTAAAACTTGCAAACTCTTTCCTGTGTGCTCTCTTGGGATACAGCCTGCAGGAGCTTTGGAGGCCAGTCACTTCCCCTGGCCAGGGACGGGGCAGGTGCAGCTGCGGCCTCTGGCCTCCCGGATGGTGGAGGCTGTGGCTCCCGGCTGTGGGACTGGCCCACTGGCCCACGCCTCTCAGGGCCTGGCACTCGGGGGGCACTGGGAAGGGACCACCGCACAAGTGAGCACACCCCTCCCCAAGCCCTGGGAGAGGCCTCCCTCCAGCACGCTCACTGCCCCAGCCCAGCTCCCTGGCCTTTGGGGGTTGGCCCTGGGGCACTTCCTGGGCTCTTCTCTGGGCTTCCATGCCCTCTCTCCAGACATACTGTGTTGCCCGGAATTACTCGAAACTGGGAGACAAAGTTTCACCCGTCTCTGCATCTCAGCACCCACCTCTTGGGTCCTGGCTCCCGCGGGGAGGAGCCACCCCTCTCCTCCAGGGCTCAGAGATATCAAAGCCCAACTTCTCCCTACAGACCCCCAGAGGCTGGAGCAGCCTGGGCCATCAGTGTCTCCAGCCAGGTGGATCGGACTGGTTCCAGCTCAGAGGCAACTTGTGTCCAAGCCCGGGCCGAGGTTTCTACTTGGAGAAGGTCCCCATGGTTGGGCTGGCTGAGGACCAATTCGGAATTTCTGACTAATCCCAGCTGTCCGACCTCTAGTCCCCGAGTGCAAGGGAGCGGCTGGCACTAACCTTCCTCCCCCAGGTTCTCCTCGGCCCTGCCTGTGTGAGAGGTGGCCAGGACCGGGTCAGGGCTTGGCACCCTGCGGTCTTCTGCTTCCCCCTTTTGCACCCCACAGCCCATGTCAGTTTGCAGAAAGCCAGGGTTCCAGCCTCCAAGAACTGTGTGCAGGGGTTTCCAGCAGGGCCAAGCCTGGCTGCAGGGTTTCTGGAAAGATGGCTGCTCTTTTCTGAGCTCTAAGAGGTGTTGGTCCACACCTGTGGGATTCCCTGGTGGGAGGCCCGAGCGAAGGGTGGTCAGCCAAGCCGGGGACTTCAAAGGGCTCCTCTGGACCCCCTGCTTGGGCCTCCAGCTGCAGAATGGGCCGAGCTGCCAGGGGGCAGCTGGCAAAACATGGCTTGTCTTGCTGGAAGCACCAAATCGCAAACAAGGATGGGGCCCTGAGGCGGCTTTCTGATCAGAGTGGCTGTAGGCTCCTCCCGGGGTGTGGGGGACTGAGGGTAGCTGCAGGCTGCAGGCATAGGTGGCATCTCCCTGGGGCCGAGTAGGTGGGATCTGCATTCTCTCCGTGTGTGTGACCCTGGCTGGTCCTTGGCCACGTCTCCCCGGGGGCGGGCAATGATGATTATTCATTCGTGAGGAACCCTACGGGGTCCAAGTGGGAACTCGATGGACTGTGGTCATGACACATAAGGAGGAGAGGGAACTAGAATTTATTAAGCACCAACTGCATACCTGGCTTGGTGCTTGATGTTGGGGATGGAACGAAGGAGACACAGCTCACAGGAGAGAGAGAGGGGAGGATGTGAGTCCAGGCCGTGGGCTGCCTGGGATCAGCTGGGAAGGGGGAGGCCAGGCCCCTGTCCCTGTGGGTGGAGCCGGCCAGTGTGTCCAGAGAATGAGGTCTTTGGTGGGCCGTGGCCCTGGAAGGAGGGAGGGGTGGAGGGGAGGAAGTGGTGTCTGGGCCAGGCTGCAGCTGTACCCTCCTCCCAGCCTCTTTCCAGCTTTCCCTCGAGGCTCCCGGCCCCCTCTCCTCCTGTCCATGTTCCTAGCAGAGGCTGTGGGGGCCCTCCCCCCTCCCTCCAGGCCACCTGCCTCCTGGTGTCAGGCGTTCCCGGGTGACTCAGGAGGGTGGAGAAGCAGCCTGGACGCGTCTCAGGATCCTCGTCCATCTCCTCCCGGCAGGCGGCCAGAATTCCCCACCTTTTCTGTGGGACCCGGATGGCCTGCCCGGCTCCTCGGTCCCACGGAGCACATGGGATTTGAACCCTGTTTCCACTCAGGAAAAACCTGGTACATTCCACTCAGGAAAAACCTGGCTTGTCCATGGGTGTGGCCAGCTGGCCTTGGCCAGGGGCCCGTGCCCGCTGAGCTCCCGTGCCCGGGCTCATGCACCCCCAAAGGGACTGCTGCTCGGCCGCGCTGACTTAACCGAAAAGTCATTTAAAATCTCTCCAGGGGCGCCCGGCTGGCTCTGTCGGGGGGGGCGAGCGACTCTTGATCTCGGTGTTGTGGGTTCCAGCCCCAGGCTGGGTGTGGGGATTACTATTATTTTTTTAATTTAAAAATAAAATCTTAAAAAAAATAAAATAAATACAATAAAACCTCTCCAGTTGCTGGGTCACTGAGGCCTGGATGGAGGATTCCAGGCTCTGGAATCCGTCCAGGGGCCAGGCCTGCAGGGCTCAGGAGACATCCTCTAGCTCCTGGCCCCCCTGCCCCAGAACCTGTTCCTCCCAGAGGATAGGAGTGGGACAGGCCCTGGCCAAGCCTGGTGATGAGGCTTGCTGGATGCTTCCATCCCCTGCTGTCCAGTGTGACGGCACTCAGGGAGGCCCTGGGCTCGTATGGCGTGGCCCTCAAGGATGGCAGAAGGTCGCACAGCCCTGGGCCTCGGGGCACTGGGACGGGCGGACACTGTAGAGAAGCACCTTCCTTTCCTTCTCTGCTCCCCCCACCGCCGGGGATGGCTAAGACCCTCCCAGGACATGGCCGGTGAGGTCAGCTCCTCGCCAACAAGACCACGGCTAGGCCCTCCAGGCCATGCGGGGGCCTCCGGCATTCTCCTATTATACCAGGCAGCCCTATAGGTGCCAAGCCAGGGGAAAAAAGCTGGAACCCACCCCTCCCGCCCCTTCGTAAATCATTTACCTCTTTTCTTTTTATAAATCTCAGAGGAGGTCTTTATTGGGTCTGAAGTTTTTCCCTGCGTAGGTGGCTATGAGAAAGTGTAGAAAGTGCCTGAGTTCTCTCCCTCCTTGCGGGGACTTCCGGAGAGGAGGGACAGTGACACTCCAGGTCACTTGACTCTCACCACCCACTAGGCTTTTGCTTCTCTGCAACCCCCCCGCCCCCGCCCCGGGTGTTTTTTGGAGAAAGCTCTCCGTGGGCACGGGGCTGAGCGCTGGGCCTGGGTGCAGAGGTCAAAGGTCAGGGGCAGCATGGTCAACTGCAGGACCTACTAGGCTGGCCGAGTCTGCTGTAAGTTAGGGTGGGAAGGTAAGGGCGTTAGGATGAAGGCGAATCCGTGTAGGGGATGTGCTAAATGGACGCCTCTGCCCCCCAGAGCCTGTGACTATGACACTTAGCGTAGCCAAAGGGACTTTACGGATGTGATTAAATCAAGGACCTCGAGGTGGGGAGATTATCCTGGATTATCACAAGGGTCCTTCCAAGAGGGAGGCAGGAGGGTCAGAAAGGGCCGAAATGATATGAATATGTGTGTCCCTTCAAAACCCCTGCGTTGAAGCCCCAGTGTGGCTGTATTTGGAGATGGGGCCGCTAAGGACATAACGAAGGTGAAATGAGGTCATGGGGTGGGGCCCTGATCCTGTGGAGTCCATGTCCTTTTTTTTTTTTTTTTAAGATTTTATTCATTAATTTGAGAGAGAGAGAGACAGTGCATGAGCAGGGGAGTGGGGCAGAGGGAGAGGGAGAAACAGACTCCCCACTGAGCAAAGAGTCTGACGCGGGGCTCGATCCCGGCACCCTGAGATCATGACCAGAGCTGAAGGCAGACGCTTCACCGACTGAGCCACCCAAACCCCCAGTTTGTGTCTTTATAAGAAGGGACACTAGGGAAGCTGTTCTCTCTCCCTCTCTCCCTCCTTCCCTCTCTCCCTCTCTCCCTCCCTCCCTCCTTCCCTCTCCCTCCCTGCTTCCCTCTCCCTCCCTCCTCTTCCCCTTCTCCACCCCCCCCCCCAGGGCTGTTACCAGGAACTGAATGGGCCAGCTCAGTCCTTGATCTTGGACTTCCCAGCCTCCAGAACTGTGAGAAATAAAATGCTGTCGTTTCAGTCATCCAGTGAATGATATTTTGTACGGCAGCCTGAGGACAAGAGAGGGGGAGGTGCGGGGCGGGATGGAAAAGGGCCCATGAACCATGAACCAGAGAATGCAGGCAGCTTCTAGGAGCTGGAAAAGGCCAGGAATTGGATTCTTCCCTAGAGCCTCCAGAAGTCAGCCCTGCCGACACCCTGATTGTAAGACCTCTGGCCCCCAGAACTGTAAGATAATAAATGTGTGTTGTTTTCAGCCATTTTGTGGTAGTTTGGGACAGGAGCGGCAGGACGCGAACACAGGGGCCGTGAGGTCTGGCCTGCCCTGTCTGGCCTGGCTTCCCCTTCCCCTTCCCCTAGTGACAGCCCCCGGCCCTTCCCCCGGGAACCTCCCACCCTGCTCCCAGCCCATCCCTGAGTTTGGTGTTTGGGTGCAGCTGGTGACCGGAGCAGGGAAATGTCAGAACCGTTTCTCTCCCAGGCCGCAGGGCAGGTGGCCTGGAGCCCGGGACTCTTAGGGACACCACGGGCGCAAGAGAGAACGGCTCTTTCCACCGAGGTGGCTGAGGTCATACGAACGTGAGCCTGAAGCCGTTGTCTGCCGTCCAGCCACTGCGGTGGAGGCCACACCGGAAATCGGGAACGCAGAACGGAGGGAGGACACCCTAGTCAAGCCCCGAGTGACTTGGACCTTCTGACATAGGAACCACTAGATGCCCTGTTTGGCGTAAACAGGTGGCATTCTGTCCCTTGCAACCTGAAGCATCCGATAATCATGTCACTCACTCCCCACCATCCAAAAGGAGCTCTCTTTTCTCAGCTGGGACAGAAAGGGCTGGAATCACAGCCAGCCCCGTGGGAATCATCCCCACTCGGGTGTGCTTATCTCAACCGCGACCACGTTAGTGTTTGTGGGGGGTAATTACGAACTACCACGCTGGTCCTTGAACAATTTCATTCGGCTTCTATGAAAACCTGAGTCCTGCCTGCTTGAATGTCTTCTACTCGTCATGGTATTGCACGGGTCGGGGTGGGGGAGCAGCCTCTCCCCAGGGGAGCACCTGCTTCCGTTATCCTGGGCGCCCCACTGCACACGGAACCCTCTGTTCCAATGTTTTTTTGTTATTCATTCATTCATTCATTCATTCATTCATTCATTCACTTATTTATGTGAAGGCTCCACACCCAGTGCGGAGCCCAACTCAGGGCTTGAACTGATGACCCAGAGCTCAAGACCTGAGCTGAGATCAGGAGTCGGACGCTTAACCGATGGAGCCACCCAGGCACCCCCTTTTCCAGTGTTTTATTCCATGACAGTCTAGAACAGAGTACATGGGGTGTGGGGAAGAAAGCGCATGTGACTCTGGAGAAAACTCGTGGGTGCACGTGTGACGATGGGCGGAGTAAATGTGCACGCAAGCCAGGGCGATCACTATCAGTGGCAGCACAGAAACGGGGCGGGCTGGGCTCTGTCGAGGTCTCCGTGGCTTCCGTTCTCACAGCCTTGGGACAGAAGAGTCACCGCTTTTGCTTTGGGGTCTGGGTGTGAGGCCACCGTTACACTATTATTTAGTATCTTCCACGGGCCCCTCAGATCTTGGCTCCACTTTCCCCCGCTTCCCGCCTCGAGGCTGCCCTGTGTGCACAAGGGGCTCTGTGCCCTCCACCTTCTGGCTGGGAAGCCCCACAGCAGGCTAGAGAGAGGGAGGAGGCTAAGGGCAGGGGATCCACTCTTCCTGGCTCTTTCCATTCTGAGCCTGTGTGAGTGTCCTGGGGTAGCCATCACAAAGCACCCGAGACTGGGGGCTTAAACACATAAATTTGTTCTCTCACAGTTTGGGGGTCATCAAGTCCGAAATCAAGACATGGGCAAGGCCACGCCTCCCTGGAGGCTCTGGGAGCATCCTTCCGGGCCTCTCCCGGTTCCGGGCCGCTTAGGACCACTCACTTGGCCTTCCTCTCTGTGTCTCTCTGTCTCCTCTCTTTCTCTTACAGGGTCACCAGTCAGTTAGGAACCACCCTAAATCCAGGGTGATCTCTTCAGTTCAGGATCCTTAAATAATTCTACCCGAAAAGGACTTATTTCCAAATAAGGTCACATTCCGAGGTCCCAGATGGACGTGAATTTTGGAGGACACTGTTCAACCCGCTGCAAGGCCCTCTGGGACTGGCTGTGTCCTCTGATCGAAGGTCACTGTCCCCCTCAAGGTGTCCTGATGTGCTTGACTCTTTTATTCTGGGCTCGGGTCCTTCAGTGCCTTTGGTGGTAACTGCTGTGCTGTGGCACCAGCCCTGGGGTCCCACGTTCTCTTTACTCCAGGTCCCCCTACACCCCGCTAGCAAATGAAATGGACTCTCCTTGAACGACCTTGAAGTGCCAGCTGCCTCCGGGTGGGATGCTGATGGGCAGACCGACCAGCGCTGGGCACTCGGGCCATCTCCTTCCATCGTCAGGATAGTGTCACTCCCTCCCGAATGAAGAGAGGGACGGTGAGGCTGAGTTCCCGCCCGAAGTTGAGATGGGGCTCAGGTCTGACTCCAGACCTCTGCTCACAACCATTACTCCCTGCCCCGAGTAATGCCCTCCTTCTCTCAGGATCCCCCGAGCAGCCAGTTCTGCCTCTGAGAGGCGTCCTTTGGGGCGTGGCGAGGTGGGGACAGTCTTGTCGCTGCAGGTGAATGGATACCCCACTCCAGCTGGCTTCAAGCAAAAGAGAGAAACTATTGGCTCATGTGCATGAAAAGTCTGGGGTGGCGGCCTCGCCCGAGGCACCTCTGGATTCGGGTGTGTAAACGATGGCTGAAGAAGGCACGTGTCCCTCCTGTCAGCTCCGTGTCTCTGTGCCAGCTCCATTCTTGGGTGGCTCTGCCTGGGCAGGGTGGGGGACAGGATGGCTCCTGACCTCCCAGCTTCAGGTTACCGGCAGAAAGGGAGCTTCCGTCTCAGTGATGCCTGCAGACGTCCCAGGGAAGACCCTGGTGGATTGGGTCACATGTCGGGCAGATGGGGAAGGTGCGCGGAGGTCTTATCTGTCCCCTGCAGCGGTGGCAGAAAGGAGGGGCGGCAGGTGTGGGACTGGGGCTTCTTTCGCCTTAGCAGAGGCCTCGTCTCTAGCCAGAGATTGGGAAGGAAGAGGTGGGTAGTCTGTCTGGGGAGGGGGATGAAGACACTTGGGTGCGGAAGGGCACCCTACCTGGCCCCAGGACTTCACACCATAAGCCCTCCCTAGGGCGGGGGCTGCTGCCTCGGTCTGCCTGGGCTTGGCTGTCCCCAGCCGCTCTCCAGGAAGGCTCCGATAGAGTGAATGAGCAGGATGGAGCCCCACCTGCCACATCCTTGCTGTGTGACCTTGGACCAGCACCATTGCCCTCTGGGCCTCTGTTTCCCTGCTGTAAAAAGGGGGCCTGTTCCCCCTTGTCGAGAGGACCAAAGGAGGACGCGCAGGCATCTGACAAGCGTCCTGTGTGGATCTAGGAGCCCGACCTCCGAGTCTCATCTTCAGGCCCGGCAGTGAGGCCAGCGCGCCTTAGTGTGTTTTCCGGGTCCCCTTCATGTCCCGTCTGGTCATCTTGTGGCCAGGCAGCTTGGGGGCCCACAGAGGCTGGCCGCTGGTGGCCTGCTGTCCTTATTGCCCTCCGTCTCCTCAGTCACCGCTCGCCAAAGACTGACGTGAGTCACGAGAGGCACGGGGCGGGGGGGCGGGGGGCTCCGCCTCCTCCAGGCCGCCCGTGAGGACCAGGTCTGGTGCCAACTTGGTGGCAGGCCAGCACAGGCCACAGAGGAGAAGGGACTCAGAGCATCTCTAGCTGAACCCAGGCCCTGCCTCCTCCCAGCCAGAGTCACACTTGGGGCCAGCCTGTCCCTGCGGTGCCTCCGTCTCGGCCTCTGAAGGGAGGACAAACTACCAATCCCAGGGCAGCGTGTCCAGAGCTGAGGGAGGTGGGGCGTGTGTGCGCCTTGCGCGGGGCCCGGTCACTAGGTCGGAGGCGTGGTGGCTAGCTGATCGAGCAGCCGGTGTGGTTTGACTCTGCTCCAGTCACTTGGTCCCCAGCTGTGCTGTCAAACTGTTCTTTCCTTGACTTACAGAATTTCCTTCACTTTCAGTTTTAACAAGCAGAGGCCTGGGTGTTCTGATTCTCTGGTCTCTCTCTTCACTCTCCCCTCTGCCCTGGCTTTGCTCTTCCTGTGTGTTGGGTAGGGGTCGAGGTGTATGGCTTCGATCGCCCTGGTCCCTGCTGTCTCTCTTTGGAACCTTGGCGGGGGAGGGGAGGGGCATCATCTCCCCCATCCTTGCCCTCTGCTCCTGTCCCTGGTGAGATGCACCCTTGATCCCAGACTCCCTCCCTGGGTGTACGATTAGAAAGGACAACCTTTCACTTCCTGTGTCATTTGTTTGACCCCAGTGGGGCCCATCCCCGCCCCAACACCTCTCTTTGACTCTTCCTCTTCTGAGAGGTCCATCTCAAAGTATCAGCCTCTTGGTTCTGTGTAAATCTCCTTCTTTTGCTTGACCACTGACCCCCTGGGATTCTCCAGCCCATACTAGAGGGTGAAATGAAGATTTTTTTTTTTTTTTTTTTAAGATTTTATTTATTTATTTGACAGAGATAGAGACAGCCAGCGAGAGAGGGAACACAAGCAGGGGGAGTGGGAGAGGAAGAAGCAGGCTCATAGCGGAGGAGCCTGATGTGGGGCTCGATCCGGTAACGCCGGGACCATGCCCTGAGCCGAAGGCCGACGCTTAACCGCTGTGCCACCCAGGCGCCCCTGAAATGAAGATTTTACTGATCAAGGAGGGGCCAGGTTTTCTGTTCCAGAGACTCAATCCAGCTGGGCCTGGGGGAAGGGAGGGGAGGTGACACAGGGCTGCCTTGTACAGGTGTTCAGGCTGTGTACTGCACAAGGGGGCCTCAACCTATGAGGACACTGTTGTCAGTGTACACATAAACTGACCTATATGAGGTGTGTGGGTAAGTGTGGGCATGCAGGCCTGTGTTTCTGGGTAGCTGAGGCAAGCCTCCTTTATGTGAACCCCGCATTTTCCTGGACACACTCAGGGAGGCATCTGTACACTTCTGGCGTGTGTGCACACATACACAAATACACACACACACACGTGTGTGTGTGCAGCTGTGCTGTCCCCTGCTGAGCTCAGAGGATGCCTTGAGCTCCCTCCACCTGCTTGCTGCTCTCGCACCCAATCCACACCCTCACTGGGCTCCTCGGGGGCAGTCCGGAGACAGGGTTCAAGGAATAAGTAGAGGCCAAATAAATGCATGAATGAAGGAAGGGACGAGTGACAGGGAGAAAAAGGAGAGGACAAGCCGCTAAGCGTCTGCGCATGTGCCTTTCCTTCCTGGGTTGAACCGCGCTCTGGCCCCTGGCCAGCGTCAGGCTCTATGCTGGGTTCAGGGACAGACTTTCTGCCAGCTTAACCCCAAGCAGCTCTGGGCCTGGGTCTGCAGCCTCTCCCAGACCAGACCCAGGCCTTGGGACCGGTGGGTGGAGCACTGCCCTTGGAGTCTGAAGTGAAAATCCCCTGGCCACCTGGGTGTCCACGGTCCTGCAGCAGCGACGGTGAGCCACGGAGAAAGGGCAGCCCCCACAAAAGGGTAGATGCTTTACCAGGGCCCCAGTGGGCCTCCTTTCTCCCTCCCACATGCAGCATGGGCTCGCTGGCCCCCCTGGGAATGGGGCTGGGGACTGGGGGCAGGGAGCTGGGTGAGCTCTGTCCCAGCCAGCCCTCGGGGAGTCTGCTGGCCCCTCCCTGGGCTCTGGTGAGAGACTGGAACACAAAGCTATTTTTATTTATGATAGTGTCAGTGGGCTGGCCTCCGTCTAGACAGCTGGTGTTATCATTCGAGGCCATCCTGGAATGCTCAGCCCCATTTATTGAGAACAGAAGACAGTGTGCAGATTAAACAGCTCATAAAAATAAGCGAGGAACTGACACTGGGCCGGGCAAACCAAGGTAACCGGCTAGGTCAACTGTCCACGTTGGTTTTGGACCCTGGGATGTTTTCAGAGCAAACAAGCCTTGATGTGGCCTCGGGGGAGCCAGCAGGCTCTGCTGATGTCCCTCAGCAGAGATACACACGGGGAGGCTGCGGGGTCTCCGGAGTCCCCCCGAGGAGCTGGCTGGCAGGCAGGGATGAAGGAGAAGCCGTCTCGCTCAGGACAGGCCTTCTGGGACAGCTGGGACTCTGTCAGCCTCCCCAGGGCCACCAAACACCCAGACCCCCCCTCCGCTGGGGCTTCTGGCCTCAGCCCAGAGGACAGTGCTGGTCCCCCAGTTATCCACCTTCACGGGGAGCCAAGCCCTGGGTGACTGATGGAGGGGACACGTGTGCTGATGCCAGGTTGGCCACTCGCTCACTCGCGCTCACCTGTTTACCACTTCATTGGTTCCTGGGCTCGGTCCATCCAGATATGTCCTGGGCGCTTACAAGGTGCCAGGCAGTGACTCAGGTCTTGTGTTCAGGAGGTGTCCAGACAGGCATGGGGGAGACAGACACGAAAACACAGCCTCACATCCTGGAGTTCTGTGCTGGGGACTCACATGATCTGATCCTATCACTACCTCGGTTAAAGGACCACCGACTCTGCCTCTGTGGGAGGCGGCAGCCCGGCCTCATCGCTTGCCAGTCCCAAGCCTGGTCCTGTCTGTGTGTACCCTCCTGCCCAGTGACGATGTCCACCCTCCCCAGGGGCCCGCTTTGCCTCGGAGCCTCTCTTTGGGCTGCTTGCTCTGTTCTGGAAGGTGGTTCCTTGGTCCCCACCTAGGAAAACCCATTTCAGATGCCCCCACCTTGGAGAAGCTCTGGTACTCCCCCCACCACCACCCAGGCAAGGGTCCTCACAGCTGCATCTGTGGGCGGTAAAGCCTCAACCCCTCCCTCAGCCCTCGGGGGTCCTGGGAGGTTCCCAGAGGCAGCATCTGGGAGCTGAGCACAGGGTGCGTGTGAGCCCGGTGGACATGGCCTGAACCTACCGGTCCCCTCTGGATGGCGCACCTAGCTGCCCCGGCCTCAGTGTCCTCATCTGTAAAATGGGGATGAGGGGCGCCTGGGCGGCGCAGTCGTTAAGCGTCTGCCTTCAGCTCAGGGCGTGATCCCGGCGTTCTGGGATCGAGTCCCACATCGGGCTCCTCCGCTGGGAGCCTGCTTCTTCCTCTCCCACTCCCCTGCTGTGTTCCCTCTCTCGCTGGCTGTCTCTCTGTCACATAAATAAATACAATTTAAAAAAAAATAATAAAAAAATAAAATGGGGATGAACACGGAATCTCCATCTCAGGACGAGGACTACGTGGATCAGGGGGAGAGAGAGCTTAGGAGGTGAAAGCTTCACCAGTTCCGTGCGTCTTTAGCTCGGTTGTAACCACTTTTCCCTTCACGCGTGGAGCCCGGCCACGAGGCTGCCTGGGGAGCTCCCCTCTCTGTTATCATCGTGGGGATCTATGCCTAAGCTCCAAACAGAAATGTCAGTTCCTGGAAAAGGGAAGGGAAGGCAGCAAGAGTGGCCTTGACCCAGCCCTTCCGAAGGGGCAAGGCAGCTGTGGTTGAGGCTCTGATGTGGACACGGTGGGGCCGAGCTGGAGGGGCCCAGGCCTGGGCGGGAGAGAGCTCCAGTGCAGACGAAAAAGGCAGGGACCCAGCTCTGCCCCAGCGTACGATCCCAGCACCCCTCTGAGCCTCGGTTTCTGCTTTTGAGAAATGGGGGAGCTAGTGGGTCCCTTGCAGGCTTGCCTGGGACGGAGCGTGCCTAGTGCTCAGGGAGCCATGGTCGCTTGTGGACACCTGGCTTCTCGTGTGAACAGAGGGCCAGGTACCGACAGAGCGCACACCAGGTAAACCCTGCATGTGGGGTCCTTTGGGTGGGGGCAGAAAGCAAGGGAGCTTCTCCTGCCGTCTGCTGTGTCCCAAGCATGTCCCACCCTCCCGCTCCCACCCTGGCTCTGGGGAAAGTACATGTTTGCTCTCTTGCGTCGCTCCGGAGTCCCCGGCCATTTGACATCAAGGCCTCTCCCTGCGCCTGGAGCCTGTCTGGTCAGAGAGGCCTGTCCTCCTTTCCTTCAGCTTCAGAAAGCCCACTGTTTCTCCTGCTCACCCTTTGAACTTAGTGGGCACCCCGACCTTCAAGAGCGGAGCCTCCGGCCCAGCCTCTTCTTTGCTCAGCCCACACGTGTCTATCGAGCGGCTCCTATGCGCCGGGATCAAGGAGGGAGTCAGACACGGTGCTTGCCCCGCCTCCCCCGTTCCTGTGGCAGAAGAACATCTGGGCCGGGGCCACCCTGTCCCCAGGGGCCACACCCAGGGCCCACTGCACGACTGAGAACCAAGTTCTGCAAAGCCCGCAACCACCTGAAGACAGCCAGCAGGGCGTCAGAGCCCGAGGTGTGGTGCCGGCGAGGGGCTTTGAGTTCCAACTTCCCCACTTCAGCTGTGTGACCTTGTGTGTCGGGGGGTGGGGTGGGGGGTGGTCTGAGCAACCGGCGGTGCCCCCCACGGAAGGCCACCGAGGGCCTAGCTCGCATGAACGTGCGCACGGTGGGTGCTTCGGCTGGGACGTGGAGAGTTCTCAGGCCTGGGGTGTTGACTCGAGGTAGACTTTAAGATCATGCCCACTTTGGAGGGTGGCCGTGGAGGCTCACGGAGGTGGTTTCCTTCTCCCAGGACCACTAATGAGTCTCAGAGCTGCAGCTGGAGCCCGGATCTTTTACCCCGAGTCTTTTTTCGAATCTACTGTTCCCAGGAGGAAGAGGCCCCAGTTCCTGCTGGGCTCCCGCCCAGGAATAACTGAGGAGGAAGGCAGCCTCGATTTCCCGGGATGCGCTGGGGTTCTGTGCATGCCCCAGCAGGCCCCTCGGCCTGGCCACAGCGTCACCAGGCTGACCGGCTGACACCGTGGAGTGCCTGAGGGACCCGCCACCGTGCACGGTGGGCGCGGAGTAGACACCAGAGGGCGGGGCTCAAGGAGCCCCAGGGACCAGCTCAGACCCTTCTCCAGCGCAGGGACTGCTGGTGGGTTTCAAGGATGGAGCCCCGGGGAATTCAGAACCGCAGCCTGGACCAGGAGCTACCTAGAGATGAAAGAACTTCTGGATGTGAGCAGAATACACGAGTCGGGTACTCGAAGTTCTGGGTTTAAGGCTCCTTCATGGGGCAACCTGGGGGAGGCGCTGAGGCTGTGAGGTCAGATGGTACTATGGTCACTGTGACTATATCCACCCAGTCCCTTAAGGGTTCTCACTGTGTGCCAGACACTGTTTCTAGCACCTTATAAAGAGCCACTCAACGAGCAAGTTCTATCCCCAGCTCCATTTCACAGAGGAACCAACACAAATGGGCTCAATTCCCTCCCCTCCGCTGGAAAACTCCCACTTTTCTTTCAAAACCCTGGTCAGGCATCCCTACCCTGATCTCCTGGTGGGGTCCATCCAGGCCTCACCTGCATCACCTGGAACCCTCTTTTCTGCCCCTGCTGCTCCATGCCCGTCCACCGTGCTCCTTGCTCAGAAGCCTGCTTTTCTTTTTTCTTTTAAGATTTATTTATTCATTTATTTTTTTGAAAGATTTTATTTATTTAAGAGAGAGAGCGCATGAGCAGGGTGAGAGGCAGAGAGAGAGGCAGACTCCCCACTGAACAGGGAGCCAGATACGGGGCTCGATCCCAGGACCCTGGGATCATGACCTGAACTGAAGGCAGCCACTTAAGCGATGAAGCCACCCAGGTGTCCCTATTTATTCATTTATTTGAGAGAGAGAGAGAGAGAGAGAGAGAGAGGAACCCCAGCAGGGGGAGGGACAGAGGGAGAAGGAAATGATCGCAAGCAGACTCCACACTGAGCTTGGAGCCCGATGTGGGACTCGATCTTATGACCCCGAGATCATGACCTGAGCTGAAATCAAGGGTGGGTCGCTCAACTGACTGAGCCCCTCAGGCACCCCAGAAGCCTGCTTTTCTGAGCCTGAATCCCTGGCGTCTCCATGTGTCTGGCACAGACAGGGGGTCAAGAACGGACAAATGAGACAACAGGGACTGTGGTCCCTCTTCTCTTCATTCCCACAGGCCCTCCTGGAGGAAAAGGTTGCTTGTCTCCCTCACAGGTGGCCAGGATGCCCTAAAGAGCCTGTCTTCCCACGGTGCGTCTGGGCTGGTCTACGGCCCCAGCTCATCCCCAGCTCATCTTTCCAGGAAGCTAAGGGTGGGTGATCCCCGGAGGGGGCCCCCAGCTTCCAGGGACGGCTGCAGGATGCCCGAGGAGAAGCCATGGGACCGGAGGGAGGGGTGTTCCCTTGGAGGGGCAAGCATATCCAAGATGCTTCTCTTTCCCACTTCCTCCTGTGCGGATGTTACAGGACCTTTGGCATGTGTGGCCTTTGCCATCTTTGGAGGCGTTGGCCCCATACCCAGCCCTCATTTAGCCTTTGCAACACCAGGAACCTGGCTGGAAGGTATTGTTATTCCCACTTCACAGAAGGGGAAATCGAGGCTCCCCAAGGTGATATCCAGAGTCACAGACCAGTGACCGGTATTCTGAAGTTCAAACCCCAGCCCTCCTGTCCCCTCGCCTGGGTCTGTCGGCCCTTCTGCAGACGACTGCCGGCTTCACCCTGCAGCGGGCCGGCCAGGGACCTTCCTAAATTCCACCACCATTTCTGGTTCAGGGGTGAGGGCTCCCAGCCTGTGATCTTTGCTCTTTCCGGTTCTCTGGAGCACTCAGAGGTGAGAGGGGGCGCAGGGGCTGGGGCTGGGTGGCAGGGAGGAGTCGGGCTCCGTCGGAGGTTGGGAAAGGCGGGCTGGAGGCGTCCCCTTGCTCCCCGGGGGGCAGGGTCCTGGGGCCCGCGTGCTGTTCCTTCTGGGCCGCAGCCTCAGGCCCGGCTCCTCCCGGCGCGGTCCCCGGAGGCAGCTCCTTGGAGGCAGAGCCAAATCCAGCGCGTTAGCAAAGGATGTTTTCCTGCCCAGTGGACAAAACATTTCTGGCGCTTTCAGTTGGGGACTGAACACTCTGTCCACTTTGGCGGCGTTCGGGGTTCCTGGACGGACACGAGTGTGTTTCACATGCAACAAGATTAATCACACACCCTCCCTCCCTCCCGGCTCCTCACCTGCCCCGCCCCTTCCCTTGTCACCGCTCCGCTCCAGAGCAAACTTCTGAGAAGTCATTCCAAGTGGCCTCAGGAAGTGAACACTTGAATCATGTGTCTCCCGCCACAGGCCTTCTCGATGGGGGGAGGGGCTGAGGAGCAACCCCCCCCCGCCCTGAACCCTGTGAACCCCAACCGTGTCACGTTGGGCACATCCCATCGCAACTGGCAGGGCTGGCCTCTGACCTGACACTGGCCTGGATCCAAAGGTTGGTCCTACTGGTGCCTCCCTGGAACGTGCCTGATTCATTTGAATTTCCAGAGGCTTGAGAACCTTCCAGAACCCCCTGGATGAACTGTGGTCCCAACCCTGGTCCCCCGTGTCCTTCCATGCTCCATTGAGAAAGGCTGGCCTCAAGCGGCCGCAGTGAAATCAGTGGGTGGGACCAGGACGGAAGATCAGGCGAGAAAGGAGAGGTCCGTGACCAGTCCTCCCAGGCCACGCCCAGGGCTCGGGGGACAGCCCTGGCTTAGAGGGCCTGCTCCAGGGGATGCCTCATTGCAAAGCTGTTCTCAAAGTCTCAAGGTCTGTTTTAGACCCTGCCTCTCTCCCAGAGGGCCCAGAAGTAAACATCAGACAGAACATTCCACAAGCTCAGGGTGCTGGCAAGACACCCCGAAGTCGGGGCCTCACTGCCACCCCAGGAAGGCCTGATGCTTGGGAAATCAGGCTCCTACCCTGGCTCCGCTTGAGGGAGAACAGGCTTGGGCTGCGCGGGAGGGAGTGGCCGCGCCGCTCTGCAAAGGCCCGTGGGCCGCTGCCAGGGCCCTGAACCCGCTGGGGCAAGCTGAACTCCGGCGGGAGGCAGGCTGCTAACCAGTAAGCAAGCTGTAAAAACCCAGCTCAGACACAACATCTGGCAGCTGCTTCAAATAGTTCTCTGTCTGAAGCTGGAGTTGCTCGCGGCCCTCCAGTAAATCAAACCATGTGCAAAGAGGAGCCCGCCGACCTGAAGCACCCTGCTTGGCCGGGGCCCCAGCCGTGCCTCCAGTCCCTCTCGCTCTTTAAATAGCCTGGGGTTCACATTCCATTTCCTTGTACGATCAATTCGGAGCTGGCCCGGCGGGAGAGGCTGCAGGACGCGAGCTAGCACCCTCGGTCCCAAAGAGAGATGGAGGGAGATGGAACCGCGACTCCATCCTACCCTGGGGCTCAGCCTCTGTCCCTGATGACCTCTGAGCACTGCCCGCCTCTTCCTCGACCCTGGCACCCCTCACTGTGGCTGGCCAGAGGGAGACCCAGGGAGCGCCCAAGAGCTCCAGCCACTGACCAGTTTCACGTTCTCCTCACATCCTGGCCTGAGCCTGGCCCCGCGGCTTCCATGTGCAGCCTGGGTGCCCACCCCGTGGAAGAACGGCCACTAGTCCTAGAGCAGATCTGCTCTGGTGGGACTGGCCGTGAGAGGCGGGGGCAGAAGGGAAATGCTGGGTTAGCTAATGACATGGGCAAGCCTTCCCTTGTGGCCAGCACCCACCCCGGGCCGGGCACTGGGGTATGTTCTCCATACTCCTCATTTCCTACATCCGCATGGTCGGTCTAACAGTGCGTACTCTTATGAGCCCTGTTCTTTTTTTTTTTTTTAAGACTTTTTATTTTTTATGTAATCTCTACACCCACCGCAGGGCTCGAACCCACAATCCCCAGATCAAGAGTCGCACGCCCCACCGACTGAGCTGGCCAGGCGCCCCTATGAGCCCTGTTCTAAAGATTTGTGTAGAGGGTCGGACGATGGGCCTCGGAAAGATATAGTCCACATCCTAACCCCAGAACTTGAGAGTATGACCTTATTTGAATAAAGGGTCTTCGCAGATGCCATTGAGTTAAGGATCTCAAGAGGACTTCGTCCTGGGCGGGCCCTAAACCCAATGGTGAGTGTCCTTACAGGACAGACACAGAGACACAGAAGGGACCACAGATGCAGAGGTTGGAGTGACGTGATCGCAAGCCAAGCACCGCCAGGGGCCGCCAGAAGCTGGAAGGGGCAGGAAGGATTCTCACCCTGGAGTGTCTGGAGGGAGGATGGCTCTGTCCACACCTTGATTTTGGGCTTCCGAGCCCCAGAACTAGAAGAAAATAAATGTGTGTTGTTTGAAGCCACCCCGTGCCTGGTGTTTTATTAAGCAGCCATAGGAACCCCATGCAATGTGGAAACTGGGGGTCAGAGAGCCGGAGCGAGTGCACATAGCTCTTCCCTGCTTCCTACTCTGCCTCCCTGATGACGAGGCTGGGTTTTAGAACACTGACCTCCTTTCCATGCAGCGGGACAGAGGCGCCGGGGCCCAGGCCATTTCCCTGCAAGATGCCTTCCTGGGAAAGGCTTGTTCACCGACCCCTGAGCACACAAGGGTCTGGGGGAGCCCCGGGCAGTGTGGGAGGTGTCCCACTAGCTGCTGTCCCTGACCGCTCACTCTGGGCCAGGCTTCGATCTAAGCTCTTCCCGGACATGGGCTCCCTGAATCTTCACGGTAACCTCAGGGAGGACCTCTCTCTCCGTTTTACAAACGAGGGAAGCAAGGCAAAGGGAAGCCACGGGGGAGGGCGTCGGGAACACCCCCTTGGAAAGCCAATCGGAAGTGAGAGAAGAGGGTCATGGGAGGTCGCATGGCGTATGACGCCCCGATGTGAACAGCGCACGACCTGCGAGTCCACAGTCCGAGGGCAGATTGGCGGCTGTCAGGGGCTGGGGCGGGAGGAGTGGAGAGGGACTGCCAACGGACACAGCGTCTCCCCTGGGGGGATAAAAATGTTCTGGAAGCAGATGGGTGGTTGCCCGATATCGTGAATGTGCTAATGGTGACTGTGATGTTATTTGAGTTTGACCGCGATTTTTTAAAAAGCCGGTCGGAAAAGGGTGAGATAGGAGGGCCTGCACCGAGTGCCTTGATGCACCCCGCTGTAAGCTTCTAGTGTCTCAGCGGCCCCGGGGAGGCCAGTGGGGCTGCCTTGTCACAGACGGGCACAGCAAGGCTCCTGAGATCCTTGCTGGAAATTACCGTCCTGGGTGGGCTGGGGAGCTGGGCGGACCCCCAGGCTGTCCTGGCTCCAGAGCCCGGACGCTCTCCGGGGTCCCACAGACCAGCTCCGGGGTGAAGGTCTTTGCTGTTCAGCTGAAGTTTGTTCTCCCTGTGGTTATCACAACCCCGATGGTGGCTTTAACAGGATCAGTGGGAAGGAACTTTCCAAAGTGCTTTGGTTGAAAAGTCTATCAAAAAGTGGGGCCTGGGGTACGGGTGGAACGGAGAATGGTTCGTCTGCTCCTCACGCCATAAAGAGGGGAGACACGGCGGGGGAGAGACATGGTCCTGGGTGGTGCTGAGGTCGTGGGACTATCCGGGGCCCCTCCCGGTGGAAGCCCTGCCGGACGGCGCCGTGGCTTCAAGACCTGCATGGTGGCTCTGAGCCGCTGGGTCAGTTTCCCAGCACTCATTTCCTTGGGGAAACTGAGGCTCAGGGGACGATTCCAAGGCTGAGGTTTCCTGACTCCACTCTGGTATTTTTATTTTTTATTTATTTATATTTTTTTGAGAGACGCAGAGAGAGGGAGCACAAGTGAGGGGAGGGGCAGAGGGAGAGGGAGAAGCAGACTCCTTGCTGAGCAGGGAGCCCAACGCGGGGCTGGATCCCAGGACCCTGAGATTGTGACCTGAGCTGAAGGCAGACGCTTCACCGAATGAACAACCCAGGCGCCCCCACTCTGGTATTTTTCTCAGACTGCCTGGCTCACTCTTCTAAGACAAGCGCTTCCTGGCCCGGGGAAGGTGCTGGGGGTGCAGCCCCCGCTCCGCAGGACGTCGGCATGCGCTCTGAAACGCAGGGTAGCGAGAGCTAATTTCCAGGGAATCTCCAGGCTTGTCTGAGTCATGGCCCCCATGAGCCTCCGAAGGGAATGGGAAAGGCCAGGGGTCTGCATGGGTCCAACTCTGTGTCCACCCCATGGCCATGCAGCAGGCCCCCTCCAGTGTTGCACGAAGCAGGTTCCTGGGCTCTACCTACTGCATCGAAGTTTCTGGGATTTTGCTTTGTCCCCAACGTGCCCTAGTGACTCCGATGCAGGAGGTACCTGTGAACTTCAGCCTAGGGTCCCCATGGCAGCTCCTGCTCTCCGTGTGCTTCTGTAAGATACAATCTCAGGGGCGGCTGTAAGGCCCACCCTCATTAGAGTCAGGGGAGGGATAAACAAGGCCTTTGCCTTTCCTGCCTACAAAGGAGACCCTGAAGGGGCTGCAGCTGGGTCGGGTGGGAAGACAGGCCCAGGGTAAGTCAATGCCACCTTCCATCTAGCCAGCTGCCCTTGGCCCCGGCTTTTCCACCAGGAACATTTCCTCTGCTCAGCAAAATCATTATCAGACCGGCAGCAGCAGCTGTGCTCTGGGCCAGGAAGAAAGGTTCCAAAGAAGTGTTAGCTTTTGGTTTTTTTAAAGAAAAAAAAGAAAGAAAGAAAAAAGAAAGAAAGAAAGAAAGAAAGAAGAAAGAAAAGAAAGAAAAAGGAAGGAAGGAAGAAAGAAAGAAGAAAAAAAGAAAAGAAAGAAAAGAAGAGAAGAGAAGAGAAAAAAACCAAAGAGAAACAGAGAAAGGTCAGAGCCCCGCAGAGGACACGGAGGTCCGAGGCTGGGGCAGGACTGCGCTGAGCGCACCAGGAGGACCGTAAGGCCAGCCCGCCTGCCAGCGGCTGAGCCCTAAGAAGCCCTCGGAGAGCCATGAGCGGCTTCCTCCGGGCTTGCTAGGCCAGGACATCATTTGTTGATTCTAGAGCCCAATCCCTAGCTCATGATTTCCTCCCTGGTTGCCATGGCCCCGTACAGAAAACACAGCAAACTCCTGGCCCCGGGCAGCTCGTTTATTTCAAATATCCCTTGCAGCTGGACTCCAACCATGTTTGGGTGTCTGGGTTGGAGCATGAACTAATTGCTCTGTCTTCGGCCCCCTCCCCAGCTCCCCCGGCATACTTTATGGTTCAGTAAAGTCCACATTCCTCATCTCGCCGCCGAGGAGGCGCGGGAGGAAGGGTGGGAGTGAAGCCTGGTGCAGGAGAAGGAGGGAGGGCTCTTCCCATCTATGGCCAAGCCCCAGGCCGGCTACCTGCTCGAAGGCAGGGTATTAATTACAGCCACATGGGCCGGTCTGCAAGATGGTTTTATTAAGACTGCTCCCTTCAACGCGAAAGCCCGCTCCCCGAGAAGTCTCCGGGCAGTACAAAGGGCCTTATTTTCCTTCGGTTTCCACACCGCCCCCCCACCCCCCGCCTGACCCCCTTCCTCCCCCTGCCACCTCTTTCAAAGCCAGCAGAGTTCCCGCTGCAACCCAGACATGAACTCCAACCGAAAAATAATTTCAGGCCACCCCTTTCCTCCCAACGCATCTGGGGAAGGCATCCAGGGCTCCCTTTTCCCCCCTACCCACCTTGATCTTTGGAGACTTTACCCAAGAAGAAAGAACATTTGTCGGGAAGTTGGTTTAGGGGTGTTTGGACCATTCTCAAAGACCAATTCCAGGACCGGAGCGGCTGTTTTCCAGAACAGAAGTGCATGAGCTTTAAAAGCATTCGTTTGCACACTTGCTTGTATGCCGGGCCCTGTTCTAAAGCCTCATTTCACCCTTGCTGCCCTCCCAAGAGATGGGCACGGCGAGGATCGCCATTTGATGGAGGCTCGTCCCAGAGCACACAGGGGGTCAGAGCCAATATTTGAACCCAGGTCTGACTCAAGAGTCCCTGTGCTCGTCGCTGGGCCAACCCACCAACACACTGAAAGAATTTCCCTTTCCTCAGCAACTTGTCCGGAAAAAGAGCTGACACAGTCGCAAACAGTGGTCTCCAAACTCTCTTAGGCAAGGTCACTCGGGGAGTTTGAGAAAACTGCAGATCCCTGGCCTGGCCCCAGAAACGTTGATTCGGTTCATGTCAGGCAGGCCTCTGAAAAAACGTCCATTTTAGCCCATACCTCTCATGGGATGTCAGACCAGGTGGCCTGAGGAAAGCTGGCTAGGAGGCGGGCAGAGCAAGGGACACGGGACTTTGGTCCGAGGGGTCTTGGGCCCTGAGACCAGGGCACTTTTCGCAGCACCGTGAGATCCTGATGGGCCCACAGGGAGCTGAACCGCATTCTTGCCGATTCTTTGGAAACTAGTCATGACACGCGATCGTATCTAGTAAATGTCTTGACTAGTCACGTATCACTCACTGGTCCTCTGAATAAGCCTGATTTTCCTGTCTCCTCTGCTAGGGGATGGGGGGGACCCTGCCCACAGCAGCGGGCAGAACGGGTTCCCCGGGAAGGCTCACCCGCATCACTGCACGCTTGGCACTGGGAACACGGAGGTGAGTGAAGGACCAGCTCCTTCCACCGAGTGTGCAGAGCCTGGACTCTGAGTGTGCTCCAACGGGCTTCTCCCCTGCCTCTAAAAAGCCGAAGGTCAACTGAAGCTGTAGGACACCGATGAGCCGAAGGCTTTCACCGATGTGCGGAACCCTTTCTATTGGGCTCAGAAAGTCTTAGTCTGGGCTGCAGGCTCACGAACTTCTGTAAAGGGATGGGGACATTCTCGGATCTCCTCTCTCTAGGATTCTCCTCCTCACTAGGGCTCTGGCTGGCCTCCCACCCGCTGCCACGGGCTCCCAGGGGAGCACCGCATTATCTAGTGAAAACTGGACCCAGGGAGGGCTTGGCCACACCCATTTCCCTTCCCCCCAAGGCACAGAGAGGGACTCAAAGAGGTTTTGTATTTTAATAAACTTTCCTTTATTAGGTTACTGACTATTATTAACCATCATAAAATAGAACGGGAGTTTCAAAACTGTACAGGTCACAAGGTTCTGGGGGGAGAGGAAAGAAGGGTGGGGCTGAGGTTTGGGAAGCCAGGGACAGAGGTGCAGAGAGACGAGCAAGAGCCCACAATCCATCCATCCAGCGTCGGTGGGAGAACGCTGGGTCAAGGCGGTAAGGCTGGGATCTGTGGAAGTAAAACTCTCTCGTGTGCAACATTCATGAGAACATGACCCACCCTGAAACAGGAGCGAGGAAAAGTCTTTAAAAGTCTTACAGGTAAGGTTTCTCCCCCCTCCTTGGAAAAAACCTCAAAATAATAAGGGGGTAATTTACATTCCTCACCCAGACTTGGCACCAATTTTGTGCTTTAAAAAATATACTCCACTGGAAGACTTTTTTTTTTTTAAAGGTACCCTACAGCAGCTGTTTAAAACATAATTCTTACGGACAAATATATATGTATATATATTAAACATTTAAACAAATAAAGTCATCTATTGTACCTGTACAGAAATGAACAGAAGTCAGATTCTAAGTGAGTTGACTTCAAGATCAAAGAAGTGGTGAGTGCGGCGGCAGGGGCTGGGGTCTGCTACGTGGGGGGGCTGCGGCAGGGCGCGAGGGGCCCTCTTCTGCCGGCCGCCCCGCCCCACCCCGCCCTGCTCCTTGTGTGGCTCTGGGGGGTCGTGATGAGCCGAGGCTGCTCCCCCTGGGCTCAGAGCCTGGACGAGGGCACCAAGTGGAGGCCTGAGCTGGCTTCCTAGGGGCACGACCTCACTCTGGTCTCCCCACCCCGCCGCGCCCCTGGCTTCCCTGGGGCTGGAGACCCACTCGTCCTCCCTTCTTAGTTGAGGCTCTAGGAAGCCAGAGCTTCTGAGGATGCACATGGGAGATCTCAGCTAGGAAAGCAAAAGCAAAAGCAAACCCCCCACAGAAGACTAAAGAAGGAAAACCACGTGCAAAGATAGACGTACGTCTCCTGCCTGGAGACACGGGGAACGCCGCAGCCCTTGCAGGCGGGTCCCCCAAGACTCTCATATTGCCTGTGCTCAGGAACCCAGAGCAGAGCCCCCTGGAAACGGCAGGTCCAGGGACCCACACAGAGACCTCCTTGTGCTCACGTGAGGACACACCACAGCCACAGCCCAACGGGAGGGGCAGGTGGAAGCCAAGCCACAGAATGCTCCAGAGAGCGGGGGATGAAACGAGGTTTCCTTTCTACATGGAATAAATAAATGGCTTTTGTTATTGTTAAAAGAATAAATACAGGGTACCGGGGGGGCTGACAGCCGGGGCTGATGCTGGGCGCCCATGTGCCTGTGGAAGGTCCCATCTTGGCTTCTGCCTCGGTGTCCGTGATGAGTTTCTGACGCCCTGAGTGTTGGCTGCTGTGGCGGGGCCCCACTGGCCTCAGCACCGGCCCTCATCCGAGCACCTCTTAGCGCCCCTGGGGTCTGCTCTTGGTGCCGGGGCACCACCTCCCGGGACCTGGCAGGTCGGGGGGATCCCCACGCCACCCCGAGGGCAGATCGGAGCTCAGTATAGGGCTTCCCAGGAGTCTGTTCTCCATGTGTTTTTCCAAAGAGGGACTGGGACGCGGTATGCAGGGGGGCTTCTGCCAATGTCGGGACGCGGAACAGAGGAGCCTGTGTCGCGCGGTTGGAGGCCGGCAGGGGCAGCGGGGAGGACGGGGAGGAAGAGCAGGGACTTCCCCCCCGTGGCCGGATGCCAGTCCGAGGCGCAGGGCGCGGCGACAGGCTGGTGAGGTGGCACCAGGTGGCTGGCGAGCTGGTGATGCAGGGGTGGAGTCACTGGTAGAGGAGGTAGGCCTTGAGGGAGGCCGGCAGCGGCAGCGTGTGGATGTCACCCAGACGCTCCTTCCCCAGGGCCAGGCGCACGGAGCGGCGGCAGAGATCCATGAGCGGCAGGGGCTCGGCTGGGGGCAGAGGGGAGAGCGAGGACAGGTTAGCACAGCTCGGGACGGCTCGAGAACGGACAACGCTAACAACAGCCGTCGTAGCGGAATTATAATGTATTGTCATGTCAACACACAATCAGCAGTGAGGCAACTTGACGTTTTAAGTCAACTGTGAATACCTAGCACGGAGAACCCGCTCTGGGCCGGGCACCTCTGTGAGCCCTCCGGAGACGCAAACTCCTTTGACAGTTCGTTATGGTTTGTTCTGAGGGACTTAATCCCAGGGAGGCATCCTTATTATCATCCACATTTTACAGATGAGGACGCTGAGGGACGGAGAGTCCAAATGTCTTGCCCACGGTCACAGAAGGAGAAGGAGCTGGATCTGAACCCAGGCCGTCCCTGCTCTCACCCACCGCACAAGCCTTCACTGCGCGTCTGACCGGGCGCGTGGAAGCCAGCCCGTCCCAGCACAGGCCCCACGCCGGCATTCAGTGTTCGTGGGTCCTGCAGCCGTCCCCCCCTCACTGGTGAGGGCGCTAAAGCCAACGGGGCCTGATGGGTCAAGGTTACACGCTAGGGTCTGAATCCAGGCAGCCCGGGCTCAGCAACCACATCCTTAGCCACCAATGAAGATGGAAGAAATGCTGGTCCAGAGACATACTCTGTAGGAGGCAGGCCCAGCCACCCCGTGGCCTGAAGGCATAGTGTCTAGAGAAAGCCTAGGTCCTTGGGCTTCTTCCCACCTGACAGAGCGAAGCTGAGGGGGCCAGACAAGGGAAAGTGGAAATGCCAGCCCAGCCTCCGCAGCCGGGACCCTCGAGGCTGCCCCAGCCACTGCCAGAGCATCTCACAGCCAGGGAAACGGAGGCCAGGGCTCACGGCGGGGCTGCCTCGGACACCTGAATGTGAGAGGGACTTCCAGCCGCAGCCTGCAAGAACGCTTCTGTCCTTATGTCCCCAGACGGCACGGACCTGTCTTCCCCCAAGGGAGGCTCCAGGCAGCCCGAGTCTCAGATAGACCCTGCCAGGCCCTGGAGGCCGGCGGGCAGAGTGGGCCTCACCCTCCCTGCCTCCCTGCAACTGACTCTTCCTGGCTGTCTTCCCAGAAGCAAGGTGCCGGTGAGCACGCCCGGAGCTGCTCGGGGCCGCCCCACGGCATCACGGGTCTGCAAAGAGCTGAAGGGAGCACATCTGTGGCTTCAGCCAGGATCTCCCTTTGACACGGAGACTCTCCTGTGACCAAAAAACCGAGGAAAAAACCAACCCCAGCATTTCCCTCAAGACCCCATTCCCCCAATGAGAAGTGGATCAAAGTGTGTCTCCGAATATTAAAAATAACATTAAAAAAACCTCAATTATTGATGAGCAAACGCTACAGCTGGAGGCGTGGGGGGGGGGAGACTGCTGAGGAGTGCAGGTTTCTTTGGGGAGCATGAAAGTGTCCTAAAACCGATCGTGGTGATGGCAGCACAGCCGTCATGCGCTTTAAATGCGGAACTAGCGGCCTGTGAATTACATCTCAACAGAGCTGTTATTAGAGGAATAAATCTCAGGCTTGGTAACACATTTACTAAATTCCTGGCTTGAAAAGAAGGCAAGCAACTGCTCTTCATCTCCCACGGGCAGTTAGCCACAGAGAGACGGGAAAGGGAACCGAAATGGTCGATGTTTTTCATGAAAAGCTTTGAAACGGGGCCGTTCCTGGACAGCGCAGGACGATGAAGGGGAGCCCTGCCTGGAGGCAGGAGGATGAGCTAAATGACCTTCTGCCCTTTGGGGGCCAAGCATTCCGGACTCCTGGTGAGCAGGGACGGGTTTCTCCGCCTGCAAGCCCACAGAGCCTTGGGTCTCCCTCATCGCAAAGCGCCCTGCACGCGCGGCCCCACATCTGGCTCCTCACTTCCTCCCTGCACAGCAGCCTGACCTCGAGCAGCCCCCTCCCTCTGCCTGGGCCTCAGTTTCCCCCTCTGTAAGATGAGGAATCCGGACCAGATGCTTCAGTCTCCTCCCGCTGAGATCCTGAAGGCCAGAAATGCCTCCCAGTGGCTCTCGGCCTGGACACGCTGAGTGGCCCTTCAGCGGATCAAGTGGGGGTTTCGGTGGCCCTTCCTCTCCTCCACTCAGGAGCTCTCTCCATCTGCCACACTGGGCCAGCCCCTTCTCCCTCCAGAATGTGGCTCGGCCCCACGGGGAGGCAGAGGGGCTTCCCCTGGTGGCTGGGGACACTTGAGAAAGTACCAAGAGTCATTGAATGTGGCCAGAGTGCCATGCAGGGCTGCGGAGGGAAGGTTACGAGGGCGTTCCCATCACACCCTCTTAGCTTAATGGTTTCCCAGGCATCCCATGGGGACCCTCACTAAGAAATGTTTCTGAACGGCAGAGCCCTGCACACCCTGCCACTCCAACCCCCGTATTTTGGGTGACAGCCGACCTGAAATTAACATCACAGCACCGGCAGCAGCTCATGGAGCACGAATCGTGTGCTTAGAGGGGACTGTGGCCCCCCTGCAATCTACAGATGGGGCTAGAACACGGATATACACCCGGGGGCAGCCAATTCCATAGTCTGGCTCTTTCTATGCCAACATGAGGAGGAAGCCCCCTGCAGTTTACCCCAAGGGACGAGGACCTGTGGCTACCTCCTTCCACCCCCGCTGAAAGCAGCTGTGTAAGGGGGGGGGGGAGTTTCCTCTGTCTGACCATCTTTGGGCCACACTGAATAATCCAGTTAGGGAGCGGGTGGGAACCCAAACGTGTCCTTCAGACATCCCAGATGGGCCAGAACCAGCTGCAGAAGCAGCAGCCAGCAGAAGCAGTGATGCACCATGAGCCGAAGATACGACCAGTCACGTGAGCCTCCCGTGGATGGGTCTGTTCTTAGGGGCCGCAAAGACACAAAAAGTCATGCTCCCCCTGGATCTTGTAGGGGGCAAACGATGATGCACAGGGTCGTGGTCTGCCTGCTTTCCAAAGGCTGGGCAGAGACCAAGAGTGCACTGGCCACGGAACTGGACGTGGGCACCGGGCCTTGGACGATGTCTGTGCTGATTTCCATTAGTCACTAACAGAACCCAAGAAGGCCTCCCCACCTCAACGCTTTTGACAGGCACCCGAAGGCTCTGTATCCAGCTCCACCCACAAAGCCAGGTCCCCACTGAAGTTCCGCTGAAGAAGTTCCCAAACAGGGAAGGCCAAAGTTGATTTGATGACCCATGAGAGGCGCGTCGGCCGCTAGACCTGCCTCCAGGAAGCTGGGGTGCTCGTCCTAAACTTTACATAGTTTATATGAATGGGAGATGGGGGGGAAAGACATGGAGTCCAGCACAGAAATTGGGAAGTGAATCAGGTGCTATTCATGGGAGCTGAGGGACGCGGGACTGCATGGGTCTGTGCGCTAACTTCCACATTTCTAGGAGGACTGATTGCCTGGTGGCCTGTCTCACCATGCACGGCCCAGCTCGCCACCTTGGCTGTCCCGCACTTCTCAGAGAGACGACAACCCAGCTCATGCCTCCAGAGCCTGATGCTGTGCTAGTTGACGGGCTCAGGGAAGGAACTTGGGTCTGTGAGGTCAAGGACAGATGTCTCACGTCATAAGTGCCCCTGATCAGCCACGTTCCCAGTCTCACCCACTGCCCACACGGGTCCTGAGCCTGACCTCACGCTTACTCCTGCAAGTAGCTTACAGTGAAAATGCTCTATGAAATGGATTCTAGAAAGTCCTGGGCGGAAGAGAGCCATTTTGGAGGACCATCAGGATACGTGTGCGTTTCCCCCTTGACATGAAGCGATTCTTACAAAAAAGAACAAAAGGAAACACCGACCCCTTGTCCTCGGCAACCAGGGAAAGATGCCTGACACCCACTGAACCTCTGGCTCCCTGTCCCCCCGACTCTGAGAGCCTGTTGTCTTCATATGATCAGCCTTTTGGGGGATGGGGGTATAGAATGACCCCTTCCCTCCTAAGTGGCCTCTCTCTCCCCGGAAGGAAGCCCTTGCAGGTTGGGGTGATTAGTGTCCCTGCCTAGACGCTTCCCTGGAGCCCGGCTGGAACGGAGGTGCAGGTAGGAGCCACCGGGTGAGGCGCCCTGGGAGGGCATCCAGGGAGGCCAGGGTGACACCAGGAGGGGTCATCACGTCGAAAGTCTCCTGAGGAAAACAGCTGAGCCCTTTCCTATCCCACAATCAGGAAAAACCTCACCAAATTGATCTGGGATCCGTAAAAGGGAGAATGTGAAAACGGAGGGATGCAGAGAAAAGCCTTGCTTCGTGGGAGACGCAGTCACAAGCGGGGGTGGGGGGGGCCCTTCTGTGACGGCCAGTCTGCAGCTTGCAAGTAGGTTTTTTTCTTTTTGCATCTCCAGGGCGGGAGCAGGCAGGCCTGGGGGCCACACTGGGCCCTGTCTCCCCCCACCACAGCCGTCTCCACCCCTTTACCCTGGGAAAGAGGAAAGTGACACCACAGTCCCTCCAGCTGCAGCTTCAGCCCCAGAAGGTCTCAAGGCCTGAGGAGTCAGAGCAAGTGGCCTGTGGTCAGAGCTGGCTGGACGGTGGTGGTGGTGGGGTCACACAGGGACACACTGATCACGCTCTGCTCTGCACGGGGGTGGGGGGGGGAAGGGGCTCTGCTGGGGAGGGGCTGCCCGGCGCACCGGGAAGGGGGCAGGGGAGCAAACTGCTCCCTGTGGTGAGCACTGTAGCACCCGGGGAGTGCCGCGCTCAGCGACCTCGGCTGAGCAGCTCTGCAAACCGCTGCTCCCTGCTGAGGTCAGGACCTGGTGGCTGGGGTGGGCTAGGGGTGGGGGTGGGAGGAGGGCGCAGACGACTTCCCAGACAGCCCAGGGAGGGCTCACAGGTCAGACCGTCTCCAAGGCTGTGGCGCCGAGACGATGTCTCTAGCCAGCCCTGGCCAGACTCTCTGCCTGTCACACTGCTCCCCGGGTGGACCACGAACCTGGTCTTGCCCGGACATTCCCCCTTCCTCAGCTACCTTGGAAGGTAAGATAAACCCTCCTGGGCAGAAGACTTAGGCGCCCTTCGACCTCACTCGATGGGTACCCCATCTGACTGCCGTCTCACCTTCCCCTCAGGGGCTGGTTTGGGGGTCTCGTGGGAATGGTCTAGAGTCACTGTCTCCACCTCTATAACGAGGGGGGGGGTTGTGTCCCCCCGTCTAAATTCAGAACCGCCTGGATCCTCAGAACGTGGCCCTCTTGGAAATAGCATCTTTGCAGATGTAATTACTTAAGATGAGGTCATGCTGGAGGAGGGTGGGCCCTGAATCCAATGGCTGGTGTCCCAATCAGATGAGGACAGACACAGGTGGCCATGTGGTGATGGAGGCAGAGACAGGGTAATGTATCCACCAGCTAGAACTGCTGGCCACCAGCGGGAGCCAGGAGGGAGGCCTGGGGAGGATTCCCCTCAGAGCCCTCAGGAGGAACCAACCCTGCTGACACCCCGATTTTGGACATCTGGCCTCCGGGACGGTGAGAGAATGCACTCTGTTTTAAGCACCCAGCTTCTGTCATCTGTTCCAGCAGCCCAGGAATCGAACACACACACCCTTCTGTTCCTCTGTAAACCCACTGCTCTGTCAGGCTTCTGACCCCACCCAACCCTGACGACTTCTGTCAAGGTCACCAGTGATGGCCTTGTTGCCAAAGTTGATGGACAACTCTCAGCCCTCACCGTGCTTGACCTGGCATCGCCTTGTCCTTCTGGAAGTCCTCTCTTCATTTGTTGTCCAGGCCACGACTCTCCCCCCAAAGCCCCACGGCCACTCTGCCTCTTCTCCCCTTCATCCGCCTGACCCCGAAACGTGGACATGCCCCGGCGCTCAGCCTCAGCTCTGTCCCCTCCCTCCCTAGGTGATCTCGCCCAGGGGCTCAGCCATCGGTGGCTACCCCACTGATCTTATCTCCAGATCTGCAGAGCCACCTAAATGTGTGGAGTGCGCATCTCAAACTTACGTCCCCCACCCTGGCCCAAGCCCGGGTCAGGTCACCTCTCCCCTGGACAACTGTCAGGGCTCCTCCCTGGCTTCCCAGCGGCCACTCTCGCCCCCACCATTCATTTCTACACAGCAGCCAGAGCGATCCTTCTAGGGCATGAGGTGCTCTCAGTACAGAACCGAGGTGTGGGTAAGCAGGTGTGGGTGAGCTGGCGTTTACATCCCACTCTCCGCACGTGCACCGGGCTGAGGACACTGGGTCACCCTCATGGGTTTTCCTATATGGACCCTCCAAAGCCAACTGGCTGTGCAGAATGGGGCCCATTTCGGTCTGACCCGGACTAGAGAAGTCGAGACGGCAAGGGAGCGCCCGGGTATTCCCTGGCATCGAAACCAGTAACCGAGGAGTTCATGGGAACTGATCGCAGCCGCAGACTAACAGCGCAACTCTTTACCCAGACCTTTCCCTTTTGCCTTTCGATTTTCCCGACTCTCCCTTCGGGGAGGAGGATTTGAGGCTTGCCCTCCTGTCTCCGCGTCTGACTGCCTCTCGAGAAATCCTCTCCTTGCTGCGTCCCAGCGACTGTCTTTGCCGCCCGGCGGGGAGGCAGACTCGGCTTGGGCTATAGCATGACATTTCTGGGGACGGAGGGGTCCTCATTATGAATCAAGAGAATCCAAAGTGGGTTCGAGCCACCTGGCACTTGGAGTCTCCACCCAAGACCCAGCTCAGAGATGCAACTCTCTGCAACGCGTTCCCACTCCCCTTAATCCCTTTCCATTCCCCCCCACGAGAAAAATTACAAGCGCTTCCCACCTCCCATCCGATGCAGAGCTGACAGGGCATCTATTATTTACAAGGCGCCTGTCCGGGCCTCCGGGACTGTTCCGGCAGAACCTTCGCCCGGCCTTGCCCTGACGCAGCAGAGGGATAATTCTGCTTGAGTGTGCCCTGGCTTGCCACGGTGAACAGGCTAGTGCCCCTCTGGGGACTGTGCTCTGTAGGACAGCTGGCTACGTGAACCGTGAACGCTGATGGACCTGTTCCTGGAGGGGATAGCGGCTGCGTGGCTCTTGTGACACCAGCAGTCTCGGTGACTGGCGACAACGCAGGGAGCCCAGCAATTCCTCTGTCTGCACAGAACGGGCAGGAAACTACCTGGGGCCATGGTCACTCCTCTGCCAGGGTCAGGGCTCCTGAGATCCTGGGTCCTGGGCAGGATGTGCCTGGTTCTCCCAATCCCTGCCCATCCCAGCCTAGGGCAAATTTGGCTGTGGACTTTCTACTACCATCACCGGGGAGACAGACTCACAGAATCTGCTCTGTGGGCTCCTGAGACGGGGTCTGAGCTTACTTCCCAGGGGAGGCTACCTGCTGGACGCACACCTGGCCACCCCTGCCGTGAGTCCCATGACCTAGGGGTACTGGGCTGCACAGGTGAGGTCATGGCCATCACCAGGCCAAAGCCAGAGGCAAGGAGCGAGGGAAAGGGGGGGCGGGTGGTGGAGGCTTCCAAAGAGAAGTGTTTAAGAGTTCCCTCTGCCTCATGTCCCTGGATATCTTCTCTGGTATCTTCCAAAGGTGAAACAGGGATGAGACATGGGAGAAGCGGACGGTTTGGAGGCTTAAAGACCAGAGTAAGCTTCTGTGCTTCTGACCCCAGCAGGGGCTTCCCCGACCTCTCACCGGGCCTATTGGGGGGGAGGGGCAGGCCAAACCTTCCCCATAGGGATGGTCAACACTTAGGCGGGCAAAGCTTTCTGCCCCACCCCCTTTCCGTGGTGGGGTCTATAGATGGTAGAAAGGACCAAGAAAGAGTAAGGAAGCACGAGGATGGATAGTTCTGGAACCCTGAGACCTCCTGCCACCGTGGGGTCCCAGCCACGAAGCCACAGAGTCCTCCACCTCCTAAGCTAGGACAGTGTCCCCACATGGGGGCTTTTTTAACACGTGGTCTGAGAAAGGCCACCCCCTTTTCCAAAGGACAGGTGGAAATTGCTGCTGATTCAGCCTGTTTCTAATCCACATGCTCTTCTCCAAAGGCCTCTGACATCATGGCTGAACAAGCCCCTCCTAGGGAACCATGGTCTAAAGGAACCAACTCAGAAGCCTCCAGCACCAGAAGAGAGAGACCCTAAGCCTGTCTAACGAGTAAGAGAGGCTATTGGCTTTCATTTATGTAAGAGGCCCTCACACCCCCAAGACTGCAAACCCTAGCTCAATAATATGCTGGCTACTGTGCTAGAATTTGGTCAACTGCAGATCAAAACTGGAGAGAGGTCAACCAGAAACAAAGAGCATCTAACCATCCATCCATCCATCCATCCATCCATCCACTCATCCATCCATCCTTCTGTCCATTCGTCCATCCGTCCATCCATCCATCCACTCATCCATCCATCCATCCATCCATCCATCCATCCATCCATCCATCCATCCATCCATCCATCCATCCATCCTTCCATCCATTCATCCATCCATCCATCCATCCATCCATCCACTCATCCATCCGTCCGTCCATCCATCCATCCACTCATCCATCCGTCCGTCCATCCATCCATCCACTCATCCATCCGTCCGTCCATCCATCCATCCACTCATCCATCCGTCCGTCCATCCATCCATCCACTCATCCATCCGTCCGTCCATCCATCCATCCACTCATCCATCCGTCCGTCCATCCATCCATCCACTCATCCATCCGTCCGTCCATCCATCCATCCATCCATCCGTCCGTCCATCCATCCATCCACTCATCCATCCATCCATCCATCCATCCATCCATCCATCCATCCATCCATCCATCCACTCATCCATCCATCCTTCTGTCCATTCGTCCATCCGTCCATCCATCCATCCACTCATCCATCCATCCATCCATCCATCCATCCATCCATCCACTCATCCATCTATCCATCCATCCATCCATCCATCCATCCATCCATCCATCCACTCATCCATCCGTCCGTCCATCCATCCATCCACTCATCCATCCACGCATGAGGTGCCATCAGGTAATCTGGCAGACTCCAGCTAGAACTCTTCATTTAAGCAGAGGCAGGCAGGAACAGCCTCTGAGGATCTGAATGCGCTGGGATAACTACTTAGAGACATTTTAGTTCCAATGATGTACATTTTTGGTCAGGCACAGCCAGGACCCCGGGACCACAGGGAGTCCGGGAACACTGCCACACTGGACAGAACACAGGACACTTACGGTCGAGTCCATTCAAGTAACGCATGCGGATCTCACAGTGGCCCCAGACGGCGCTCACTACAGGATACAGTTTTTTGCCCTTGAGTCCTCGAAAAGCCACTCCCATGTACTGTCCATCCACAATGAAGCTCAGAGTCCCGTCATCCATGTCCAGGGCCACGAGGAAGGAGTCGGGGACAATAAATGTCTCATCCGGCTCCAAAAAGGCCGGGTAGGTTTTGCTCGGTTGGTTTTTGCCATCGTGATAGAGCCGGTTGCGCCCCAAGTCCCAGCCCCAAGACTCGTGGTTATTCCCCACGAGGGTCGTGTACCCGACGGAGTGCAGGGGGGCGTCTGCTGTCGCCACGCCCACCACGGCGTGTGTGCCCCGCTGCCTCATGGCCCACGTGATCTGCCACACGTGCAGCCCGCGCGTGTACCCGACTTTGCCCCTGATGGCGTCTGTGCTCTGGGCCACCGGATGCCGGTGAAAGATCAGCTTGTCGTCCTCCTTCACAAAGACGTTGAGCGATCGGTCATTGTCGTTCCATGAATGGAGCAGCTGGATGTCGTAGGACACGGGGGGCATGTCCAGCAGCAGGTCCAGGCGGGTGGGCTTGCAGTAGTCCAGGCCCTGGAGCTCCTGCTTCAGGGGCCGGTACGTGGGGTCCCCCATGTCCACAGTCTTGATCCCTCCGGTGACCTTCTGACCCATGTTGGCCTTTGGTTTCACCTCTGCACGGACTCCCGGGGCAAACTCATCAATCGTGGGGCCTCCCGTCCAGGTTCCCGATGAGGCCAAGACAGAAGTCCCAAGGAAGGTGGCAGGTGGCCTCTGGAGACTGCGGAGCCCTCAGTGTTGCCTGATGGAAAGAGAAACAGGAGGCCGGGTGAGCAGCGGGTGCGGGAAGAAGGGGAACACAGTGATTAGGAGTATGAGGCCGCCCACCTGGACATGTCCCAGCACACCCGATGCGGGGCAGACCGCAGCCGTGGCTCTGTCCCCCAGAGTACACTGCTAGGAAGGAGTCGGCACGGAGAGGGGGCTTGGGGGCCGGGCACCATGCTCGAGGGCGTCGGCTGCACGCTCACCGAATACCTAATCACAGTTGCTCAGGGCAGAAGGCCAGGTTGGATGGTTCCCAAACGAGCCCCAAGGCAGTGGGTCTCCTCCCCGGTCAAGCCAACGGGCAGCTTATCTCCCTTGCCTGCAGTCTGGGGGGGAAAGTGAAGCCGTGAGAGGCCGCAGAATCGGCCAGACCCCCTTTCACAGCCCCTCTTCTTTTCCAGCACAACTGCTTCCAGGGGTTCATGCCAGGGAAGGGGACCCCGGTACAGGCGGAAAGCTTGCTTGGGGGTCTGCATGTGCATTCAGCTGGGAGGCCCTAGGGGTCTCCTGGCTTGCTGGTCCCCGAGGCTGCAGCGACCTCTCTAGCAAGTCCTATGTCCCTCCTGGGCCAGGGCCACCAGGGACACTCTGCTCATGGCCCCTGGGCTGGCCACCCCATCCTCAGTGTCCAGCCTGGGATCAGGGAAAAAAACATGCCATTGGGTTCCCTGAGCCTCACTGGAGAAACGCTTCTCTCTGCCATCACAAACCTCCTTGGCCTGTGGAAGGGACTCTTGGCTGCCTGGTTTGGGGGACGGGCTCCTGGGACCGACCAGACAAGAGAGAAGGCAGGCTCCTGGCTAAGTAAATGTAACTGAATGAGCACGTGGGGGAGCCTGGGCAAGAGGCCACGGGCGCCTGGCTGCTGGGAAAAGCAACACATGGGTCCCTTGTTCCAAGGAGCACTGAGGTGCCTCCTTGAAGAGAGTCCAAAGGAGCCCGCTGTGGGGGTGCTGCAGGACTCCCCTCTGCAGGTGGCAGGGAGAGAGCACCTGCTGGGAGAGGAGGGTGGGATGTGCAGGGGAATCTGGGAGAGGGGGGCCAATGGGGCCAGGATGAGGGAAGGGATCTGCAATGGGCTTGCTGTCTCTTGTCGTCGGTCTTCTAGCTGACCCCAAACTGCCTCCTTCGCCTGGGACCACATCTTCAGGGAGGCCAGGCCTCGAGGAGGGTGGCTCTCGGCAGGATAAATGTCCCTGTGTGGGAACACTTGCACGCACCCCCCCCCACCTCATTGAGCACATCAAGCTTCTCGTCTTCCCCTTTCTGCCATGGAATAGAAGGCTCGCTCCCTGAGGCATGGTCATTTCTTCAGAGACAGGCTAGGACCCCTTGTGTCAAATGTACGCAAAGCTAGTATCCTCTGCGGTCCTCTGCGGCTAGAGGACCAACCTGGTTCTGGAAAGTTCTGAGGATATTATGACCTTACGTTCTGGATCCCCCAGGACAATCCCAATTCAAGTCTTCAGGCCCACTGACTCCTGAGAGCCATCGAAACCTCCAGGGCTCTGGCTAGTACCCAGTGACTTCCCTGTGCAGGACCCTGTGGGGAGCTCTCTGGAGGACAAACACGGAGCTTACTTCCTAAGACAGCTCATTTTACTACTTTCTGGAACACAGTGGCCATTGCCCTTCTGTGAGCTCTATCCCAGCATCTCAGCGTAGGAGATCCCACCCCCACCCTGGGCACAGGTGAGGAGTGAGAAGGCGGCTGGGAGTCGGGGAAGACACTGGGCAGGCAGGACATGTGGGAGAGGAAGGTGGTGGGGAGAAGTCCTTCCAACACATTAATTTATCTACTTGGAGAGAAAGGGGTGGGAATGGAGAAGAACAGGGAAGGTGGGGAGAGCCAGGATGAGTCAAGTGGAGCAGGGGAAGGGCGATGGGAGCGAGAAAGGGAGAGAGGGAGGGAGCCCTCAGGCCCCTGAGCTGGGGACCTGTACACGTGTGACTCCCGCATCAGCTGGACCAGGGATCAGCAAACGTCTCGTGTACGGGGCTGGACAATGTTTCAGGTTCTGTGGCCAGGCAGCCTCTGCACAACCACCCAGCTCTGCCCGGGGGTGTGAAAGCAGCCCCGACGGTGCATAAATCAAGGAGCACGGCTGAGTTCCAATAAAACTTTATAAGAACAGGTTGCTCCCTTGTCGGCCAACCCCTGAGCTAGACGAGGGGCCCCGCACATCATCTCCGCTGACAACGAAGTGTTACAGCGGGCGGGCGGAAGATGGATGTGGGAAGGAATCTGGTGGTCGCAAGGTCAGCCCAGCCCCAGAGCGAGCCATCAGAAAAGACAGCATCACCCCACAGGGGCACTCCGGCTGGCTGTTCAGGTCTGTTCCACAAGCTCTCCCCGCTCCACGGCCTCCAGATAAGTCCCTTGTGCCAAGCTCCCACCTTCCTGGGCCTGAGACCCAGGGAACTGTCCAAGAGGGACGATCCTTTCTGGCCCCTGAACCACGTGACCTTGAGCAGCGGGAGTCTACGGAAGGAAGGGGGACAGGCAAAAGTGTGTGCAGCCCTGTGGGGGCTTCCACGCAAGGGCACCCCAGAGCCTGGCCAGGGGCCGTGGCCCACCCACTCTGCTGCTTCTGGGCCATCCCACCTTCAGAGTCACCCCCACGTGGTCAACCACCGTAGCCACCCTGGAGTCACTCTTGACTCACCTGTCACCTGCCTGTTCCCACCCTGCGTGCAGGCTACGGTCAAAGCTGACACTTCCTCCTCGTAGACCTCCTGCCGTCCACACCTAGCCACCTCTTGCCATGCGAGGCCACTGAAGCCATCCAGCTACCCCCTTCCTTCCTTCTATTTTCAAATGTGGCCACAGAGCTCCACCCTTCTGTGGGTCTCCCGGAGCTCCGCTAGCCCCATCTTGGGGATGGCTAGTAGGGTTCCTCCCCCCCCGCCGTTTGTACCTCCCTACTTTGTTCTCCTCCACCAGCACCGCTCCTGGGGTTTCTAGTCCTGGGGGGAAACTTGCTCAGCCAAACAGTGCCTCGGGCCACCGCCGAGGACTCTACCCTAACTTCCCTGGGGCTCTCTCTGCTCCTCCATTTAGATGGGGGTCCCATGCTTCCTAAGGCCCAACTGAGACAATGTTCCAGAGAAGACCTAGTACAACTGGCATTTTCCCTGTTGTTTTGATGTTTATTTTCTAGGCTGCGTTCCGTACACTGAACGAAGTTCACAGTCATCCATTTCGTGATAACTGCACTTGGCCCTATGATGGATGCCATCTTTGAGCCAAGACACACAGATCAAATTTAAGGTCCCTTCCAAGCTAGGGGTTGGCAAACGTGTTCTATCAGGGGCCAGACAGTCAATATTCTAGGTTTTTCCAATATAGAAATGAATGGGCATGGCTATGTTCCAATAAAGCTTTATTTACCAAAAACAGACAGTGGACCAGATTTGGCCCAGGGCCACAGTTTGCTGATCCCTGTTCTAAACCCAGGCAAAACGGCCCACACGATCTCCAAAATGCCTGGATATGTTGCGCCGTCCCCCAGGTGTGGAGTCACAGAATCACCGGTTTGATCTGTGCGGCTCCTGTCAACACTGGGCCGACGACAGAGTCCCCAGTGGGTACCCAACTTTGGGGAGGAACAGGAAGAAGCAGCATGGGCCCCAGCTCTGGGACCAGTCCCCTTTCTTGCCTTCTGAGAGGCAAATGCCAACGTCCAGGCCTTTCAGGGCCTAGGATTGTCCCGGGAATGTCGGGGCCTGGGATGGCTCAGAAAGTCCTTAGTGAGTCTCCACGAATCGGGAGGACCCAGACCTTGTCCCTCCGGGAGAAACAGAGCTGCAGAGGGTGTGTCCATGGAGTGACCTATGGGGCTAGCAAGGAGAGGCGGAGGACAGAGATGGCCCTGCTGCCACCACCACCACCTCCCACCAGTCACACGCAGCCACATGTTCGCTCAGAGCCCCAGCGGTGGCGGCAGGAGGAGCGTCCAAGTCCAGGCAGGGCCGGGCTGTGGCTCCCTCCTTCCCTCTGCGGGAGCTCTCGTTCCGAAAGCTCAGACACACACCAGCCACGGGGCCCCCGAGGTCACACGCGCCTGTTCCTGCTCACGGCCGTCCCAAGCCAGCCCTCAAGACGAATTCTGGGGGTGTACCCCTCCCACCCCGCCAACCTCTGAATGCCCAAATATACGCTGTTTCCACTGTCCCCAGTCCCCGGTGCTTCCCAAGGACCAAAGCCACACCTGGAGCAGGGGTGAGAAGGACCCCAGTGTGACCCGAGGCTGGAGATGGGGGCGGGGGAGGCAGGGATCTGCGGACTGGGGGGGGTGGGTGGATCGTTGGCCGCCTCAACAGACACAAAGGCAGCAGGATGGGTATCGCGACCAGTAAGAACGCACTGTGTACGTACAAACACACACACACACACACCTGTATGCACAGGCACTGAAGTGAAAGTGAAGTATGTTCAAAGGAGCTCTAACCGTAGGACTGTTCCTCTTGCATGTTACGGGGAGTCAACGCGTCATTCTGGGTTGGGAGCTCCTAGCAACACTTTCCTACGGGTAAAATCAGATTAAAGACCAAAAAGCATCGAAGGAGAAAAAGAACCATAAAGGGTGGGCTGGAAAGTGCCTGAGAGAAGGACACTCTTAACCCAACTGTCCGAAAGCACTGGAGTCCTAACGCAGAACCGCGCCTTGTTTGGGGTCAGGTCCTAGAGCCAGGGCTGGCGCGGGGCTCTGTGCGCTCAAAGTTGCCGAGGTGGTTCCGGAAATGCCGCGTGGATGGCGTCCTCACCCGGAGTGGCAGGCGAGCTGCGCGCCCCGCTGCACAGCCCTGGCTTCTCCCTTGACAGCTGGGCCGCGGTCGCCTGCCCCCGGGGAAGAGCGGCTGGGGTGGGGGCACTGAGACTGAGCGTGCTCCCCAGACGCCACGCTTCACACTCCACTTCCCTCTGCTCCTCGGCTCTCCACTCCGCCGGGTCCCGCCTCCCACTCACCACTCCCCCAAGCCTGGCACAGCGCCGGCCCCGCTGTGCCACAGGGACAAAGAGAGGAGGACCCGCCCCCAAGATCAAAGCCAAGCACGAGGTCGTGAGTGTGCGTCTCGGGCACGGGAGGGCTGGGTGGGGGCGGGGGGAGCACATGGTGCAAGGGAAGCGAGACTCGCAGCCACGGGGCAGGGACGCCCGCGCTTCACACCCTGGCCCTGCAAATGGACTTGTTTTATCCTGAAGAGGGACACAGAGGGACAGGAGCAAACATGTTCTAGAAGCTTCAAGATTTTGTATTTACTCACAGTCCTGTGGATAAGGTTAAAAGCTCTGGGACCAGGGTGGTGGTTGCGGGTGGGGGACTCAGACGGAGTGTCTACTGTCAGGCCAGATGTCACTAAGCCCTATGGTTTTGACTCGGTGGGACCCCTTTCCCTCGACTGAACACCCCTCATCTCTCCCTAATGCCACACACGCATCACCTCCAAGGGGTCGAAAGTCAGTTCATGGGCCACTGCAAAAGGGTGTGCCTCTCAGACCCTCTAATGGGCAAAAGCATCCCACCTAGTGTACCCCACAGCCGCCATGGGATGGGGTGGCCTGTGGCCCCAGGACCCATCATAGCCATCTGTCTATGATGGAATTCCAGGTGGACCCCTGGGCTCGAAGTAGGCGAGCTTCCCAAAGCCTCGTGCTCCCACGGCTGCTACAGAGAGCAGGTTGTCGGATGTGCTGTGTTCTCATCTCACTCTATGCGTCACAGAGTCAGGGGACGCTGGCCGAGTACCATCTGTGAGGGGGGACAGGGAGCCCTGTGGGACGCACAGGGCTAAAAAGGTTGGGGGGAACTAGAGAGAATGTGGTGGAAAGCCACTCACACAGGTGTGGGGGTGTGTCCAGGACACGCCACGTGGCAGCCCCCACCCAGGTGTAAAACACCCAGCAATCTCCCACCAGCTGCTCCTCCAGGAGCTTGTCTAGGAAACCCAAGTGGCCTGCACAGCGACGCGCTCACTGCCCTAAGACCCCACAGCCTTAAAGAGAAGGAGGGAGCCCCTCAGACTGCTGACTTGTAAAATGTAACCTGATGCTGTTACATTTTGAAAAGTAAAGTGGAGAACATTATGCAAAACGTGATCTCATTTCTGTAAGAACAGAATTTAAGAAGATTCTATCGGTGCACATGTATCTGTTTGTAGGCACAGAGAAAGGTCTAAATGAATAAACAGCAAACCTTTCACAATGGTTAATCCTGGGGGGTGGGGTGGGAGGAAAGATGTGTTCACTTTGAACTTTTTTTTTTTTTTAAGGAGGCTCCACACCCAGCGTGGAGCCCAATGTGGGGCTTGAACTCACGACCCTGAGATCAAGACCTGAGCTGAGATGAAGAGTCAGACGCTTAACCAACTGAACCACCCAGGTGCCCCGACTTTGAACGTTTTTTTGAATTGAATTTTTTTAAATGCATGTCTTTGGTCATGAAATGATTTCTAAGCACACACAAAAAAGCACACTGAAAAAATACTGACTTTACACTTCCACAAACAAGCTGTTCCCAAAGCAATTCCTAAAGGCTCCCCACTCGTGTCACTTCTTTAAAGCAAGCGCAGATAAATGTTTGATTTACCCGGGGAGAGACAGGAGGGATCCAGAGTTGGCAGGAGGACATTTTAAATAAAGGATGAGAATTCCTGGGTGCAGCCCTGGGACCATCCCAAAGAGGAACATTATTTCTACAATGATTTCTCCCAAGACTTTCAATTACACTGTTTCTAATTCACCATTTTATTTTGCCCAGTAAAAATAGGGTAGCTACGGTCTCCCCTGGCCCCAAACAAGAACAGAACTGCTCTAACCCGAACCCTGAAGCCCACGGCGGCTGGAGAGCGGTTCTGTGCTCGGTGAAGGTCAGGCGAGGAAGGAGGAAGGACCTCAACGGGCAGGGACTGGGGAGGGGCAAGCATTTCAAGCCTTGGTGCAGACAGGACAGCAGCCATCAGTTAAAGCCTTCTTCCACAGAAGCACTTTGGGATCCACTGACCCTGGAGCCCACCTCTACTCAAAGGTATCCTCCTATTTTGTTGTTTAAGAAAAAGTCTGTCGAAGGGGCAGTCCTCTCTGACGGAGACATATCCAAGGTGACCGGTGACAGATGGATGCGGGGGGGGGGTGGGCACACGCTGAGGGGGGGCCACCGGAGAGTGGCAGACACACACTCACCTCCTTTTAGCTCAAGTCCCCCTCAGTGTGTCCGATTGACCCCAGAACAGTAAAACCATTGTTTTGACCCAAGATGGGGAAAGAATGAAATTCAGGATGTGGAACAAGGTGACCTATTTATAAAGCCTCCTTTCACCTGAAGATCAAATAAACTCCCCTCCCTCCGCCTCCCCACCTCACACATCGGCGGTTGCAGCCCAGAATTTTGCAAGAGAAGCATGCCCGGAGCGGGCTGTTATTATATCAGAACCCAGCCTCTGCGCCTGGCTGAGTGGCTGCCCCGCTCTGCCCGCTAATTAGGGCTCCGGGCTCCTGGGAGCCAGGACTCGGGAACACGCTTTGGCAGGGAGCGTGCTCGGGGCGTGCTCCCTGCGAGCCTGGCCACGGAGCCCCCGGCAGATGGTGCCACTGCCAGCAGGACGCGCCCCCCCCACCCCATCCTATCTGCCCGCTTGAGGAGAGATGCCTGGGGAGACCCAGGAGGGCTGCATTCCTCTCAAACAGGGAGTAAAAGTAAGTCTGTGCCCCTAGAACCCATGAAAAGCATCGGTCCCTTCCGGGAAGTTCTGACAAGTGATTTTGGAGAGAAAATCCCGCACGGTCCAGAGCTCTAGCCTCTGACCTCAAAAGACCAAGAACGCACCTGCTGTAAACACCTACGGAAGGACCCAAATTACTCACGGCACTTTCAGAAAGGGCTCAAATCAGTTGAACCCTGCCCCTGGGAAATCAGCGTTACATTCATACAGAGACTAAAAATTAAAATAAAGAGTCACGGCTGCGGCCCCAGGCAAGGCTGTGACGCCATCTACCTGTGCCTCGTTCGGATGAGAAGCCCAGTTCTCGGAGGGCCCTCAGTGACACACAGTGACACCGAGTGACACACGGGGACCTAACCAGCAGTGTACTGAGAGGGAGAGCGGCAGGGGAGCCTACACTGGGGGCTGGGCGTCCATCCGGCTGGGCCTGCCTGGTACCCCAGAGACAGGGCGCGGGAAGGCGGGGCAGAGAGCTGCACCCGGCCAGCTCCGCGGCAGCAGCCCACGGGAGCCCAGGGGGAAAGGCTCGGGTGCGCCGGGCCCTTCTTGCCTCCACCTGGCTGGGGGCAGAAGCCTACGAGCCCCGGGGGAACTGGGTGGCCCAGCGGTGAAGCCTCCCCTCCCTGAGGCAGGTGCCCAGAGGCGTCTCCGCAGGGAAATAAGGGCTCTTGCAGGAGCCCTGGCGCACCTGCAAGACAGCCGCTGGCCAGCTCGCTCCAGAGCCCGCTGGCCTGCAGTGATTCCCCCAGCCACCTGCCTCCATCAGGGAGGCCGCAGGAACAGAAGTCTGACCAAGCCCAGGCTTTTAGGCCCGGAGGCCTGAGTGGGAGCGGGTTACACCCCAGCCTCCTCCGGTGGGATGTGCCAGCTGGGAAAGGTCACCTCTGAGAGTGATCCCTTGAGACTCGATGGGCTGGCTGCCAGGGGAGTTAGAAGGCCGGTCTGCCTATCCCGCCCTACAGACCCAGGTGATGCTCTCAAACCACCCGGGGGACGGGGGGAGAAGGAGGGGAAAGGAGCGCCAAGGATTTCAGTGTGGAATTGAGAAGCCAGAACGCTCGTCATGGCATTGGGTGTGCACAGTAGGTGCTTAATATATGCCACTCCCTGCTTTCTCCTGCCCCCTTTTAACACCGGGGGACACTGATAGAATCTTGAATGTCTAGTGCAAAAGAGCAGTGAGCAGGGAATGCCAATGCCAATACCAGTCACGGCCTTAACCGGCGGCCCGAGGAGCCCAGCCCCGCCCCGCCAAGGGGGCGTCTTGAGGGCAGCCAGACGCGCAGGCACCCGCCACCACGCTGCAGAAAGAAGGTGAGGAGGCAGGAAGCCCCACGTGAGGGGGAACCACCTCAAGACCTGCAAATGAAATAATGGGGGCTCCTTAGGTCAAGAGCAGGGGCAGAAGTCCCAAGAACTTTCTCCGGGAGGAAGAGGCTGTAGGGATGTTCTCCAATGATTATGCTCACAGGAGGAGTTCTCAAAGTGGGGGTCCCCGGACCAGGAGGTCAGCATCACCTGCTGGAGAAGCAACTGCTTGGGCCCCACCCCTGACCTACTGAATCAGAAACCCTGGGTGGGGGGGCAGCGGTCTGCATTCCAGGGAGCCCACCGCAAGATTAGGACGCTGGGGGTTCAAAGGCTTTACAGCTCAATGTTTTGGAATCTGGAATCCATATGAAAGAAGAACTACTGGGCTCGGATTTACAACAATTTGTAAAGAACTGCTTGTCCTATCTTGATTTGAAATATTTCAAATGTTATACAGGCTCGTAAGAAATCGCAATCCAGAAACATATAAAGTAGAAATTAAAGGGTTCCCCTTCCACTGGGGGTAGTCCACTTAGAGCAAAGGCTCACACCCGCATACCACTCCCCAGTGTGCTTTTTCCGAGTCATCACAGAGTAGCTCCCGTGTCCATTTTATGTGTTAGGAAGCGTACTGTTCACTATGACCATCTCTGTCATTCGTCTGTAGAGACGAACGTGGAGGTTGCTTGCAGCGATGGTCCCCTGTGGGGTTAGGGATCTCTCCACAGCAGGGTGGCCTGAGAACGGCTTCCTCTCATGAGTTTGTGGCCCCGGCTTCCCTCATCACTCTCAAAGTGTTGGACCTCAGAGCCCACACCCCGCTGCCCATTTCTAGCAGAAGATCAAATGTCCAAGCAACCTCCCACTGGACTTCCTGGTCTTTGAACTGGCCCCGGGGGCCGAAAGGTGCTCAGATTTCTGCACGGCTAGCTGGACGGAAGGCTTGTCACCTGGACCTCAGCTGGACCGCAGCCAAGGAACTTGGAAAGGATTCTAAAAGGAATCAGGCCTTGTGTCTCCTTGTGCAACCTAATCACCGTTCCCTGGGTGCGATTTCACGGAACTGAACAGGATGCCGAGGGAGAGGTAAATCCCCACGCCTCACGGGCCGGCCCACAAAAGGACTTAGCCCGACTTCTAAAGCCACGGTGGCTCACAGACTTCCTGCTCTAGGTTGCTGGACCTCCTCCTCCTCTTCTGCCCGCCTGGGAAGTCCTGAACACCCTGGGCCACCAACTGGACAAGAGGGGTCTCTTGTCCAAAGCAAGTCCAAAGGCAGAGACTCAATCGATCCTGAACTTCCAGTCTGCCGAAGGGTCCAGGTGCCAGATGCTCACGGCACCAGCTTGTCACGGGGCGGGGGGTAAGGCAAGGAGGCAGGAAGTGGCCTCCCCAGCTGGGGCTCCTAGGAGTACTACGCAGCCGTCAAAGATGCTGGCTGGAAGGACCACTGTAGGAGATGCAAGGAAAAAGGTTTGCGATGGCAAGTGAAATGGAGGACACCAACTGTATCAGCCCTAAGAGTGAAATCTAGAACATACCATACTGGCATGTACGGGAAGAGAGAGGAAAAGGAAACCAGAAAATTGAAAATGTGTCTGTGTTTCGGGTGATGTGCTTATGAATTTCCCTCTCTTTCAGATTTCCTTACCGTTGTTTTATTACTGTTGCAAGAACATACGTGGCTGAACGCCCATGTCCATCGGTGGACGGGTGGGTAAACCAACGGCGGATCGTACCTACAAGGGACGTTATTCAGCAATAAAGAATAGAGGATTGACACATGCTACAACCTGGACGAATCTCAAATGAAATATCGATGCCGACGGAAAGAACCGGATCAAGGGCCACAGGTGGTATGAGCCCACTGATACGATAGAGCCAGACTATGTTGACTCCACAGAGACAGAAAGCATATTGGTGGCTGCCAGGGGCCAGGGAAGGTGGGGGGAAGTGGGAGTGACTGCTAACAAGTCAGGGCCTCTTTTGGGGGGGGGGGATAAGAATGCTCTGGAACTAGCCAGAGGTGCTGGCTGCATGGCATCATGAACGTTCTAAATGCTGCTGAATGGTACTCTTTCAAACCGTTGTTATATTATGTGCATTTCACCTCGACAAACAAAAAAACCACACGTGGGAGAAAAACGTCCACCTGTCCAAAATCTACATGGCAGGAGGTGGGTGCGGAAGGGGCTGGAGAGCAGAGCGAGGCCCGGAGCTCGAAAAGGTCTGGCTGGCGGAAGCAGGCCTGTCAGCCAGGCTTCCATGCAGGGACACGGCCAACAACACTCATATGTGGGGAGTAAGGAGTCTTCTAGAGCTGGGCCGCTGGCGCTCAGGGCTCCCCACCCCAACCCCCCTTTCTTTCCTCCACAAGAAAAAGTGCAGAGCTGTGGTTTGGCACCCCCGGCGCCTGGACACGGCACCTGCAGATGGAGTTTCTCTGGCGGGATCTGGAGTGCGTGCCTGCATTTCTGAGCCTGCGCCCAAAATGTGGTGGACAACACACGCAGGAGCGCCCCGGGCTGAGGACGAGGCCACGGAAGGACCCCCACGTCCCGGCGATCACCGTCTGCACACTCCCCGCTTGGCGACCGAGGTTGGGTGAGGAGGGCCACGCTAGAACTCCCAGGCCCCTACTTTTGCACAGAGGCCACTCCAAGTTGGCAGAAGCCCTACTTTGCGATACCAGGAGACCGTCCTCGCGGCGCAGGTCCTGCTCACACCGCTGTCAGCCGCGAAGCCGCGGCACGGGGCTTTGGCCCAGGCTGGCGCGCGGTTGGACTGGACCTGTCGCCACATGAAAACCTGCTCTCGTGGGTTGAGTTTCTGGGTTCTCATGAGGATTATCGCTCACAGACCTGGAGAGACCTAAGCCTCTCGGGCTGGTGCTACCGTCCTCCACTGACCCTCTCTGGCTGGACTCACTCATGGAAAACATGGGAAGTTGGGAAAAACAGGACCACGCGCAAGGCCTATGCGGATACGGCAGGTGCTTACGAAACATCCGGGTTGCATACTCACCCCCTCCCACAAGGACCTGCAGAGCCCTGGTGGGGGGCACGGGCTTCCCAAGACCTTCCTTTGTTCCCTAGTCCCTGAGGACCCCAACTAAGCGGATCGTTCAAAAGTGTGGGCTACACATGGTCGGCGTTTAGGAGAGAAGGGTGGCGTCCCGCCTGCGCGGGCACAGAGCACCCTCCCCAGGTGGAAAGTGGTGAGAACGGGCAAAATCAGCAAGACAGTCGCCTGCAGAAGTGATCCAACCTCAGAGGCGGTCCGGACATCTTCAGCTGATGAGCACTTGGAAAACCCCCAAGTCCAAATAAGCTGCCTTAGGGTTGGCAGTCATCCCAAAACTATTTATTAGGCACCTACTATGTACATACAGGTAGAAATGCTTGCCTCTGTGGAGCTTAGTCTAGTGCGGGAGCTAGATAGCAATCCTTTGGACAATGAATGCAAACTTTGAGGGCAGAGATTTTTATCTGTCGTGTTCACTGCGGCATAGGAGGTGCTCAATAAACAAGAGTTGAATGAACAGATATCTAACGCAGGGTCAACTAATCTGTGTCAAAGAAAAATAAGGCCGAGTAGTGAGGACACAGCAAGAGATGGGAGCAGGTGGTAAGGGAGGGTTTCTCTGATACCGTGAGATGTGGACAGAGACCTGGATGAAGGAGAGGAGAAGAGCACGCGCCTGCTCCAGGGGAAGAGTGTTCTGGGCAGAGGGAGCAGGAGGTGCAAAGGCCCTGAGGTGGCAGCACGATTGGCATGCTGGGAGAATCACAGAGGGGCCCTAGGGCTGGAGCACAGGGAGGGGAGGCTGTGGGAGGAGGAACGGTAAGAGCTACGCAGAGAGCAGGCACACGGGCCTTGCGGGCCAGAGTCAGGACTCTGGGCTCTGTCTTCAGTGTGATGAGAAACCAGCAGAGAGCTTTGAGCAGGCAGAGGACAGGTGTGACTTCGGCTCTAACAGGATCGTTTTAGGCTGCTGTGTTCAGAAGAGGCTGCTGGCGGCCAGAGTGGAAGCAGGGAGCCCAGCTGGGGCATCAATGCAAGGATGCAGCTTGAACCTAAGGGTAGTAGAAGCAGTAGGATCCAGAACGTCACCAAAATGAACTATCACCCAATAGGTGACGTTAGGCCTGTCTAATGAAAGGGCTTATTGAAGAAAGGGCTTGTTTAGAACAGCTAGCGGTGAGCGAGCACACGGACCCAGAGCCCGGGAAGAGGGCGGCCTAACCTACGGACCCAAGGACTCCAGCCCTTGTCACATCTGCCCTTATGGTCACGGCCAAGATACCAGGTTATGAAACAGGAGGGCCATTCAGCCGGTTTCCCTGAGCTCTGGGTCTGGGCTTCCCATTTGTAGAGGCAAACACCAATCTTCAGCACACTCGACTGTCCTACTCCTTACTGTATGGGAACAAAGTACCTCAGGTTTATACCTCAGTCTCTTGTGAGTTTGGTAGCTATCTCTAAACTGTATCAAAATTGGAGATGCTGGGGGAAAATAATCCAGTTCCTGAATCTACAAAATGTGGGTGAACCACAATGACCCCAAGAGCCCAGCTGGCCCCCTTGGGATCATCATCTGAGTAGCCCCACTGCCTCCATCCAAGGCTTCTTGGGACTGAAACAGGATCAGTCAAGGACAACTTGTTTACCAAGCGCCTACGAAGAGGGAGAAGACACAGGCAGTCTGAAGTGGGCCACTCGGGCTTCAGCTTCAGCTCCATGAGCTGGGAGACCCTGGGCAAGTTCTGTACCCTTTCTGAGCCCCAGATTCCTCTTCTACCGGAATCGGGGGATGACTGCTCAATGTCATGGGTTTGCTTTGAAGATAAAATGAGGAGCCCGTAGAGAGCCTGGCACTTAACGACCCAACACGGGTGATGCATTTGTCATTCAGGGCTTTGAGGAGAGGGAAGGAAGGCAGAGAGGGAGGGAAGCCGGGAGGGTTTCTGGAGAGAGCGTCTCTGGTAGCTTTCCAGTGGTGGAATGCAGCCACAGAACAGCCACAGAGAACAGCCGCCCCGAGGTGTCGGTGACTCAGCTCCGTGCTGCCTCTCACCATCTCAGGCTCATTAATGACGGGAGAGGCCTCCTCAGGAAGCCCTCAGGTGCTGAAGTGGCAAGGCCAGCGGAGGGTTTGCCTGCCTCTCCCGACACTGCCTGGTGCCTCCCCACGTCCCCCATGGAGACTGCCCCAGGACGCAGTGGCAGCTGCGGGGGGGGGGGGTCCTGGGGGTCCTGGGCTCTGCTGAGGCCAGGTGGCCGGGACACACACATCTGGAGAAGTTTCTTGGGAAAGCAACTTGGACCTGGGCTGAGTCTATCCCACTTAAAACAACTTCGATCTGGGCTGAGCCACCTATCACATTTGAGAACACAAAAGGGAAAAAGGGAAATTGGCCTGATACCCATTTAACGGGCTAGTCCCAGATGGCAAATCAGGGCAGAGGGAAGAAGAAGCCAGAGTGACTGTGTTTGCTTCTCCAGCAAGCTTGTCAGCACAACTTTGGAAACGTAAGCAAGCCCAGCATCGGCCATTTGGGCTGGGCCAGGTCCCCCCGGTCCTAGGTCCCCATGAGGGGTGCAGGTGCACGCCACATGTGCTCGCCTCGGCACCATCAGACAGACCGCGTTCAGAAAGTTACTTCCTCTGCAAGCCGGACTTGTCATAAAATACAACCGGCAGCAGGGTACCTTCACAGGGAAATGGGGGGCAGAGGACGCACCCCACACCCCCCAACGTCACAGCCACGGGCAGCTCAGACCACAGACCCAGGTGTGGGGACCTCTCTGCCGGCCCCCTCCCGCTGCGGCTGGCCCCGGGACTGCCTGCCTGGCCGGGCAGCGAGTTTCCACAGCTGGAGGAAGACCACAGCTTTTCTCTCCCGCCGAACACACTGGATATTTCTAAGGCCGTCCCAAGTTTCCGTTCCCATATCAAGAGCGCCTCTTTTCTGCTGAGGCAGCGAGACCTGCCAGCAAAACAAGCGGCCGGGACCCACGTTTTCGTAACACAACGCCTTCCCTTGAAACGCGCTGGAGTGAATCACGGAGGTTTAATAGTATCGGCAGCTGGGCCGGTGGAAGGAATCCGTGTGAACGCGGACGGCGCAGCTCGGCCGGTCCCCGCGCACCCTGCCCCAGCCCCCAGCCACATATCCCTCCTCTCTTGATTGACAGCACCCCCTCTCCGGGGCCCCCAAACGGAAAACCAGACAGGACTGCAGTCCTGCACGGGGAGCCGTCCAACTCCTTCCCCGAGAACACAGTCCCTTTCGGGGCCAGGGAACAGATCCCCCTGGGCCCCGCATCTGGTTACGCCTGGCGCTGGCTGGAAATGCAGAGTCTCGGGCCCTCCCCGGGTGACCTGTGCCCAGGTCTCGGGCAGGCTGTGGAGGCAGAGGCCTGGAGGGAACACGCATCAGAAAGAAAACGGAGGGGCGCCCAGCCCTCTCCAGGAAGCAGTCTTGAAACATCACTGGCATCTACCAGACCGAATCCAGAAGCTGACAAGTCTCACAGGAGTAACGGGCAGAGCCTGTCAAGGCCCCGTCCTTCTGCCGGCCCCACCAGAGCAGGGGCACACGAAACAGGCTGTAGACTCCCTGGCCCACACCTTCTAGAAGCCCCCAGTCACTCGGGGTCTGGGAAGACCAAGGTTTTGGTGACACCACTCCAGACCCCTCCTCTGCTCACAGTTCATCAGGGACTCCCTTCTGCCCGCCCTCCAAGGCCTCCTCAGCTCTCCCGATAGCCTTGCCTCCCCAGCTAGCCACGCCAGCCTTACTACTCTCCGGGGGCCTCACGCGTTCTTGTGGCCACACCTGTTGTGATGCTGACCCTTTCACTTCAAACAACCCCACCCGCTGGAACCCCGTCCCTCTGTCTGTCCTGGCACTCTCAGTCACAGAGCCTTTCCCGGCCAGCCTCACACACACATCTCCTTCTCCCACAAAAACCTCCCCCGGGGTCACCTCCGGACCCTGGGTCCTGCTGGAACCTAGAATGCGGGTCCCTTGTGGCCCCAAGGAGCACCCTGGCTGAAGCCCACAGCCCTGCCCAAGAGCCGCCCCACACGGCCCGCCAGCAAGTGGCCTCATGGTCTCCCGGACACCTACCAGCAGATCCAGAGTTCTGGAATGTTCCGGGCCAGTGCCTGGGGAAAGCGTCAGGAGAGAAGCCCACGGGCCCTCAGGCTGGGGGCAGAACTGAGGAGTGGAAGCAGCCCCTGGAGCCCCGGGAGCAGGGTGCCCTCCCTGCCAGCGGCCAGGCCCGCGGGTCCCCGGGGCCTCCCTTGCCGGGGCTGGATCAGCCCTGGCCTGAGTGAGCTCCACCGTCACCAAGGGGAAGCGGCCCTTGGTTACCAGCAGCCTGGAGAACACAGAAGGCAAAACAAACACCGAAGCCGCTCCTCCATAGGCCCGCTCCCCGCTGCTGGGAACAATTACAAGGTAACAGGCCAGTTTTTAAAAGCCCTCCAGAAGGGAGGCTGTGGGCCCAAGGGGAGGCCACTTTGTAACCCGTTCCCTTCCTCCTGCTGCTGCGGCACCCTCCAAGACCGGGCCACCCTCCCTCCAGCCCCTTCAGGGAAGCCCAGAAAAGCAAGGCTGGAAGTCACAGAGGAAATGGGATAAAGGCAGAACCCCACGCAGACGCTGTACCCATTTCAACAGCCAGTAAGTCGAGGTTTCAAAACGACAGGTGGGCCCAGCTTGGCAGCGGTGGAGGTGACGTCCCCGTAGACCCCAGCCCGGCCCGTGGGGGCAGCCTCATGACAGCACCGTTCCCTTTGCTGCTTTCCCAGCCCCCTTCCAGCAATGACCAGCTCTCCTGTCCCCAGACAACTTGTCATGAAATGAACAGAAACTCACCAGCTTCCTGGGCTCCAGGCGGAGCCGGCGGGCAATGGGCCAGGATCACACCCAGGCCACGGCCATTCCCCCCCAAGGCTGTCCTCAGGGGGTGCTTCAGGCCCAGTGTGGGCACTGATCCCCATCTGCTTCCTGTTAGAGCAGACCTGGAACCCCAGTTGGGTCTCGCAATCCTTGGCAGTTGGGTCTCCCCCAGGCGGAGGCACCTCACGGCCAGGGCCTCAGCTGTGTCCCACGTCCCCATGAGCAGAAACTGAAGGGGCATTCCCGTGGGAACAGGGTAGGGAGAGAGCTGAGGGACACTCCTCGGCCCCTGTCTCTAGGTGTCCCCCAGGTGGCGGGGGGAAGGGCACATGCAAGGAGAGGTTTTCTGTCCCCCACCATCCCCCGCCTCGGATTTATACCTGAGCCTTTAATATTTTCCAGCACTGATTCAAGCCATGCTTTCTCTCTCCTATTTCCACACCGAGAAGGTGGGGGCTTCCCTCCGTTTCCCCCCAGGGGACAGACTGCTAACTCTGGACAGGGAATGTGCCAGCAGGTCTGAGCCCCCGGCAAAAGGAAGGGCCACTAGAATATCTGTCTTACCTTCTGGAATTACCCCCTCCACCCCACACCACCCCACCAGACACTCGGGACAAGTTTTCCCCAGTCTTAGTTTAGTCATGGTGGTCTCAGACTAGAAGAGCCCACCCTGGCTTTGGGGGCCTCCTGGGACACAGAGACAGAAGACACAGAGACACAGAGACAGAGACACAAACAGACAGAGACTGAGGAACAGAAAGAGAGAGAGACAGGATGATGTAGGAAAGGAGGCACAAGGAACAGGAGGTGGGAGGCTGGAGGCCCTGAACCCTTAACAAATGTCCACACGGGGACCCAAGTGGCCAGCGTGTCCCCATCAGGAGGGCAGGGCTGAGGATGGGAGTGGGAGCTGCCCACAGAGTGGCTGCTGACCAGGGGACCCTTTCCCAAGCCAGACGGGAGGGTGAGCGCTCGTGCCTGGAGGGGAGAAGGGTAGCAGAGCGCTAGGGTGCACGTCTGCCCACCCCCTTGCCCTGCTCTCTCACCCGCAGTAGAGGGTTTTCCGTCCCCAAACCAGGGAGGTCTTGAAGTTAAAACCTCAGGGACCAGGCAGGCCAGTGTCTCCAGGGCCACAGAGGGGTCTCCTGGCCAGGTGCAAGGTTCCCGCCTGGGCCGTGCTCTGGGCAGAGAGGCGGTACCAGAGGCTGTGGCAGCTCCGTGGGGAGGGCCCGGTGTCTTGAGGTGTACCCCCACCCTTTGAAAAGAACCCAGTACCTTTGGAGGTGAAGCCCTGGCTCCCCTGGGTATCAGGAGCCAACCTCCCAGTCTCCCTGCCCCACCTGGCCAAGTCCCTGCTTGTCTTAGAGGGACCAGGGGCCAACTTCCGCCCCCACCCCGCCCCTGTCACAGAGCTGCTCTTTTCAGGGGGCAGGGCTGAATGGCAGGGGTGAGTCTCAGATCCCCACTCTGACATGCTGGGAATTGAAATGGAGCATTTCTAGGACAACCAGACAGAAACTACCAGAAAGCTCCCCCCCAATCACTTGAGTTAATGTAGTTTCTTCCAGACCCTCAGGTATGGACTTTATTCCGAGAGGGGGAAGTAAAGGGGCCAAGAATCACTGGACTAAGACCCCAGACCCTCCTTGGAGCCTCCCTTCCCCTTTCTCCCTTGAGGACTCTCCGCCTGGGCAAGGCACCACGGCTGCTTTCCCCAGCAGGAGCGCAGCTAGGGAAGCTGTACTGAGCGGTGTCCTCTGTTTAAAAACCCATAAACTGGCTTTCTCATTGTAGTCTTTCCCCTCACATGGTGAAGGAAAAACGTAAACCATCAGGAAAAAGTAAAGAAGCTTCTTAACGCAGCCTTGCTCCTTTCTAACTACTAATGATCCATCCAGCAAATTCAACAGCCTGCCTGGGCAGGGCTTGGGGTGGGGAGACTGAGGCCACAAGCCACGGGGTCTGCAGCCTCACAGGACAGTCACAGCAGAAGCAGGTGCACGACCTGTGGGGGCTGCGGAGACAGGTGGGGGGTGGGCAGGCTGTGGGTGGAGGAAGGGCTGTGCCCTTCGAGGGGTCCTGACACAGGGCTGAGGCGTTAATAACAGAGATGAGCCGCGGGAGGCGGGCAGGAGAGACACTCTGGGCAGAGAACCCGGCCAGCGGTGATGGCGTATTTGGGAACCCAAGGGAGGTCAAGTGATTACAGCGGCAGGGGCATTTAGTGCAAAAACTAGTAAGCATGTGCGTGAGACAGGGTCTGGAGCAGGATGGCCAGGGCCTTGAACCCAGGAAAGCAAGGAGAGAGTAATGAATACGGAGTCTGCAAGAGAGCAGAGAGAAGCAAAGATAATAATCTATGTGATGAGGCCAACATTTCCCAGCGCGTAGTGGGTCCTCAACTCAAAGAGTACCGGATGCTCACATGGACCTCCCCACGAGGGGGACACTTTGGGGCATTTTGCACCTGACACGTATTAATGCATTAGGTGGCATCATAATTATTGCTCACATGATCTTCCGGTGGTCAAATCTCAACTCCAAAGGTCATCTTCCAGCCACTGAGCACAGAACCAGAGAACCACCACCTTCTTTTAAAGCTTCTTAAAACGCTTTGCTTTGGAAAAGGTGTGGCTGCTGTGGTGGGAAGGACGGCGCACCGGCAAAAACTGAAACAAAATTACCAGGAACAAATGATCCAGCAACTCACCGCTGGGCATACACTCGAAAGAATCGAAAGCAGAGTCTTGAGCAGGCATTTGTCCACCCACGCTCATTATTCACGACAGCTACACGGTGGAAGCAAGCCAAGTGTCCGCGGACAAACGGACGGAGCAGCAAAGTGGGGCAGAGCCACACAAGGAACGGCATTGAGCCTTGAAAAGGAAGGACGTTCTGCCACGTGCCGTAACACGCGTGAACCTGGAGGACATGACGTCCAGGGAAAGAATCCAGTCCCCAAAAGACAACTACTGATGACTCCACTTCTATGAGGCCTCGAGTAGCCAGATACATAGACGGGAAGGGCCACGGTGACGCCAAGGGCTGCAGAATGGGGAGGGGCGCTAGTGTTTCATGGGGACAGACTTTCAGTTGGGGAGCACCAGACAGTTCTGCGGGTGGCGGGCGGGGAGGCTGCAGAGCAGTGCGAAGGTGCCACTGAACTGGACGCTGAAAAGTAGTAAAAACAGTAAATTTTATGTTATGTGTATTTTACATAAGAAATACTCTGTTTTTCTCAGTTGTTTAAGCGTCCGACTCTTAATTTTGGCTCAGGTCATGATCTCGGGGTCCTGGGATCGAACCCCACTTCGGGCTCCATGCTGGGTGAGGCGTCTGCTTGGGATTCTCTCTCTCCCTCTTCCTCTGCCCCCCCCCACCTGTGCATGTGCTCTCTCTCTCTCTCTAAAAGAAATCTTTTAAACAATGCTTCATTTTATACGAAAATAAGGATGAAAAACCCTGAGGCATAGAAAAATTAAGTGAGGAATGTGGGGTCCCTCCACCCCAAGCTACCACGACACACGCTGAACAAGGCAAAGGCGCGTGGCCAGCCACCCCTGGCTTGCCCCGCCCGCCTCCCTCTGCCAGCCGTGGCCGAGGTTGTCCGCACATGGAGCTGTCTTCCCAGGAGCCAAGCTGAGGGGGAAATCAGCCCAAGCAGAGATAGAATGTCACCATTTATTTGGCTCACAGTCTCCTCAGACCTCTTGCCAACCTCTCTTCCTCTCAGTTAGAATAGGGAAAAGAAGGGCTTGGCTACTGGCAGGGCCCAGTCTGTGCGGGGAGCGGGGGGCCGGGGGTGGGGGGTCTCACTTGCTATTTCACACCGTGAGTGCCTCACACACCTGACAGGGAGGCAGGACTGGCAGGAGCTACAAGTGGGCTTGAAAAGGAAGATAATTTATGGAAGGCTGAGCCCAAAATGGCTAGGAAGCTGGGACAGGTTGCTGTCCAGGAAATGACTCATGTCTCCCCTGGTCCCTTGGGGCTGCTCTGGGAACAGACACTGCAACAAGGAGACGGAGGTTCTCAAGGTTCTCACAGGAAGGCGGCTTCTGGCAGATTCCGCCCTGGACTAGGGACCTGCGAGACACCTGGGGCGGCTGGTGCCCCGCATGGCCTGCGAGGGCGGCTTGGTCCTTGCTCACGGCCCAAGAGCACGGAAGCCTCGCTGAAGGGCCACCGGCCCAGGGTGCCCTGTGGACTCGTTGCCCTCTGCTGCCACCACCCACACTTCCTGTGGCCTCCGTAACCCTCCACACGCTCAGGCTACAGAATCCAACGACCTGACTTCGGGTCCCAGCCGCTTCAGGAAAGTGCTCTTCTGAAGTCACAACCTCCTCATCAATAAATCGAACAGCCCCAAAGAGCATCTTCTCCATCTCTCAACCGTGCATGAAAATACCGACCACGACCTTGACCTTAAATCATTGGTTTCCTGCTCGGCAAGGCTCCCACCCCAGCTCCACTGCCGGCTCTTCCTCCTACCCCTTAAACACAGATGTTCTTGACCAGCCCACCCTCCCTGGGGTCCTCTCCTCTCCTGGCTCTCAGGAGCATCTCCCCTTGACCTTGACACATCCAGCAAATAGCATCACTCTAAAGGCAACCCTGCCCCCAACTCACACGCAGCTGCCCCCACCCCACCCCGACTCAAACGCGGGTCCCTCCCAGCCTCCACATCTCTGCCAATTTCTGTCCTCATCCTCCCAGTCACCCAGATTCAAACCCCTCACTTCCCTGGACTCCTCTTCTTCTTGGCTTCCCACGTTGGCACCAAATGGTGTAAACTCCTTCCCCCCATAATTGCTCCAATCTGTCCCCACTCTCATGTTTGAGTCACCATCACTGGCAAGGCGACCGCAAGAGTCCCCAGACTGGCCTCCTTGCCCGCAGCAACTCTCCGACCCAGCCCACACAACCCAGCTCCCTAAAACACTCATTTCGACGGCTTTCTTCATTTTGAAAATTTGTTATTCAAAAATCTATACAAGGGACAGATATTTTCAACACCTCAAATGAACAGCTGTCAACAGTTTGTCACGTTTGCTTCTGGTCCTTTTCCTGCACAACGGTCAAATGGCCAGAGGACTTGAATAGGCAATTCGGGGCGGGGGGGGGGGAGGTAAATGCAAATGGCAAATACACTTGTATGAAGAGATGCCCGACCTCCCTGGTAGACAGAGAGACACAGAACTGAACTAATAATGAGTGATCAGTTAGTACCCCCAGGTTTCTATATAGTCAGTGCAGAAATCACGCCCACTGCTGGTGGGGGGAGAGGAGCGCACGCCCACGTGGCCGGCGCCATCTGAATTGACGCAGCTTTGGGGAGACAAAATCGACACAGAAGTCATCCCAGCAATTGCACTCCTGGGCCCACAAGAACAAAAGCGCCCGTCCTTGGGGCATCCGTGTGGGTGTTTATTACAGAGACACTGCCACTGTCTGCATCTCCAGTTAAGTGTATCGTCACGGATGGAAGAGTCATCCAGTGGACAACTCTGGCACGTCTGTACCATGAACCTTACACAGCAATGTAAAAACAGGGTTCACCTTACAACCCAGCAATTGCACCACTAGGCCTTTATCCAAAGGATACAAAAATAGTGATCCGAAGGGGTACCTATACCCCAATGTTCATAGCAGCAACGTCCACAATAGCCAAACTATGGAAAGAGCTCAGATATGCATCGACAGATGAATGGATAAAGAAGATGTGGTCTATATCTATAATGGAATATTACTCAGCCATCAAAAAGAATGGACTCTTGCCATTTGCAATGACATAGATGGAACTCGAGGGTATTATGCTAAGCGAAGTAAGTCAATCAGAGAAAGACAATTACCATATGATTTCATTCATGTGTGGAATTTAAGAAACAAACAAATCAACATAGGAGAAGGGAAGGAAAAATAAAATAAGATGGAAATAGAGAGGGAGACAAACCATAGGAAACAAACTGAGGGTTGCTGGAGGGGAGGGAGGGGAGGGAGGGGATAACTGGGGGATGGGAATTAAGGAGGGCACGTGATGTAATGAGTACTGGGTGTTATATGCAACTGATGAGTCACTGAATTCTACCTCTGAAACTAATAATACACTATATGTTAACTAAATGGAATTTTAATAAAAATAAAAATTTTAAAAAAACCAAGGTAGAACAACACCAGTGATCCTGGAGGCATTTCCACGTGCATTTAGAGAGTAGAGCAATGGGGATACAAAAGGCGAGCCAGTTTTAGTAAAAGAATGCCGTCCCCAAAGATACATGCATGTGTATCACTAAGCAGGCAGGAAGGTATATGGAGCTATTTGGGGCATATTAACCTTCAGTAAAAGGGTTACGTTAAAGTAAAAACAACCAGAGGATAACAGATGTTGGAAAGGATGTGGAGAATTGGAACCCCTGTACTGTCTTGGTGGGAACGTAAACATGGTGTAGCTGTTGCAGAAAACAGTATGGCGGTTCCTCCAGAAAATTAAAAATAGATTTACCGGACGACCCAGCAACTCCACTTCTGGTTATACCCCCAAAAGAATTGACAGCAGGGTCTCAAGCAGATATTTACACACCTGTGTTAACGGCAGCATTGTTCACAGAGCCAAAAAGTGGAAGCAACATAAGCGTCCCTCGACAGATGAACTTGGGATAAGCGAGACGTGGGACACGCACACAATGCAGTACTATTCAGTCTTCAACAGGAAGGACAACCCGTCACACGCCGCAGCGCGTAGGGCCCTTGAGGACATGATGCTTAGTGAAATAAACCAGTCATAAGAAGATGAGTACCGTGTGATTCCACTTACCCGAGGTTTCGCGAGGAGTCGGATTCTTAGGGACAGAAAGGAGAATGGCACTGGCGTGGGGCGATGGCGATAAAACAGTACACTTACCATGATGAAAAATAAATACATTTTAAAAATTACTTTTTAAAATGCTGTTCTATACAAAAAAAAAAAAAAAAAAAGTGTCGACAGGTACGAAGGAGCCCGGAAGGGGAGACTGCTGCCATCGGGGGTCAGGGCAGCGGGTTCTCACCCACCTCACGCCCAAAGGACAAAGTTCAACCCCAGCACAGGTACCCCAGAAGAACCTGGTGGTATGCTGGAAGGCACCAGAGGCCTGCAGATGGACATGGCCAGTGCGAGTGACCCTGTTCACGGGGACCGAGACAGTCCAACTCGACTTCCCTCTTCTCCCTCCCTTCCCCTGAGCCCAGTCGGAAGCCAGCATGGGGCGCGGCAGGGAGTGATCTGAAGGGTGTGGGAGCCCCCAACATAAGCCCCAGGACTATTTCTTTAAAGCAAAGTACAAATATAGTGTGTCACCATTCCAGGGAGAAAGAGAAACAGTGTATTACACGCATGGTTACATAAGCACAGCAGATCCGGATAGACCCCTCCCCAAGAAAATGACTATATTTGACACTCTATGGAGGGGACCAGGGTGTCTGTGGAACAGGAGTCGACTGGGGGAGACTTTTCCCTATCTGCTGTATTATACCTTTGGAATTTTGAACCCTACAAACACTTAAAAGTGTTACAATTTTTGTTTATATTAAAAATTAGAAATAGGGGCACCTGGGTGGCCCACGTAGGTGAAGCGTCCAATTCTTGGTTTTAGCTCAGGTCATGATCTCACGGGTCATGAGATCGAGCCCCGGGTTGGACTCCACGCTCGGTGGGCAGCCTGCTTGAAGATTCTCTCCCTCAGCTCCTCCCCCCACTCACTCTCTCGCTCTCAAATAAATAAATAAATCATTTTAAAAATGAGAAATAAAATAGAATTTTTAAAGGAAAAAAAAGAAATTAGAACGGTGGCTGCCCGAGTTTGGGGGTGTGTGTGTGAGGGAGAGGGAGTCGTTTTTTAATGAGGACAGAGTTTCAGTTTTACACGCTGAGGCGTTCTAGAGACAGATGTTAGCAATAGATGTAAAACCCCGTAAACGTGCCTAACGCTACTCAACCGTACATTTAAAAATGGTTAAGATGTGCCGTGGACTCCCAGGCTGTGTCCCCCAGAAATGCGTATGTTGACATCCTAACCCCCAATGTGATCATATGAGGAGATCAGGCGTTTGGGAGGTGCTGAGATCCAGAGGGCAGAGCCCCACGAATGGGGTTAGTGCCCTTCTAAGAAGAACCCCCAGAGAGATGATTTCTCTCTCTCTCTGCCAGGTGAGTATACGGTAAGACAGCTGTGCACCCGCCAGGAAGAGGGTCTCGCTGCACACCACACCTGCCAGCACCCTGATCTCGGGGTGGGGGGGGTCCAGCCTCGCGAACCGTGAGACACCCGTGTCTGCTGGTGAAGCCCCCACCTGCCTGCTCTCTCGTAGCAAGCCGGGATGACTAAGACAGATGGTAAAGTCTAGTATGCGGATTTCACCGCAACGTGAAAAAATAGAAGGCTGGGAAGACATGCTCAGGGGTTACCGTTACTTTGGGGCGGGGATGAGAGGGACAAAAGGGAAGCGGGTCGTAGGCAAACGCGAAACACGCTCCCCAACGTGTCTGCCTGAAGATACGAATGTGCGCGTCTCATCAGCCCGGCAGGGTCGGGCGTCGGAAGGTTCGCGTGTCGGAAGGTTCGCGTGTCGGAAGGTTCGCGTGGGGACCCCGGGAGGAGGTGATTCGAACTTCTTTGTATTTACATATGACGTATCCCTCAGGGTCTTCGCAATGAGTGCACGCTGTAATAAGCGGGCACGATGAAGCTATTTTCATGATGGAAAACATTACATACAGAAAGCACGGGGGTTGAAAGCACCAAACCCCATCTTTTTTTCTGTGCAGAACTGACGACCGTAAGCGACGCTGATTCAGATCAAGCGGTGTCTCCCGGGAACGTCTTGTGAGAAAAGCCCCAGCAATACGCACATGCCCTCTCGTTCAAACGTGCACGATGTCTGTCATGATGTCCTCACTCTAAAGCCTTCACTGGCTCCGTCCTGCCTATAGGATCAGGCCCAAACTTCCGAGCTGGGGACCACGGGCTGTTCCCACACTCACCTGAGCCCAGTTTGTCACAGAAAGGCTCGCTCCACTCCTTGGCTTGCTCTGACCAGCTACTCCCACCCCTGCCGCCCCCCATTCGGCTCACACACGTGCCAGTGTCAAGTCAACCCACTCACCTACCTGGGAGGCTGTCACTACAGAACCAGGAGACCCTCCGGAATCGCCTACAAGTTCCACATCACCTTCAACGACAACTAACGAACCAGCCCGCCAACCCCCCAACTACAAGGGCGCAGTCCCGTTCTTCTCCACGAGCTCATTAGCCTGTGAAGAAACCCTGGTCTGCCCCGGCCTAACTCAGACACCTAGCAACTGTTCAACAAGCTTTGGTGAGAAGGACACCTGCCTACCCAGAACGGTGGTGTGAGACCCATGCAGACTGTCTGGTTTCTCTTTCTCGGCACAAATGTGGCCACCTGCTCGTGGGCCACTCTGGACCAGCCGTCTGTCGCTCAGGGCAACCTTCCTCCCTAGACTCTGGGAATCAGTCCTGGAAAAGGCTCCAAAAGCTTCATACCATCGAAGTTTCGAGAAGACAATGCCTGTAGAATGACACTACCCACGGAATGTTGTCCACAGCCCTCCCATCCACACCCAAGCTCACTGTCTTTCCAGCTGTTCATCACAGTCTCCCAGACTCCAGCACGGCCTTCTGGTCGGCTGTGGGGCTCACCTTCCAGCACACTCTCCGCCCCACTGTTTCGTGCCCTCCTCGTACATCCCACCCCGTCCCACATCGCCGTTCCTGAACACTCCATCACTCCCTGCCTGCAAACTCATTCCCCTCCTGCCCTGGCGTGAAGTCCTCTGCCCAGGGAACATGCCCTCCATCCACTCCGGATTTCACCTCTGCCCCGCTCTTCAACTGTGCCTCCCCATCCAGGAACCCCTCAACTGGCAGCACCCAGCCCTAATGCAGCAGGAAACACCCGTGTACCTTCTGGTATCTTCGGGACTCTTCAAGCCTCCTGCCTGGGATGCCTCCGTCGCTGCCCCGCGCCCCCCGGGGATTCTGCTATACCGGTCGGAGCGCCAGCACAAGTTTTCCCCGTGATCAGCGATCCCAGAAAATGCAGGGCCCACACTTACTAGCTTAACGAAGACAGAGCAGTGGTTCTCGACTGGAGTGATTTTACCCCTCAGGGGACATCTGGCCACGTCTACGGACATTTTCGGTGGCTAGGACCAGGGCTGGGAGATGCCACTGGTACCCTAACTATCCTCCAGAGCAAGGATAGCCCCCACATCAAAAAATTATCCTGCCCATAATGTCACCAGTGCCCCAGCTGGAAAGCCAGAGAGGAACGGACGTGGTGTGCCCTGGGACAAAACCACCTTCGTGTCACTGTGGGCACAGGCATAGCCCAGGACACCCGCATCTGTGACTCTATCAGGGCGGGGAGTGGCACCCCAACTCCATGGCTCTCCCGAGCACGTTGAAACTGCATCCCGACCCCATACCCAGCCCTCTGTGTCGCCCTGATTGAGACATTTGACCGCCGTGGGCCTTAGGTTTCCTCGGCTATAAAGTAAAGTGTCGAAGGAGATTGGCTCTTCAGCAAATGGGGCTGGGCAGATTCCTGAAGCCCTGGAAAACTCGTTTCTGAGTTGGGGGAAATAGGATACGGCCTCCCAGAGTCACAAAGCCCATCAGCATCCTCATGGCTTGGAGACAGTCCTACAGGACGGACAATGGCAGGTGTTGTTTAACTCTGGGGTTCCCACACCCGACAGAAGGGGACATTCTTCCTGCAGCACATTTCCCCACAACACTGTGAGGCACTCCGGTTGGCAGGGCCTCTGAGCCTTACGGCGCCGCTGCTCTGTGAGCCTACGATGAGCAGGAGCCCCGCCTCCTCCCACTGCCCTGACCATCTGGCTTGAGGAGTCGGTGCAAGAACGTGCTGGAGTTGGGGATGCTCTGCTCCGTCAGGGAAAGGGACGCGGACCTGCTCCCGCTCTGCAAACTCTCGGCAGGGTCCACACCCTACCCCCCAACCCCATAGTGTATGTCACTGGAACGCTCGTTTGTGAATGCAAGGTCAGGGGCTCGCTTTTTGGTGGGTGATAGCAGCTAGTTCTGAGCCGCGTTGGGACCCATGCCCTTAACCCAGACCGGGGTTTGGCCAACGATGACCCATGGGCCAGTCTGGACTGCTGTCGGTTTTTGTCAATAAAGTTTTATTAGTACACAGCCATGCCCTTTTGTTGACATACCATCTCTGGCTACTTTCCTCCTCGCTACCAGTAGTTGCAAAGGAGCAATCACGTGGTCCACAAAGCCTAAATATTTACATCTGGCTCTTAGAGTTTGATGACCCTTGGCCTAGACCTAAGGAAACGTCGTCTACCGTGGAAGAAACAGGCCAAACCTCTCCCCCAAACTCCTCCAAGGGCCCGTTCCTCTAGGTCCAGGCCCCCGCGTCCACGTGCACGGGATGACACGATACCCAAGCACAGAGCGGTGCCAGGATGCTGCTGTCTGCCGCACTGTGCCTTCCCACGCCCTCCTTCCCCGGGCACCTGCTCTGGCGTCCCAGGAGCGCTTCCCCACCACAGCCTTCCCTGGGCCCCGGAGATGCCCCCTCCCTTCACAAACCAGAGCCCCGTTCACAGCACCCCATACCAGCCTTTTTTGGTTATGCACTGGATCAGCAAACTGTTAACTATATACCCCCCAAAAGATATATTATGCACACACGATCCTCACCTGTTTCTGTATCAACAGATAACATACATTATGAAACACACATCAAAAACACAGAAATTAAACAGGAAGAGGTTAAAAAAAAATCAAGCTACGAACTTCTTCCCCCACCCTGGCAGACCGTCTCAGGAGAGGTGCTCTGGAGGCTGCGGGTTCCCAGCATCAGCTGGTGCCCGCAGGTGCTTGGGCCTCGAGGTCGGGGGCCTAGGCTGCTTTCCCAACAAGGGCAGCAGCTTGATCCAAGGACGAGCAATCGTCCTGCTGCCCACCCAGCCTGAGCACCTGTCCCAGAGGACCCCTGGGCTGGGGCAGGCTCAGGGTCTCCGAACCCAGGAGCTACCTGGCTGCAGGCAGGAAGCAAAGGATTGGGACCACCCCCTCAACCCAGAGAAGGCACCAGCTCCTCCCTCAATAGCAAACACTGTGGCCCATCCAGGGGGATTTTTGTGTTTTGACTCAGAGGCAGTAAGTCTTTCAAACTAAGCCAACGCAGACTGAACTGCAGTAATGAGGAAAGCCCCTTGGACACAGCCGGCTTGGGGTTCGCGCTTCTGCCAGGCCTGGGAGGGAAGATGGCGGGTGAGTGGGGGCGGGGAGCAAGCTGGGGCTCCATCCTCGGAGGTGGTTTCTCTGGCACAGCAGCTCCAAGGGGTTCTCAGACCTACCCCCCTGTTCCCACACTGGGCCTCCAGCAGCCCCCGCTCCAGTCCCCCCACTCCCCTTCTCGGCCTTAACCACTGCTCAAGGGGTGGTCTGGGATGCCCACTTGGATGCCACCCACTGACCTTCCACGGACACTTCAGGGGGCTCCGGGGGCTCCCGTAGGGTCGTCTGGTGGCCTCCTTGGCACAGGCTTAGAAAAGTGACCTGAGCAGCCCTTGGGGAGTGCTGGGACCAAACCCAGGTCTTCCCCAGCAGGCCCGGGGAAAACGCCTCATTCCCCAGGAAACCTCAGGAGGGCCAACAGTCCCCCCGACCAAAGGCAGGGAAGGACAAACTCACCCCCACGGAGAACATTCCTCGTGACCTCTCCAATGCCAGGGGTCAGCCCAGCCACACCCCTGGGGACACACAGAATGCACTCTGACCTCAGGGACCCCCAGACCCCTTGTAGCATCTTCTGTCTCCTGGGAGGAGGCAGGGAAGACGCAGGGCAGACGCAGGGACAAAAATACGTCTTCCCTCGAGTTTTATGAAGGAAAAAGTTCAACCGCAGGGAGCTTAGCACCAGCCCAGGAAGCAGGGCCACCCAAGTGAAAAGGCGGCCTGGCCTCACAGGGCAACTGGCTGCTTTTCGAGAAACACGCCCCGCTCATGCGCCACAAACATCAGCCTGCAGCTAAGAAGGAAGCGGAGGCTACGGTTTCCCCGTAAGAGGAGGCCGTGAGGATGCTGGGCTTCAACTCTGCCACCCGAACGAGTCCAGATGGCCTCCCAGGGAGAGGAGCATGAGAGCAAGCGTGGGGACCCGCCACCGAGCACGCAGGAGCAGGGACGGGCCTCCCCGGCCGCGCACGGAGCCCACGCCTGAGGTCCTGACTGCCCGCGCCCTCCCAGCCGGCCAGCAGCCCAGCCCAGGCCCTGCACCGTGCGTCCTCGAACACTCCTCTCACTGTGCTGCTTCCCTGCTTAGAACCCTCTGGAGGCGTCCACAGAACAGACAGGTCATCGGAGGGAGTTTACTGAGTGACCACGGTGTACCAGGCACAGGGCCACCTCAAAAACAACGGTCAAACTCTCACATATAAGAGCGTTTCATGACCTGGTTCCGACCAGCTTTCTGGCCTCATTCCCAATCCTTCCCTGCCACCAGCCCACCCATGAAACAAACACAACCACCCGTTGAAAAGAGGCACAGGGTCCCTAATAAGTTAGGGTGGGGGTCTGACTCCTCTGCCCACACCCACCTTCTCGTTCCGGTGATGCACCTCACTTCTGTCTAGGAGGGCTCCCCCTCCCGCTCCCGGCCCCGGCCTGGGTAGGTCCTGCTCTACTCCAGGCTCTAGGGGTGGGCACCCGGGCTCAGGTGACTGCGTCAGGGCACCACCCACCCCTGTGACAGTGAGACCAGTCAGAACCAATCCTGGGACCTTGGCTTCAATGACCTTCTGAGAACCAGGCCCAAAAGAAAGAAGGCAGATGCTTAGAGAGAAAGGGACTCGTTGATGCCAGGGTCTGAGCCTCTGGATCCAGCTGTGCCTGAAGCCCGCTGACTTTTAGCTAGTCATCCAGTTCAGCAAACCAGCTGCTTTTTGGCTTAAGGCTGTTTGGACTGGGCTGTCTGCCCTTTGCAACTGGGAAAGTCCTAATCGACTCCCAAGTCAAGCTTTTTGAGACCACTTTTTTGCTCATACTGTTTCTTCCACCCAAGCATCCTGGGGTTACCAGGCCTCTTTTCATGGAGACTTTGAAACCAGACTCCCCCCCCCCCCCCCCCGCCATGTCACGTAGATGCCCTTACTGTGTGCCTCTCGGTACCTGTGTGTGCTTTCTCTTCATTCACCGGTTTCTCAAACACGTGCTGAGCCCCGGAGCCTCTCCCCTGGTCTGCACGCTCCAGGGGGAGACACTGTGGCTGGTTTTCTTTCCTGTCTCCTCCTCCTTGAAGTAGGGACCAGGCTGCTCTAGCACCCAGCCCAGAGCCTGGCACACAGCAGGTGCCAGATAAATGTCTGCTGAAGGAGGACGGAGCAACCCTGAAATCCAAGCTTGTCCGGGAGCAAACCCTGTCCGGCCTGCCTTCAAACCGTCCAGAACGCAGCTATCCTCACCACCTCACTGCCCTCCTCCCGGGCCTCAGCCCCAGCCTCCTCCGCTCCCACTCTCCAGGGGTTCCTCCCACTGAAAAGCAGGTGTCTCACAGTGGCCCGCAGGTCCCCACAGCGCAGCCTCCAGCCTCTCCCCTTCCACACTCTGTCCTGCCTCCCTGGCCTTCTGGCTGTTTCTGGCACAGGATAAGCCCCTACCTCTGGGCCTTTGCACTTCCCAAGCCCTCTGCATAGGACCAGGTGCACTGGGCCTGGGTACCCGGGTGGCTATTCCCTCACTGCCACCAGACCTCTGCTCAAAGAGTGCCTCATCGCAGAGGGCTTTCCTAGCTACCCTACTTTACACGGCAAACATTCTCTGTCCCCAGCACTCCTGTCCCTGTCTCCCGCTCGGCTCTTCCCCATAGCACTTTCCGACGACATTCATTTGGTTAACTGCTTAAGACCTGTTCCCCAACAAGAGTACTTGCTTCCTAAGGGCAGGTGTCTGTTCACCTCTATGTTCCAGGGCCTGGAACAGTGCCTGGTACACAGTAGGTGCTCAATAAATACCTGTAGAATGAGTGAGTAGCTCCTTCCATTCCATGGTGCCACCTCCCACACTGCCAGGCTCCACAGAAATGCCACCTCCACGGACCGCCTTCCGGAATGTGGCATCAGGCAACCCCCTCTTTGTCCCCTATCTGCTCTGGAACTTTCCCCCAAAGGATCTGCAGCTTCCCTGCCCCCACTTGCCTTCCAGGCCCCTCAATCCTTGAGAATCCACGGCAAGAGCTCATCCCTAAAGAGCCCAAACCATCCCTAGTGTGCAGGGTGGGCGAGTGCCCAGACAACAGGAGGCAATCTTGGCCCCTTTTCTCTGCCTGCACTGGCTGCTCTTTCCTGGAAAACTCCGAGTCAGCAGTGGGAGCAGAAGCAGGCTCCGTCAGCTGCCACACACTGAGCCCTGGGGTCCCAACTTCAAGGATCCACACAAGTCCTGCATTCAGGGGTAGCAGCTGGCAGGTGGCCGGGCTTCCAGACAGGACTCCCGCCGCCCCCCACTGCCCGCCTGGCACAGACCCGCTCACAGGGCACCGCCCACCCCAGCCTCGTCCCTACCGCCCCCACCCACTTGGGTTTCCAAGAAAGAATGTGTCTGGTCTGGATCTGACAATGCTGGCCCCGTGACACAGAGAACAGACTGATTGTCCCAAACACGCTGTCTCGCCAGTGTCGGCTCAGAGAGGTCAAGGATCACAGGAGTTATCATCACAGTGGGCTGTGGCTCCCAGGCGGTCACACCCGTTCCCGGGGAGAGGCTGGGTGCTGGGAGGCGCGGGCCACCCCCTCCTCCCACGGAGCCGTACACAAAGTTCCCTTTATGGGAGCACGGCGGGCTGGGCGCTGGCAGTTTCAGCCTCAGGGAAACCAGGTTTGGGTTTTCTCTGAGGGCACAACCAGGCCTTTGTCTTGACTTTGCCCCATTCCCGCCCGGCTGGCCTCCCTGTCGGGGACACCAGGACCCAAGCCCTTCCAAGCGGACCCTTCTGAGGCTGGGCCCAGAGACACCACAGAGGACGGCAGGGGACGTGCAAACAGCACCGAACACAATCCACGTTCCCTACCAAGACCTCACTGAGGACCTACTACGCAGTGAGCAATGGGGTCGTGGTGGAACGCGCCACAGAGGAGGGTGGCAGATGTGACCACGGCTAACCGGGACACAACTCATTGACGTGAGGAAATGTGCAGCCCCACTGTGTGCTGGCACTGTGCCCACAGTGGGTCCGCACGGTGAAAAGAACAAAGTGCTGCCCACCCGAGCCCATTCCAGCTGCACTGAACACACCAGCTTGCAACTTGCTAAGAGAAGCATGAACGCGTGGTTATCCACCCGGATTGGTCCCCTACTTTGGCACGCATGAAAGATATGCCCTAAAAAACACAGGAAAAAGAAACAGGAAAAAAAAAAAAAAAGCCCACAAAACCCAGGAACTGTGACTGAATGGAGCAACCAGGGTGCACCAAGGAGGGATTCTGGAGCTGGATTTCAGGTGCGCCCCCCGCCCCCGCTGGTGCGCATCGAGCCTGCACGTGACCCCCCTGCCGCCTTGGGTCTGTATCCTGGTTCTCCTTCCTGCAGGAAAAGTCCCCCCGAACTTCCCACCGGCCACAGGGAGGAAGGAAGGGAGGAGGCCCATAGCCCACGGCTCCAAGGCCCCGTGTTGCACAGTCTGTGAGCCTCGCGGCAGACCCTGACTCCTCGTCCCCTGGACGCCCAGCAGGAGCGTCGGCGGTGTGGACACGGCCTTGTCTCACGGAGGCCGGGGAGCCCTTAGGGATCTGCAAAGGCCACTTCCCCAGAATCTGCCCAGGGGGGCTCAGGCGCCCAAAGATAGAGAGGCAGCCAGCTGTGAGAAGAAACCACCTCCCTGAGGGAAGAAGGGTCTGGTGCTCTCCATTCTCTGCTTTGGGCACATCTGGATCCCAAGCCTAAAAGTTAAGCCCAAATGAAGCTCCACGGCCGACAGGGCTCCAGGCCCAGGTGAGGGGGCAACGCGGCCGAGCACTGCCTTCAGGGCATCCGGAGACGTCGAGAGGGGACCTCTGGGGTCATCCTTGGCGCCCGGGCTACGTGCATCTTCCAGGAGTCACCGTCATCTCCGCCTGCAGGCCCTGAGGGACGGCTCCCCAGGCCAGCCAGGGGGAGAAACGGAAAAACCCCAGTGATTTTTCGGAAGGAACGTCCACCGCTGAGCACTAGCTGAGGAGCTGGAGGGCCAGAGAGGGGCCTGGTGGAGCCGTCCGTCCCCCTCGGCTCCGGCCCAGCAGGAACTAGTCTGTTCCATCTAGACGGTCAGAGCCGCCAGCCCAGCCGGGGCACTGCATGGAGAGGAAAAGGTCGGACGCTCAGACGGAGGGTCAGGAGTGTGGATTTCCCCTTTCCAGAACGGCAGAGGGGAGGAGGGGCTGCCGGCGGAGCGTCCGGCCGGGCTGCTGAGGTGGTGAGGTCCTCGGCGGCCAGAGCAGGGTGGGGCGGGGCGGGGCACCTTGCCCCCAGACATTCGCAGCCCCTCCACAGACAGCATCAAAGAGTGACAGCCAGACACTGTCACCACGGGGAAGGTCACATGTGGGTCAGTGCCGGCAGCACGGGAAGGGAGTGACCTATTTCCAAGGCCCATTCAGGAACCTCCCTGCAAGCCCAGACGTCTGACGCAGCCAGACGACAAAGGAAAGGGGGGCTGGGGCGGGGGGCTGGAGGTGTCCGACACGGCACTCCCCCCATCACGGGGGCCCCCACAGCTGCACCTCCACCTTCTGCTGACCATCGGAGTGGCCACAGCAGGGCCGATCAAAACAACTTGCCACCCTGCTGTGGTTCTCCTGGCCCTCTGGAACATTCTACCAATGTTCAGCCTTGGTGGAACCAGGGGTGGTCCTGGCCTCCCCAGAATGTGCCCAGGAGCCCGTAAGCACACCTCTCCCCAAGAAACACTGTTTCTCATACAGCTTTGAGGAACACTCGTCACCCTGGGCCTTATTCATACACACCTGCTCTCAGTCAACCATTGGTCAGGACTTGGTCAGGTCACCATACGAACTGGGGAGGAATAACCAACACAAATCTATTGAAAACCCGTAAACATCAGAGATCGGTTCAAATCCCAGCTCTGACCCTTCCCCAGCGAGGACCTGAGATTTTCTGGTCCACCGTTTCCCCATCTGCAAAACGAGGACAAGAACCGTAACTGTGTCACAGGGGCGGTTTCAGGGTTAGGCGACGCCGGTGCACATGCTTCCCGGAGCCTGGTCCGTACTAAGTGCTCCAGTACTCCGTACTGAGTACCCGCCACAGAGACGGGTCCGAGGCAAAGAAGGAGCTCAGGCACCAGGGACTAAGCCCCAGGGATGTGGGTCATTACTAAAGAGCCACCGCATCCCTCCACATAGGATGGGAGCTCAGGGGAGTGTGAAAGCCCCTGCCCGTTGCCATGCCCAGGTGTGCGTTACCTGGGACGGCCTCTGCCCTTCTGCACAAAAGACGCATCGAGGCTGCTCCCTGATTGGGTTGGAGGCTGCAGAGCCCAGCTGTGACCTTGCTGCCGCTGCTGTTCACTCCCCGGCCCCACTCTGCCCGGAACCGCCACCTGAGACACCCACCACCGCTGAACGAACCTCCCCCACGAACCTGACCGTGTCTCTGGCCAGTCCAATGGCCCCGTCCTGTCTCTCATGACTCAGGATGACTCACGTTTAACATCGCCGAGATCAGGCTGGTCCTGGAGCCCACGACACGGTCCAGCGACCATCAGCAGCTTATTTAAAAAAAAAAGGTGACCCTTCCTCTCTGTGGGTCTCAGAGGTGACCAAGTACAGCACTAATGGGCTACCAGTCTGCCTCCCTCACCGCTGCCTCAGCTGCCCCAGTGGCACTCTTACCCAGTGTTCCCTAAAGGTCTGAAGAGCCGAGCTGCCCAGACACCGCCCCAGCAGGTACCAAGGTGATGGCCAAAAGGGCACGCATGTAAACGTCACGCAGGGTCTGCTCTTCCCCCAAGAATGCGCCCTGGGGCTTGGAGGCCACCCCATGCCATCCAGGATATTTGGAATTCCACCACACACATGCTTTCTTTGTAAAGAGCTCTGGCTTCCCGCTCCCTGTACCACTAACCCAGAAACTTGACACTCAAAAGCATCGGCTAAGCCCTAGGAATGCAAACGTTTCAGGCACACCGCCTGGGATGCCTCCGCAGACTAAGCTAGAAAGGTTTAAGGGCTTTTGTCAGGTGTGGGGGCAGGGGCCCCGGAGGAGAAGGTTCAAAGGGGGACAGGACTGTTTCTAGCACCTGTCAGCACACGGATGCCTTTTTCAGCCAAAGTGTGTCACTTGCCTTGGCCTGGGGAGTGGGTCAGAGACTCAGGGAGTCTGAGATGTGAATGGAGCAGAGGAGAAGATGCCTGTTTTAAAGGGGGAGAGGGTCTTCCATTGGAGCCCGGGGGGGACCCCTCCCAGTCACACCAACCTTTCATGAGCAGAGCACCCCATAATTCCATCCCACCTCAACCAGCCCCAAGAGCAGGCATGGCCTCAAAACGGCCAGCGGCCAGCGACAGAAATGAAAAATCCCCCCCATGAAGAAATAAGAGGCACAGAGCCCATCCTCCAGGATACCTTCAAAAGGAAGGTCATGATCAGCCGGAGTTGGAGGGAGGGCGGCCACCTGGGGATGTGGTCAGCCCCACTGGAGCTGGGATCGAGCCAAGTCTGAAACTCAATCGGCCCATTCAGTCCTGCGTGTGCCAGGCCCTGTCTCAGGCACCTGGGCCGCCAAACAAGGCAGATGGACCCCTATCCTCATGGAGACGGACGGACATCCACAGGCAACCTCAGAAGATGAGCTGATTGGATCAAAGCTGCTAACTTTTCCATTGTTGGTGAAAAGATCAATGGGCTCATTCATTCATTCATTCATTCATTCATTCGCCGAGTTCCCACTGAGCCCTCATGGTATCCCAGCCACGGTGCTAGGTGGGCACAAGACCCGACAGAGAGGACCAAGGTCTGCCCTGGAGGGTGTTTCAGTGACCCCACTGCCTGGCTTCCTCACAAGCCCGGGGACAGGCCCTGAGCATGGAGACCAGCCCCAGCTCCATATCACCAGCTCCCTCAACAATGTGGGGTGAACCATTTCTCCTGCTCCACTGCCTGAAATCCTTGCAGAGCGGAAGGAGGTGGGTACAGGCTTCCTCCAAGTGTCAAGAAATAAATTAGGAACCCCGAGCAAACCCACTGTGGGTATAAGATGCCCCATCAATCGAGTTCTCTGGGACAACAAGATGCAAAGGGGTCTCCTGGCTCTCTAGGACCTTCCACGGCCTGCTGAACAAGGGAGCAGGGACGCCTGCATCCGTAAAGGGCAGTGGGGAGGACAGGCGAGAGGAGCTTAAAGCCCAGCAGGGGAGGGAGGAGGTGTTGCAGGTAGACCCACAAGACAGAGATGCTCCCCACAGAGGGCAGGCCTCGCCCCAGAGACAGTAATTATCACCTTCGGGTCTGTCTTGTTTCTTCTGTAAGCCCCCCCCCCCAAATCAATGGCAGGCACAAAGCGGGTGCTCAGTAAATATTTGCAGAAGGGAGTTTCTGCTATGAAAATTTAAGAGGGAGGCAAAGAAAAACCAAAGTGGGGGGTGGGAGGTGCCCAGAAACAGCGAGAAGAAGGCACCAGCCTGGACACCTGGGATCCCCGGCAGGGGGCTTGGCCCTGTCCTGAGCACGTGAGTCTAGCTGCCACAACGGAAGTCACTTGACCCAGTGGGACTGAAAGTACGATTCCCCTCCACATTTTGGAAAAGGAGAGTGTCCTGCCTCTGACCCCAGGACCAGGCAGGCAGGTGGCCAGCCCACAGCCAGACCCAGTCAGGGTCCTCCCAAGAAGTTTGGGGCTGGAGGCTTGGGGACAGGCTTCCCACCCAAGGCCAGCAGTTCAAGCAACCACAGAACCAGCAGGTATGGAATCTGGAGCCCTCTCAAAATGGGCTATCTTGTCTCTATCCACCAGGCTGGACAGTATTTTTGAAGCCCCACCCTTTGAGAGGTGGCCCTACCCACATCACCCCCACCCAAACCACACCAGCCATACCTGGGACTGGAAGGATCCCACACTTCAAAGCCACACAAAACCCAACACCCCCTGCCATCCCAATCCAATTCCCCTCTGCCCCATCTCCCCACTGCACACGACCCATGCAGGCCAGGCGGCCTTACCCAGCCTCTAACCCAAGACGGTCTCCGTTTCCTCCTCAACTCAATTCAGTGGGGTCCCAGGGAGGGGGTGGAGCAGGAGGGCCCCCAGGACTGTTTTCCTCCTTCCTGTTGGCCTCTCCTCCTGTCTTTGCACTTCAAGGCTCCAAATGGGGGGTGGCATGTGAGGTGAAGCCCTGATCTGGTGGGGGAGGGGGGCG
>NW_024425786.1:6589549-6616093 GCF_017311325.1 Ursus maritimus | reverse complement strand
TTCAAAGGGGGACAGGACTGTTTCTAGCACCTGTCAGCACACGGATGCCTTTTTCAGCCAAAGTGTGTCACTTGCCTTGGCCTGGGGAGTGGGTCAGAGACTCAGGGAGTCTGAGATGTGAATGGAGCAGAGGAGAAGATGCCTGTTTTAAAGGGGGAGAGGGTCTTCCATTGGAGCCCGGGGGGGACCCCTCCCAGTCACACCAACCTTTCATGAGCAGAGCACCCCATAATTCCATCCCACCTCAACCAGCCCCAAGAGCAGGCATGGCCTCAAAACGGCCAGCGGCCAGCGACAGAAATGAAAAATCCCCCCCATGAAGAAATAAGAGGCACAGAGCCCATCCTCCAGGATACCTTCAAAAGGAAGGTCATGATCAGCCGGAGTTGGAGGGAGGGCGGCCACCTGGGGATGTGGTCAGCCCCACTGGAGCTGGGATCGAGCCAAGTCTGAAACTCAATCGGCCCATTCAGTCCTGCGTGTGCCAGGCCCTGTCTCAGGCACCTGGGCCGCCAAACAAGGCAGATGGACCCCTATCCTCATGGAGACGGACGGACATCCACAGGCAACCTCAGAAGATGAGCTGATTGGATCAAAGCTGCTAACTTTTCCATTGTTGGTGAAAAGATCAATGGGCTCATTCATTCATTCATTCATTCATTCATTCGCCGAGTTCCCACTGAGCCCTCATGGTATCCCAGCCACGGTGCTAGGTGGGCACAAGACCCGACAGAGAGGACCAAGGTCTGCCCTGGAGGGTGTTTCAGTGACCCCACTGCCTGGCTTCCTCACAAGCCCGGGGACAGGCCCTGAGCATGGAGACCAGCCCCAGCTCCATATCACCAGCTCCCTCAACAATGTGGGGTGAACCATTTCTCCTGCTCCACTGCCTGAAATCCTTGCAGAGCGGAAGGAGGTGGGTACAGGCTTCCTCCAAGTGTCAAGAAATAAATTAGGAACCCCGAGCAAACCCACTGTGGGTATAAGATGCCCCATCAATCGAGTTCTCTGGGACAACAAGATGCAAAGGGGTCTCCTGGCTCTCTAGGACCTTCCACGGCCTGCTGAACAAGGGAGCAGGGACGCCTGCATCCGTAAAGGGCAGTGGGGAGGACAGGCGAGAGGAGCTTAAAGCCCAGCAGGGGAGGGAGGAGGTGTTGCAGGTAGACCCACAAGACAGAGATGCTCCCCACAGAGGGCAGGCCTCGCCCCAGAGACAGTAATTATCACCTTCGGGTCTGTCTTGTTTCTTCTGTAAGCCCCCCCCCCCCAAATCAATGGCAGGCACAAAGCGGGTGCTCAGTAAATATTTGCAGAAGGGAGTTTCTGCTATGAAAATTTAAGAGGGAGGCAAAGAAAAACCAAAGTGGGGGGTGGGAGGTGCCCAGAAACAGCGAGAAGAAGGCACCAGCCTGGACACCTGGGATCCCCGGCAGGGGGCTTGGCCCTGTCCTGAGCACGTGAGTCTAGCTGCCACAACGGAAGTCACTTGACCCAGTGGGACTGAAAGTACGATTCCCCTCCACATTTTGGAAAAGGAGAGTGTCCTGCCTCTGACCCCAGGACCAGGCAGGCAGGTGGCCAGCCCACAGCCAGACCCAGTCAGGGTCCTCCCAAGAAGTTTGGGGCTGGAGGCTTGGGGACAGGCTTCCCACCCAAGGCCAGCAGTTCAAGCAACCACAGAACCAGCAGGTATGGAATCTGGAGCCCTCTCAAAATGGGCTATCTTGTCTCTATCCACCAGGCTGGACAGTATTTTTGAAGCCCCACCCTTTGAGAGGTGGCCCTACCCACATCACCCCCACCCAAACCACACCAGCCATACCTGGGACTGGAAGGATCCCACACTTCAAAGCCACACAAAACCCAACACCCCCTGCCATCCCAATCCAATTCCCCTCTGCCCCATCTCCCCACTGCACACGACCCATGCAGGCCAGGCGGCCTTACCCAGCCTCTAACCCAAGACGGTCTCCGTTTCCTCCTCAACTCAATTCAGTGGGGTCCCAGGGAGGGGGTGGAGCAGGAGGGCCCCCAGGACTGTTTTCCTCCTTCCTGTTGGCCTCTCCTCCTGTCTTTGCACTTCAAGGCTCCAAATGGGGGGTGGCATGTGAGGTGAAGCCCTGATCTGGTGGGGGAGGGGGGCGTGTTCCACGGGCAAGGTGAACGACATGAGGCCCGGCCTCCTCCCGCCCCCTCTCTGGCCAGCCCGCCGGGTCCACACACCAACCTGCTGCCTGCGTGGTATTCCTGGGCTCCCCGCGCTGTCCCCTGGCTCCCACCTCTGCAGTCCCTACCTACTCTTTAGGGCTTGCTGCAGGACGACCCTCCCCAAGGCCTCTTAGCTTTCCCTGCACCGGTCACACTGTGTTCTAATTCCAGCTCGAGTGACTGTCCCCACCACAGAGGGCAAATCCTCCGGGGCAGGTGCCTGCCTTGTCCGGCTGTGCCCCCAGCCCACGCTGAACGGGGTGAGCCACCGGATGGCTGCACGTGCTAGGGAACAATTCTCCCAATGAAGCAAACAACTGTCCACGGGGCAGCAACCACACGACGATTCTGCAAGGTGAGTCTCGTGCCCATTTTTGGAGAAGCGGAACGTGAGACTCAAAAAGGCTAACTTGTCTGGGATCCAGGTCAGAAGCCAGAATCCAGCCTCATGGTCTTCCCAGGACACGGGGAGCCTGAAAGCGGAGGTTGGAAGGGTGGCGCTCAGGAACAAAGAAGAATGTGGCAGGAGTGCGCATGGGCCACAGGTGCAGGACCCTGCCCTCGTTCCTGCCCCGACCCCCACCCCTGCGGCAGCCTGGAGGTGCTGCGAAGACCTCAGGCCCCGCAGCGAGGGAGGGACCAGAGTAGGGGTGGCTGAGCCACGGCTCTGCACGGCTCTGCATGGCAGCCGCGGCCCTGGTACCCTCGCCCACCTTCACCCCTCGCCCCCCCGGCAGCCCAGGCCCACAGCCCCTCCCTCACCAGGCCACAGGAAACGCCATTCCTCCCCATGCCGCAGCTTCCCAGAACAAACGCCACATCTCCCCAACCTGCCCAGAAAGGGAGTGAGTGCACCGGCTTCCTGTGGTCCCCACCTGGCTGCCAGGGGCCGAGCCCAGCCACCCCGCATCCCCTGGCTCCCGCGGGATGCCCAGTCACCCCATCTCACCCCACCTGGGCTCTCCAGGACAGGCCCAGGTTACTGGGAAGTTCCAGAAGAGCACGGGCTTAAAAACCCAACGAGGACAATGACACAGGGTCGGGACTCCCCTTCGGTCTTGGCCTGCGTCCGTATTTGCTGTCTGCATGCCCCACTCGGCAAACCAGGGCAGGACAGGGCCCGACACGCAGAGGCCTTCGGCCAATACGTGGGATGAGGGGACGGTGGGAGAAGAAGAAAAAACACCCATCCAAGAAGGCTGTGGAGCTGCAGGGGCTCCCTCGCCACAGGAAATCAGCTGCATGTGGCTTTGAAACGGTCTTGTCCCACCTGGTGATGCGAAGATCTCCCTCTCATGTACGTACACACCCCCCCCCACCCTGGGAAGGCCGTGAGTGTTGATTCTAGCTTCCAGCCTGGACCCTAGACAAATTACTTGGCCTCCTGGAGCCTCAGTTTCCACATCTATAAAAACAGATAGAACTATAAAAATAGGTTCTCAGATACCTAAACTAAAAATCCCGGAGTCCTTAATTTTGAGAATATTTATTAATCATTTACTACATACTGGATACTATCTGTGCTCCTGGAGGTGTGGGCTATGGACAGCCTCTTCCACCAGTGATAGATCTCTTCCCTTCCTCCTCTCTCTCCAGTTCTTACACATCCTAAGGTTCAGCTTTAACATTACCTCCTCCAGGAAGCCTTCCTGGATTTGCCTGCTGAGAGTAAATTCTGAAACCGTCTAAGTACTCCAGAACTCTGCTTGCCTCTCATTGCCTTTATGACCCTCTGCCTAACATGATATTGCTTGAGAGTTAACTGTATTTTTGCCCTCTTTCCTTCTAGAAAGCACATCAAGCAAGTTCTCAAAGGCAGGGACTAAAGATTATAAATTCCAAGGCATGTTCCCTGGGAACAGGAAGGCACATGGGAGGTAAGGCCCCGCCCCATGTCAGGCCTTGAATCCCAGTTATGAGAAGGACAGCACCTAAGTTCACCCATGTCAATGCACTCCATCCATGGGGTACTCTTACACCCCCATTTCACAGATGGGAAACCGCGGCCCAGATCACAGAGGCAGGTATCAGAGCAGGACTCCAGCCACCTCCACCTGACTCCCAAGCCAGGCTCCTGACTGCTCCAGCCCCCACACCCCGACTATACACGGTTTCCCGAGGTAGTTTCCTCCAGAGAAGAAACCCGTGAACCAGAGACATCACACAGGGCTGCGTTGGTGCCCTGGGGCAGTAGGACGCATATGGGCTCCAAGATAGCCAAAAAGTCCCTGAGCTCTTGGTAAACAGCGACTGCCCCGAACCCCCAGGTACCCCCTCCGTCAATCAGCCCCTTTGCCACAACCTTCACCCCCTCACCCTCCAGCAGCTAAAGGGGTCATGCTTGGCACAGCTGAGGCCCCAGGATCTGGCCCAAGGCGGATGCAAACGTCTGCCCTGCGTGGCCAGTGCCCAGGCCAAACCAGCAAGCTCATATTATCTGGTCAAGCCCGTGCGGGAAGACACACCCACACCCGCCCACACCCACCCCTCCTTTGTCCTCTGGGGACCGCCTCTCACCCCTAACGTGCCAGGGCACACCGCCCTCTCCAACTTACCTGAAGTAGGTGGCCTGGCCAGCTGGGGAGCGTCTCCTTCCCAGGTCAGGTCCCCCCGGGGGAGCCCCACGGTGGGCGAGGCCGGCTGTCCCACCTGGCACCGTCCTCTCCTCCCTCCCCCTCCCCTGCCTGCAGGGCTGAGTGGGGAAGAGCCCAGGGCCGCTGCACCCCTCTGACCTCCCGCACCTGGTTCCCCGCTTGCACATGACTAAGCAATTTCTCCCTCCGAGTCCGCCTGCCAAGAGGCCCCGCGGGCTGTGGAACCGCACCGGGCCGCCCAGGGCCGCACGCACTAAACCCATAATTGGCGAGCCCTCTTCTTGGGAAAGAAAACCCCCTCCATGTTTTGTTTTGTTTTGTTTTCCCCTTAAATGAAACAAATCCACCCACGTAGTTACTGGAAACTCAAGCATGTGAAACTGAACCGTTTGCAAAGGGAATTAGTCAGCAAGCTCGCGAGCACTGCTGCAAGGTCCCTCTGTGGGCGGGGCCCCCGTGCTCTCGAGGTTCCCGTCCAGGAGGGGAGTGGGTGGCCCGATGTCCCCCACGCTGCAGGTGATGCCCGGCCGCGGCCGAACGCGAGGGCGAGTCTGCTCGCGCCGGGTCGAGGGTGCGATGCGCTCCTCACTCTGTGCCAGTCCCACTTCGTGAAACTGGGCGATGGCAAGCCCTGGCTCAGGAATCAGATCCCACCCATCCAGTTAGCTGAGCCCCTGCGGCTCTCAGTTCCCTCTTCTGTGAAATGGGGGCGACAGAACCTACCAGGAGCACTGTCAGGATCACAGAGACGATCTATGTGTCAGGAGTTGGGTCTGGGGCAGCAACGCGAGCTGACCTGGCAGTAGGCGCCTTTCACCGGCAGCTACGGAGGGTGGAGGACTGCTTAGGCCTCTGTGCCTCCGGGTTCTGTCCCTCTTGCTGCAGTGGAACTGGCTGACTTGGTTCCCAGCCCTGCTGCCTTACCCAGGAGGCGGCCCAGGGAGGAAGAGAGGGGCCAGGCCAGGCGCCCACAAGTCCAGTACCAAATTTCTGAGCCCCGAAGCTCCGTGACCCACTGGGCTCCTTGGCCTTGTCCTCCTCACCTGTACAGGGAGGGCTGAGACATTGTATTCTGTATTGTTTCTTTAAAAAACAAAAACTCCACTAAGTTATTTGCCTACATTAAAAAAAAAATGCCTGGATTCCTGGCTTCTCTTAGGGGGACAAAGAAACACACACACCGTAGTGCACTGGACTCCACTGCCCTGGGTAGGAGAGGCCACTCCCTGATTCGACACATGCACCTTGCTTTGCCACACTCCTCCCCCCTCCCTATAGCCTTCCACCAGGCGGGGGCGTGGGTGCTTCGTCCGCGCCTCCTTCCCGGCCCTTGGGGGCATCTGAGTTTGTGACCCAGTTTAAAACCCTAATTTTATGTAGGAGCACGACCTCAGCCACTTGTCACTAGAAATATCCACAGGAAGTGTCCCTTGGGAAGGTAATTAAAGTCTGATGCTGTGGGCTGATTTTTCTTAGAGAAAAACAAGACGCTGTAAGAAGACCTCCGCCCCAGTCTAGCCGAGGGCAGCTTGGGAATGAGATATAGATGTTCTGAAATTCTTTCCGTGATTTACTAGACAGCGAGCAGAAGCAAGTGTCCGGGGTCCTGCCCTTACTTCCCTAATTTCTTCCCTCTTTTTCTGCTTATGAACCAAAAGGGCCTCACTCTGCTTCTTACCCCCCTGGGCGTGCAGAAGATGGGCGGTGGGGGTCAAGATGCTGAGGCGAGGGCCCTTCCGGAGGGGCTCCAGGACGGCGCAGAACCGGAAGCCCCCCAGCTGTCCCAGCTGGCCAGCTCATTTTGTTTATTTGAGGGGGCAGGGGAGGTAGGATTCAGTGGACACAGCCGCATCTACTCGCAGCCCAGCCGAGAAGTTGAAAATGTCAAGTGAGCACTGGAGGGCATTTTCAAGTTGTCTTGGTCACTCCTGAAGAGGAAAACACAAGATCCAGGATCTCCAGTTTCTTGCCTCTCCAATAACATCTCCGTTCAGCCTCCGCTGAGCACCTGCTAAGGGCTGGCCAGTGAGACGCAGCGGGGACAGGCCGATGGGGACCGGTTCTCACCCAGGCTGTGCTCTGGCACCTCCTCCACTTGGGGACTCCTCCTGCACCCTCTCCTTTGCCTGGCTAAGCCTTCTCTCCTCCAGAAAGTTCTCATCCCCCTGGAGCACCCCAGGCACACCCTTATCACATAATTTAACACGGTGTGGCAATCCAGTGACTCCTGCCTTTTGACCCACTGCCCATCCCACCAGATCACGGGCCCCTACATGCGCAAAGGCCTCGTGGGGCAGTGATTCAGAGCACAGACGGGCCTGCATCCAGCCTGGCTTCTTGGCTATGTGATCCCAGGCAAGTTGTTTGACTTTTTGGGGCTTCAGTTTTCCCATCTGTAAAATGGGCATAACCAATGCCTCTCAACAGGGCTCTTGGGAGCAGTACATGAGTTCATGCTTGGGAAGTGCCGAGCATGGTGCCTGGCACACAGTAAGCGCTCAATCAACAGTCAGCAAACTGGTCTAAACCCAGGAGGAAAAGGCGCTCAGTGTGCACCGTCCACCGGGGAAACACACTTATAGCCTTGGCCCGGCTTTGGGCAATCGGCACGCACTACTGCCAGCCCCCTCCCCTTTATTTCCTCCCAAGAGCCCCAAACTCTGCCGGGGCAGCCTTCAACAGGTGCTTTCCAGGACAGTGCTGCTCAGGGAGACGACAAGGCACGAGACAGTCCGATCCTCACAAAAGGCAGTTCAGGAGCTGCTTACCCGAGAACCCTCCGTGACGGTACTGCTTCTACTGATGCCGGACTCACAGGACTCGAAACCTCGAGCCCCCGACCCCGGCTCCCACCCGCAGAGCACGCTCGTGGAGTGAGACGTCATGAATTTCCGGACGGTGCTGCTGGCTGCCCGACTACAGTCACTAAAAATCATCAGAGTGGACGTTTACAATGGGTGAAGTGCATGGCATGTGAATTTCATCTCAATAAGAATCCTGCATTAGCTCCTGCTGTATACACTCAGAGCCTTGAAGAGACAGTATCCCACTATAATACGCAGAATCCAACTTTTTTCAGCATGCCTTTATCCTGAGCTGTCTAGACACCCCCAAGCGTGACACAGTGGTGAGGAAGACAGCTTGCTGAACCCTGGGGGGGGGGGGGTACAGGTGAAGGAAGGGGGGAAAAACACACAAAATACAAAACAGCTCAAATCTGGCCCAATAGGATAGAGCTGGAAGGAGGACATCCCTATCTTTCTGAACACCACATTTCTCCAAAGATGAAGAAATTTGGTTCAAAGAGACCTTGACATTTATACATACTTTATACATAATTAAACACATTTTACGGTGGTGTTGCCCCTTAGGATGATTCTTCCAAGCTTCACAAAGGCAAGGTGACCTTTCTCATTAGAGCTTCTCAAAATCTCCAAATTGCAAAGACCCTCGGACAAGCAAAAACCCTCACAGGTCTCCCCCTGCCCCCCAACTTCAGAGTAATTATGCAAAGGGCCTCTGATTCCCAGGTCTTCCAGATCTGCCCAGGGGCTTATCCCCCAGAAATCCACGTAGGTGCCCCAAGAACGTGGCACGGGGCCCCTCACCCTGCACAAAAAATGCCACCCTCTGAATCCTGTGTTTGATGTCAGGATCTCATGAGGCTCCGGGGGGCCAACCTAGCAGGCAGATCCCACCAACGTGGCCCGTTGCCTGTGTGGCCTTCCGACGGCGGGTGCAGGAGCCTCGAAGAGCCTCCCCATTCTCTCACCCCAGGAGAAGCTCAGCTCACGGGTGCAGCCCCACAGGAGCCAAAAACCCCAGCCTTGCTCAGACCTGCAGCCTAATTGCCGATGGTTAATGGTCTGCCGGGAGAGCCCCCAGAGCATCCAGGAAAAGGACTAGGGCTTGATCTGGACTCCTAAAAGGACCTGGCCAGACTGTTCCATGAAGGAGGAGGAGGCAGATGGAGACAAAAATCTCTAGTTTAGCCGTGCCTCTTAGGAACAGCTTTCGGGGTGAATGGGGCGGGAAAGGGATGCAAGGACACCTCCTACCCACCCCCAGGCCTGACCTTCGAGGTCTCCCCGCTACACAGCAGCCTTCCCGTGATCCTCCTAATGGCCAGTGCCTCCTCTGTGGGGTCACTTTACCTCCCTGCCCCCCACCACGAGACCCCCACCCCCAGCCTAGCATAAACCCTCCTGACCAGTCACAGGAGGCTTGCCGTGCCCGTCCGGCACACCTGACAGCTGGCTCGTGTTTCATCACACACCTGTCAGCTCCACCTGCTCCATCACAGACCCCTGAGGGCCTCGGGCTGCTTCGCCCACCGCCGGTGTTAGGCCCGGCGATCAGAAGGGCTAAGTGACCCCCGGGTGTGCAGCAGTCACGGTTGGGAGAGCACAGACTGTGGCATCAGGCCAGCCTTTTATCATCCACGCGGCCGTGTCTCCTTCAGCGACTCAGAAAACGACTCGGAAGCTCACTCCCCTCATTTGGAAAGGGGGAGGTCAGAGCTGACTCCTCGGGTTGTTTGAAGCCTTAGAAACCCATTGACAGCGATGAGCACAGGGCCTGACCCACAGCAAGCATCTCCTAACGGTTCACACTATTTTTGAAAGAATCATACTCCGAGCAGACAGGAGTCCAGACAGCCTCGATGAAACGTGAGCCAGAGAATGGTCGAGAAAAGGCAGGGGAACTGTCATCAGGGGCTCCAACAACAAAAGAGCCGACATCCCCTGACCTCTCCTGGAGACAGTGGCCAGCTCCGGGTGGCCTGGGGGGGAAGAAGCTCCATGAGTTACTGACCCCCAGCCCCAGAGCCGGTCTGCGTGGGGACACGTGTAGCATTCCTGCTCGAGATGGGGGGTGGCGGCACCACCTGAGCCTGAGACGAGGTCATGTCCCGAAGGCCACTAAGAGCAGCATCACTGTTGGTGGGCTTCAAGAAGGGAGTAGACATCATCAGGTGTTCATTTTAAAAAGATCACTGGAAAAAGTTTAAAACAATGAAAACGATGGCCGGGCAGCAGGACAGTGGCCGGGTCCTCGGTGGCGATGGATACGGAGAGGAAGACAGGTGTTTACAGCTCCAGATGAGCCTTCTAGACGAGCCGTCTAAACGGAGCTGTCCCCACCTCCAAGTGGCCCCCAAGTGAGCCAGGAAGGGAAATCCAGCTTCTATTCAGGAAACACTACAATCTTCCACGCCAAACGTAATTAGCCAGAAGCCAGACACAAAAGGTCCCAGAGTGGATGATTCCATTTATAGGAAATGTCCGGAACAGGCAAACCCATAGAGACAGAAGGCAGACTGGTGGCTGCCAGGGGCTGGGGGAGGGGGCATGCAGAGTGGCGGCTAGCGGGTGCGAGGTTTCAGCTTGGGCGACGGAAACGCTGGGAAGCAGGTGGTCACACAGCATTGTGAACGTACTAAGCAACTGCACCGCTCACTTCAGGATGATCCGTTTCAGGCTCTCCGGAATTCAGCATAGACGAGAGGTGGTCAGGAGCACAGAGCACAGTAAGAGGCCTCTCCACCGAGCCACCAATTCCGTTTCTGCTGGGGGTGCCATTGTATCCCCACAAACCAGGGCCCCTTCTGACTCTCACTGACACCCCCCCCCACATCCAACGTATCAGGCCACCGCGATGACCGGTCTTCTAGCCTCTCAACACCACTCATTTCCGCTGCTCCCCTTCTTCGTGGCAGAGCTTGGTGGGTAAGGGTGTAGCCCCGGGAGCCAGGCTGCAGGACTGGGATCCGAGCTCCCCCCATTATGGCCCAGTGGCCCCGAACCTCTGTCTTCTCGGCTGTAAAATGGGGCAGCACCGCCCTCCAGGCCTCGCACACAATATGAAGACTGACGTCATGGGCGTGTAGCGCCTGGAAGTTCACCCAGACCGCCAGCCGCCGAGCCGTAACCGTTGTCACCAGGCTCGAAGCCCAGCACCGTGCCTGCATTTCTGCAACTGACCCTTCGAAGCTGCCTCGTCTCCACCTGAGCTCTGCACGTGCCCCTCTTCCTCCATTACATCCAAACCGTCCCGCTTGGCTTTTCAGGGCCCCTAAGCCCAGCCCGACTGCCTGAACCCAGGTCCCCAATACTCCATCCCGCTCCACCTCCCCCGTCTGGGCCGGAGCGTGAGGGGCATCCTGCAGGAAAATGAGATCTTCCCAGCCCCCCAACTACCCCACCCCACCCCACTCCAGCTCGGCTGTGCCCAGAATGCTCTCCCTGGTCAAAACCTGGCTATTTATAGCAAACACATGCTGGGCAAACTACTGCAGGAGGCAGCCATCCCGCTGTAGGGACCCGCGGCCGAGAGGGTAAAGACGACAGACCCAAACGTGCAGTCGCCCCAGAGTCGCCCCTCAGCCATTGCTTCCAGGAGCCCACCTCAGAGCTCAGCCTCCCGGAACATCCTGTGCCCCGGCTCCTCTCCCCACAGGCCCCCTCCCAGTGTCCCCCTGCCCCTCTGCCCTCACTCCGCCCCCACCCAGCCCCACGCCCCACGCTCCCCTCCCACACCTGCCAAGCTTCCACCTGGAATGCCCACCGACCTCCCCCCACCCTCTCCTTGTCAGGCTCTCCACGACAGGCTGGGAAGGTCATCCCTGGAAATGGGCTGATCTCCCCCACTAGGCAGAGAGGTCTCTGAGAGTGACACCCCCCCCACACTTCATCCTTCGTATCCTCAGCCCAGCAGACTGGCTGCATACTGTAGGGGCTCAATACATGCGTGAATGGAAGAATGAACGCCGAGCAGTCCAAAAATAGCTCAGGAGGGGAGGCCTGTTTTGGACTTCTGGACCTCCCACAGGGTCACGGGGCAGTCGGGTTCTCTGACGGGCGGGTCTGTGGGGAGCAATGCCACCACCCCCAGCACGTCGGGACTAGGCACCGCGGCCAGCACTGGAGCACGTCACCTCCCTGAGACCTCACGGCCACCCCACAAAGTGGTTGTCACACTGCACGGTCAGAGCAGCAGAGGCTCTGAGGGAAAGCCTGGGTCTGGGCTACAGCCCTGAGCCCAGATTCAGGTCTCTCCAAGCCCCCTGCTCAGAAGCACTACCCGCCCTACCCACACCCATCTATCCAACAGGTACCTGGTAGGAGCCTACTGTGTGTGCTGAACACTGGGGGCAGAGGGATGAGCGAGACCCACGTGGCCTGGCCCTGCCCACCCCACAGCCCACAGTCCAGTGGGACACCGGCCAGGCTCCCTGTGGTGCCTCGAGGCGGGGGAGTGTGTGTCTGGCTTGGGTTTCTGGGTGGAAGGTGGAGGCCCGGCTGCCCGCCGCAGACACGCCATGTGAGCCAGGGGGCCAGGGAGGAGGGAGACATGTGTTACTCAGGTTGTAAAAGTTCAGTGAGACGGGCTTGCAGAGCACCCAGGTAGGAATGTGCTGGGCTGGTCAGCATGGAACATGGGGCAGGGTGGGGGTGGGAGGGCAGAGTTGGGGGTCAGCGAGACATAGATGCAGGGGACGGAGGCTATGAGGGACATCAGGAGGTGGGTGGGTGGGAGAGCTGTAAGGACAGGGACGGGGAAGGGGAGGTGGGGAAGTGGGGAGCAGGGGAGAGGGGGTTGCTGGGAGGGCAGGGCAGGTGCAGAGAATTCTCTAAGCAGGAAGGAGGAGTGATGGCACCAAAGCAGCAGGGTCAGTGAGTATTGGCAGTTGGGCCAGTGACATCCGGGAGCTCCTGGAAAGATCTAGAAGTGCCAGGGAAGTGAGGAAGTGGAGTCCAGTTGTATTGACCTGCGAGTGGGAGGCAGGATGGCAGGCAGAAGCTGGAGAAGCTGCTCCTTTTGCCCTGAGGGCAGCTCTGGGGGCTAAGCGACCAAGGGTAGCCAGAGCCCTGGGGCTCCCTCTACCCCATGACCTAGGCTCCCCGGACCCTGCGAGCTCCCACAGGCAGCCTCACCTTATATCCAACCAACAGGAGGGGGCAGCAGCCTGCGGGGCTGGGCCAGTCGCATCAGGGTGGGGCGGGGGCCCAAGCAGCCTAGCATCGGCGACCCCATTATCCACACTCCCCCCCAGCACCCCGAAGGCCCACAGCGATTCCCCTCCCGGGAGCCTGTGCTCTCAGGGAGTGCCATAAAAAGAGACTAAGGGTACCTCCACGTAAGAATGGATAAATAAAATGTGGTCGACCCATACAACGCACTAGGATTCAGCTTTAAAAAGGAAGGGGATTCGGACACAGTCTACAACGTGCACGAACCTAAGGACGTCCTGCGGGGTGAGGTGAGCCAGTCACAGAAGGACAATGAGTAGGACCCCACGCATCTAGGGACCTAGAGGAGTCAACCCCATAGAGACAGAAGCGGAACGGAGGGTGCCAGGGGCTAGGGAAGGAGAATGGGGAGTTAGCGTCTAATGGAGACAGAGTTTGAGTTTTGCAGCCTGGAAAGAGTCCGGGAGATGGACGTGGCGGCCGCACCCCAGTGCGAACGTGCTTCTCACTGCGGCACGCTTAGCGACGGCTACGATGGGAAATGTGATGTCACATGCATTTTACAATAAAATGAGAGGTAAGTATGAAACCCCTAAACCGAGAGAGGCCTTCCCATGTGGCTCTGGGGCGGCCTGGCACCCACTGTGGGGACCCCACACACACCCCTGCTGTCAGAGGCAGACCTTCCGGAACATGCAGGAGCAACTGGGCCCTGAGGTACAAGAGTCTCTCCCCCCATTCTAGATGAAAATGCCAGAACCAGGGTTCTATTCCCGGGCATGCCTCGTCTCATGCCAGATGCTCTTCTGAGAACCCCCTTGGAAAGAAGGGTCCACAGTTTCTGTCTCCAGCCCAGGCTTCTCTCTAGCGCCCCAAGCCTAGCTGCCATCTGGACACAACCATAGACCATTTCTACCTGGGAGAGGCTCCAGGCACCTCCAGGCGTCTGGCCCCCGGCCCCCTCCCTAGGGTCGCCATCCACTCTGACCCCCGAACTGGCCAGGAGGCTCAAGACATTTACAATTCTCTTCACCCTTGTGCACACCCTGTGTCCCAATTCGGCCTTGAAAATGCCACCAGCCTCCGTCCCAACCAGCGGGAAAGAGACGCAGCAGGACGCAGGCAACGTTTTTAAGAATCACGGGCCCGACAGCAGAGCCAGCAGCCGTGGAACCCCGAGCAGCCTGTCTGGCAAGCGCCGTTCACAGCTGGGGCAGCTGTCAAGACCTTGTCACCAGGTAGATCCCGGATCCCTCCCCCCATGGCATTTACATCCCACATGCCCAGACTCTTGGGCCCAAATCACCCACCGGCTCCCTCATTTTCCCAGAGGCATCCCGAGGGTGGCAGGTGCCCCCACATTCCTCCATCCATTACCTGCACCGTTGGGACTTCAATCAAGACGGTTAAGCTTGGGTTTAACCTTGGGTTGGGGACCACCTTGTTAACAAACCACTTCCACATCCCCGGCCGCCCAGGCCCTATCTCGAATGCCCATGCCACCCAAGGCCCAGCCTCGATGGGGGGCAAAGCAGGGCTGCGCCTTTCGGGTCCTCCCCCCATCTCCAAGGGAGGCCCACAGGGAGCCTGGGTCTGTTCTTGATGTGGTCTGTCTCATGACCAGTGGACTCACTTATTTGTAACGTTGAGCAATGAACAGGACTTTAGAACACAAAACAAGCAAGAAGCTTCCCGAAGACTTGGGGGGGGGGGCGTGGTGGTGGCAGCAGCAAGAGAGATCTGCCAATGAGCCGTCCTCCCCTTGCCACAGCCAGGAGGGACCCTCAAGTCCAAGTCAGGCAGAGTGCACTTACCCCAATCCGCCCCCGTGGACTCAGTCTATGTCTTTGAGACGTGAGATTCCGCTTAAATGCTTAGCAAGTACGTACAGATGACCTGATACCACGTCTGAGATTTGCTTCTGAAGAGTCCAGCATGAGTGTGTGCACGTGTGTGTGGACACGTGTGTGGGTGCATGTGAGCGTGGCTGCGTGTGTATGTGTTGACACTTAAAGCTGGTGGGGGAACCTTATACCCTTCTCCCAGCTCTGGTATACATTTGCAATTTTCCATAATAATAAACATTTTTCATTAAAAAAATTAGCACGTGCTTCTTGAAGAAAAGGTCAAGGGGAAAGAGGGGGCATACTGTACTGATTGAGAGAGCTTAAGCACCAAAATTAGGGTCAGAGTTTTGCTCCGCCCCCCGGTAGCAGCAGGACTCTGGCCAAGCCGTGTGGCCACCCTTCCAACCCCAGGAGGAGGAGGATGGAAGGAGAAACTGCTCGCTGCCCTGTGTTCTTAGGAGAAGTACAAGGGTTAATGTGTCAAGGACTCAGATCCGAGCCTGGCACTGGTACGGGCTCTAAAACCATCTCCTACCGCCACCACCACCATCATCGTCATCCAACAATGTCACGCCTGGGAAGCACGGAGCAGGACAGGCCTGACACCTGGCTATGAGCTGGCCTTTTAGTCTCAGAGGAGGAGGGACTCACTCGATCAGCTACCTGGGAAAAGGGAAAGCGCTAGGTGGGAAGTCCAACACGAAGTCTGGATTTCATCAGTCAGGCTCGTGGGGGAGGGACAGGCTTGCACATCCCTAGGCAGACAGAGCACAGCTACACCTGCCCTGTGCTTTTGTCTGCTAAAGATCCTCCTTCTCAAACTCGTCAGGCACCAAAATATAAACTGATTATGCCCACGAGCCACAGCCTATTTCTTGGAAAGAGCTGCTGTGAAATTCCTGGACAAAACCCCCAACACCATAGAACCGGAGGTTTTGCTAAATGGGAAAACGCAGCAGTAGGCAAGTTTCTGCTCACCCGAGGAGCGGGAAGGTCCAGGAAGGGGACCAGGCCCAGCCAGGCGAGCACAGTCTCTGTTGTCCTAGTGAGCAGGGCCAGCGAGGGCCTCCACCAGCTAGCCCCCCCGGCCTGTTCGCTGATGGCCCAGGGGCTCACAGCGCTTCAGGAGGCAGCCCCAGGAGCCCCCGGAAGGGTGATTTGGGCCTTGCTAGAACAGCCCAAGGAATGCAGCCTCACCCAGCGACAAAATGACATCACCCAGGGCCCCTGGTGGGACCACTCCTTCCTAAGAGCCGCACAACCCCCAGAACTCACGATCTCCCCATAGCCCCAACCTCCCTGAAGCCGGGTCTGCCCCCCCCCTCGGCTGGTGCCTGTCAGGACCACTGTGATCTGGGCGCCGCTGCTTTGAGTCTTTCTGCTTCCCTGGAGGTAGCCAGGCTGGGAAAGAAAAGGATTTGTAAAGTTATTGCTTTGGGCCTCTCCACACCTCTCCACTGGCAAACTCTCTCTCCCTCTCCTGGGTAAAGCACTCTCTGCAGGAGAAAAAGTAATAAGAGAACAAGAAGTGCTTAAAATGATCTAATCCAGTCCATCACCTTACAGCTGGGGAGACAAGAGGTGCCTGTCCATGACCTCAGCACCAGAAGCAGTAACGCAGGGCAACAGCCAGGGCTCTGGAGACGGTCCACAGCCCTGGCTCCCGTCGTGTGCAAGTCAGCCACACTCTCCCGGCCTCTGCCGGGAAGGGAAAGGTTGGCCTACACAGATGCCCTGTGAGTAAGATAGGGCTTCCCTAGCTCCACGATACCTCAGCAGAGGCAAGCCTGTCTACGCCCCTCATGCCAAATCTAGCACCTTCTACCACCCAGGGGGGAGTATCAGAAAGGAATAGGGGAGAGAAGGGATGTTTGCTGTCCTCACACCAGCAACCAGGGATGAAGTTCTGGGCCCCCTCCCCAGCTGTCCTGCCCCAGGAGAGAATTCTGCCAAGGACACCAAACTGTAGTCACCAGGGACGGCGTTTTTACCATCACCACCTGTTAAAAGTCAGCTCATGACCAGTTTGTGATGCTACTGGCTGGAGTGTTTAATTAAATATTACTCACTCAGGAAGCAGCCCCTGCCAACTCACCCCCAAACCCTCCAGTTCATTTTCAGAGAAAAAGAGAGGGAAGGAGAAGGAGACTGTGTTCTCAGCTGGCACTGGCAGGGCAATCAGTCTGCACGGCCCACTTTGGAGAAAGAACCGAGCAAGGGAAGTCAAGTTAAGCAGCTCTGGGGCGCCAGCAACCCCACTGCCGGGTTACCATAGGTGGCGCGGGCACACACACACACACACTCTCCCAGAGATGCATACTCACCCCAGACACACTCACACACACCCCCCAGGCACACATTCAGAGACACACACACTAACTCACCGACAGACACACACTCTCTCTCACACACACACTCACCCCAGACACACACTCACTGATGCCCACAGACACACAGAAACACTCAGAGCTACTCAAAGACACGGAAACACACTCTGCACGCACAATCTCACACAGGCACACACTCAGACATACCACCTTGGCTCGCTCAGACACACCCACACAGGCAGGCTCAGAGACACACAAACACACGGTCACCAGACCTCTCACACACAGACGCACACTCACTCACACACACTTGCGGTCTCCCATCAGGGCAAGCCACCTCGCCAGGGGCCAGTTAAGATTCCAGGAGCCTTTGCCTTGGACTCGAACAGGACAATCACGAAGTCCCCACACACCCCGGCCTCGGGCCGACCCATCCCGCGGTGCCACCGACCGACCCACACTACTCTGGTTTCTCTGTTTTAATCGATCGGCTGACACAACACTCGGCTCCCCCCTGGTTGCCGGGAGAAGCTGCGGCGGCTCCGGGACGGCGGAGAGGGAGGCGCCGCCCGGCGTGTCGGCCCGGCGGGCTCCCCGGGGGAGGCGCGGCGGGCAGGGCGGGGGACTCCCGAGGGGGCCAGTAGGGCCGCGCTGCAGATCCGGGTCCCGACTGGCGGGAAAAGCGAAAGTAACTTCGCGGAGCGGGGTCGCTCTGCCCCCGTGTGGGAGGGGCAGGTCAGCGCCCCCGCCTCGGCCTCTGGGACGGTCTCGGGAACCGAGGCCGGGAGCGCCCGGGCACCTGGAAGCCGGTGGGGGCCGCCGCGCGCCCGGGGTCCCTTCCCCGGGTCTGCAGCAGCCGAGGCTCAACCCCGGGCGCGACGGCGGTGGCGGCTGCCGGGACCCCCGCCCTGTCTCGCCCCCGCAGGTGGGACCGCGGGCCGCCGCGACCCGCAGGCGCCCACAGCCGCAGCGGCGCTGGGCGGCGCCCTGGACCCCTCGGCCGGGACCTGGGGCGAAAGAAGGGTTCCCCGCGGCCCCCTAGCGGGTCCCCGGCGGGACCCTCACCCACCGGGTCCCCAGCGCCCAGCCCCGCGCCCCCCACTCGATCCCCGAGTACCGCGATCCGCGCCCGGACTCCCACCCGCCCTGTGCCCGTGCCCGGCGCTGCCTACCGCGTCAGGGAGGCCGCCGCCGCCGCCGCCGCCGCTCTCCGGGGCCGAGGAGGCCGGGGCGCCCGGGCCGCGCCCGCCGCAGGGAGCGAACTCGCCTCCTCCCGCGGCCCCGGCGCCAGCGCCTGGAGCCTGGTTCCTGCTGCGAGCGCGCGGGCAGCCCGAGCGCAACTTCTGTGCAAAGAAAAAGCAGGCGAAGGCTTTAAAGTGCGGGGAGAGCAAGCGCCGGGGGGCGGGGCCCGTGTGCCCCGCCCCGCCCCGCCCCCTCGCCCAAGGCTCCCGCTCCCGCAGCGCCTCCCGCTCCCGCGCGCAGGGTGTGTGCGCCCCAAGGGCGGCCGCGGGGCGCGGGGCGGCGAGGGCGTCCACGGTGCCGGGCGTTCCCTCGGCCGCCCCCTCCTCCGCCCGCGCCGCCGCCCCACCCGGAGGCAGCCGGAGCCCGCGGGGCGGCACCGGAGCTTCGGTCCCTCCGGAGGCGTCTTTGGGAAACGCCGGGCAGCCTCCGTTGGGCGAGAGGCCTAGGTTGCAACACCCGGAGGGCCGCGGCCGTGCGGGGGAGGGGGGCTTACTAATAATAATTTTTAAAATCTCTTGGGAGGGTGGGGGTTGTTTCAATAACCTTGGGAGCAAGGCCTTGCTTGCCTCATCTAAAATTCCCAGCGGTGTAAAGTTCCGTAATTCGAAGGCGCAGGAGAGTAGGATGTAGGCCAGCAAGATAATCCAGGGACTCTCCGCCCCGCCCCTGCCCCCATGCGTTTCCCTTTCGGTACCCACAGGGACTGGCGGGGGTCTCTGAACTCCCAGACCCCCTGGCCCCGGGCTCCTCAGCTCAGAGCACACAGCAGGCGAGGCTCCATGAATGTTTGTTGAATGAATGAGCGAGCGATTGCCTGGTCGGTCCTCCACCAACAGGACTTCTTACAGAGTGTCTTGTGGCTCTTGGCTCCCCAAAGGAATTTTCCTCCGCAGCCCTAGAAACGGAACGTTTTGAAGAAATTAGTGTTGAGGCGCCTGGGTGGCTCGGTGGGTTAAGCCTCTGCCTTCAGCTCAGGTCATGATCCCTGGGCTCCCTGCCCAGTGGGGAGTCTGCTTCTCCCTCTCCCTCTCCCGGACCCCTCTGCTCGAGTTCCCTCTCTCAAATAAATAAAATGTTTAATAAAAATAAATTTAAAAAAAGAAATTAGTGTTTTAAGAGCAAAATCTCCCTGTACTTCTCCACCTCTGTGTGTAGTGTCCATTGAAGGGGGTGGGGAATTAGCATTATTAGAGCTGTAACACGTAAAGTGGTTTCCTGTTATTTCATCTTTACCATGACTCTATGGGGCAGGACTGTTGTTACACTCCTAAAGTGAGAGAGCCCTACCTGTGGGCTGCTGGATCAGAGCCTCTGGACTCTGATATGGTTTCCACTTTCTCACTTCCCTGCGCTGAAAATTTGTTTTGTTTTGTTTTGAATTAAAAACTTGCTAAGGCTGGGGCGCCCGGGTGGCTCAGTCAGTTGGGCATCTGCCTTTGGCTCAGGTCATGATCTTGGGGTCCTGGGATCGAGCCCCACGTTGGGCTCCTTGCTCAGTGGAGAGCCTGCTTCTGCCTCTCCCTCTGTTGCTCCCCCCTGCTTACGCTTGCTCGCTCTCTCTCTGTCAAATAAATACATAAAATCTAAAAGAAAAAAAAATTACTGAGGCTCACTGGCTGCCATGGGACTGGCTGCCTCAGTGGACGTTCTGGTGGCTCGGTTAGTACCCCTGATGCCAGTTGTCTAGGAACCCAGGCTGCTCAGGTGGGCAGCCATTGTCAGCAATGCAGGGGCGGCTGGGATTTAGAGAGAGCCCAGGGCTCCCTTCAGCCACTTTGCAATGTGAGAACTGTTAGTTGTCCCAGAATGTAATAGTGCATGGGAGAGCTATGAAGAAAACATCCAGGATGGCAAGGGGATCTTTCCAAGTGACTGGTATACCTCGGAGTCGTCTAATTCCTAAAAAGTACAGCCACTTCTGTGCGTTGGACCTCTCCCTTGGAGGAGTAAGCGTGGTGGGGTGTGGTATGCAGGAAGTGTATGCCCCTCCCCGCGTGCTGTCCTCTCCTGGGGCTGGGGCTGCAGTCAGCCTCCTGAGTGGGACTCCTCCAGGCTTCACCTCTTATCCTGGAGGAGACCTTCTGGGGCAGACTGGGGCCGACTGCGTGTAATTCAAGTGGCGGCGTCTGTTCACTGAGGGCCAGAGACCCCACCTTTGATGTGAGGGCCCTGAAACAGATGGTTCCCAATTAGAAGTCCTCAGCACTCCCACTCCACCCTCCTTCAGCATTAATCTTGAAATCACAGCTCTGAGCCAGTTGGGTAATTAGATCCTGCTGACCTAAATTTCCCAAAGGAATCTCTGGGGAGTGAGCCTTCCTCTCCACCAGGACTCTGGGCAGGTAGGCAGGACCATGCTGGACAGCTGGTCATCCAGCAGGGACCCACTGCAGCATGGAGCATTGTTGAGCAATCGTGGAGACCAGATTGTGAGAAAGGGGCGTGTACTCACCCTATCAATGCTGATACTATTGTTTGCTACAAAGATACAAAATCTTTGAAATATTGTGACGTCAGCTGATAAACATCCAGGAATTTAAAGACTGTCTCAAGTCTTAAACTAAGTATCTCTGCTCCACAGGGGTGAGTAGGGAGGGGGGGGCTTGGCTCAGGGCTCCTGGTGATGCCATCACCCGACTCCACCCCCCCACACTCCCCACACACATTTCATCACTAGCATCGGCACACACAATTTGTTCCCTTCTGTAATCTGTTTCAGGAAAATGACGGGAAGTAATTAGTAGAGAGCCAATTAACATCGGCTGCTTTTTCTGATGATGGAAGATCCGTCCAGAGACGGCTTGGACACCTTTGAGCCCTCCAAGCTCTTGTCTCCCGGGGCACCCATCTTCTCTGGGTCCCTTTTGCTGCATGGAGTGAATGGACGGACAAGGGATTTGGAATAAGACAAACCCCAGCCCTGTCATTCACTGCCTGTAGGACCTTGAGCAAGTGACTTAACCTTTCTGAGACTCAGTTTCTCCATCTGCAGGACAGCTCTATGTGTCCCCCAGGATTTGCTGGGGGGGGAGGGGCAATCCAACAAATACTGAGCACAACAGGTGCGGGGCAATGTGTTAGACTGAAATCAGAGGAATTTCAAAATTTTGAGGAATTTCAAAATAATAGATGCATTTTAGGTATTATTATTATTGGCAATTAAAAAAAAAAAAGCTTTCCTGGTAAAAGCATGAGATCCATAACATGCAAGTGTGGCAAGATCCACCAGAACTGGGAGAACACTGAAGCATATTAATAAAATTAATTAGGGGCCCATTCTGCACCCCTAACATAAGATATACGTATCTCATGAAGTGAAATTGAAATAGAGGGGACCTTATCTTACAGAATTTTATCTTACAGCCTTCGTGAATTAGTACACTGGTTCATTTCTTAGACTCTTGGCCTTAAAAGACTGTGGGTGGCACCCAAGGTCATGTATTGTTAGACAGCGACACCTGCTGGCAGAATGTGATATTGCAGTGTAGCTCTATCAGACATTATCAATCATCAGAATAAAGGGAAAGATGCAGAGCTGAGGTTCTGTAGCTTTAAATGAGACACTAGGTGATAACCAAGATTGAAGAGACTCTCTGTGACCTCGAGAAGAGATGATCTTGGGCTTGTGCCACTAATCATTGCAAAGTTCTTCGAGAACACCTTCAAAAAGAGAAGTATAAGTGAGCCCGCTGTGGTTTTGGCTTGTCTGAACTCTTTTTTTTTTTTTAAGATTTTATTTTTTATTTATTTGAAGAGATAGAGACAGCCAGCGAGAGAGGGAACAGAAGCAGGGGGAGTGGGAGAGGAAGAAGCAGGCTCATAGCAGAGGAGCCTGATGTGGGGCTCGATCCCAGAATGCCAGGATCACGCCGGGTGCCCCAGCCTGTCTGAACTCTTTACCAGAGTCTATCAGTGTATTTTTTTCCTGTGGGACAACATCCTCAATATTAAAGAATTATAAAACTCCACAAGAGAAGTGAAGCGCCCCTCCAAGTGTTTATTCATCTGGTCCTTCAGTATTTTTTTTGGACTGAAACAGTGAGGGAGGGACTGAATGAACAGCTGTGCAGCGCAGCGCTCTTCTGCTTGCTGGAGGGAGAAGAGTAGACAAAACAGACCAGGTTCCCGACCTCAGAGAATTTCAAGGTAAGGGGGAGAGACAGACAATAAACAGTAAGTGAGATCATTTCGGATAGTAAGAAGTGATAATCAATAACCACTTTTGGTAAATTTGCTCCGTGGTCTGTTTTTCTTTAGACTGAGATCTGTATTCAGTGACCTCAGTTCGTACTTTCAGACTCTACCTAAAGATTCTAGAAAGGTCATTCTTCTGTTCCCAAATGACAGAGCAGAGGCCTCCAATAGTCAAGGAGTCGTTTTTTCTTCCTGTCCCCCACAGCAGGGCTTGCTGTGTTTGGTAGACACCTTGGGAATGAGTCCAAACCCCCTGGTCCAGGCTATCTGTTCCATCCTCATGTCAGGGTGCCCCAGTCCCCAGCCAGGGGCTCAGCCGCCTCACTCCCTCAGCAAGCACTTATGCGGAAGGAGCTGTGTGCTGCTCTGTGCCAGGAGCTTGTGAAGTTCGCCTTGATCCCACGGGGACCAGTATGAAGACCAGTTTCCATTATGCGTCGCTCCTAGAAAAGCATCTCCAAGAGCTTGGAACATTGGTCCTGCCACCCTTCTGCACAGAGCCCCGCACGTTCTGGCTGGGATTGGTGATGCCTGCTCTGGCTGGGCTGTTTCCTCATCAGGGAAGTCCTGAATCTTTCTCTCCAGGGGACATCAGGTTGGAAGAAGGAAAAATGAAGGTATCCAAACCCATGCAATGGCCATATGTATAATATACATGAATATATATATATATATATATATATATATATATATTGTATTTTTGTATCTATTTACAAAAGTAAACATTTATTGAATGCTTACACTATGCCAGGAACCGTGCCCTGTGCTCTACATCTCCTAGGGATCATTTGCTATGACCCTCCTATGAGGTAGGCGCTATGATTGCCTACATTTTACAAAGGGGGAAGCCGGGAAGCAAAGTGCTTAAGCAGATCACCCAGAGTTGCCTGGCCAGTAAGTGGCAGAGCCGGGACATGAACCTGGAGTGACCTCCAAAGCCCCAGGTGTATGTTGGCCCAGGTCAGATCGATGTCTGTGAATCCAGGGCGCCAGGAGCACCACGTGGCCGAGAGAAGGGTAAGTGCTGCCCTGTCAGCCTGCGGAAGGGTCAGGTACAGAACAACAGCCAAGTGAGTGGACAGCACCTCCAGGGGGGGCTCTGCAGCCAGGTGGAGGGTCGGCAGGGTGATCGAGAGAAGAGTGAAGGCCCAGATGGCCAGCAGTGGGCCCAGCTCCACAGTCCATTCATTTTACCCCCTAAGTGACTCCCCAGACCGTCTGTTCCTTGTCCCCTCCTCAACACACCCACCCTATGCCATGTGCACTGGGTTGAAGGGCTTGTCCCCCAAATCCTTGCTCAGCCACATATTGTGAACATGACCTTACTTGGAAAGAGGTCCGGAATGTCGTCCAGTGAAGATGAGGTCATCCTGGATGAGAGCGGGTCCTAATCAATGGCAAGTGTCCTGACAAGAACATGATGTGATGTCCGGGATCAGAGGGATCCATCTACAAGCCAAGGATTGCTGACAGCCACAACAAGCAGCAGAGGCCAAGAAGGATTCTCTCCTAGAGCTTTCCGAGGGAGCATGGCCCAGCTGACACCCCGATCTTGAACTTCCAGCCTCCAGAACTGTGAGAGAATACATTCCTGTTGTTTTAAGCCGCTCGGTTTGTGGGATTTTGTTGAAGTTGCCCTTGGGAACTGACACACATGCCCTCATCACCTGTCCCCATCCCCTGTCCCCTGGATGGCTGCCACAGTCTCCTCACCCACCTTCCTGCTGGCACCCACGGCTCCTCCAATCCGTTTCCCACTCAGCAGTGAAAGTGATCTTTGCAAGATGCCTATGGCACATGGACCCCACTCACACTCTTCAAACAGCGTCCAGGATTCTTGCCGCGCCCCCAGGCTCTAGGTGGTCTGGCTTCTGCGGCCCCACCAGCCAGCCCTGCCTGGCACTCTGTCCCACCTCTCCTGGCTCCGCTGCTTTCCTCGGAGTCCCGTGCTCTCTCCTGCTGAGAAGCATTGCCCTGCAGCCTCTGCGCCTGGAGTTCTGTCCCTTTCCTGGCTCCTCCTTCTGCTCCCAGCTCCCATGCTACCCGACCTGGTCATTGCCTCCTACTGCATACTCCCCCATGCATGCACCGCCCCCAACCCTGCACTTGTCACAGGGAGAATTTTACACTTACTTATCTCCGACCAAGGGCATACAGTGGGCCCTTGCAACAGTCAGCCATCGCTGCATAACAAACCAGCCCAGAACTCAGTGGCCTCCAACCGCGATCATTTATGCTCACTCACATTTCTTGGGCGGGTCCTGCTGGACCTGATCGGGTGATGCTGCTTCGGACTCTAGGGCTGCCTGGCTTGGCTCTTCGATCTGCTCTGTCTGTTCATCCTGGGGCTCAGGCTGCAGGGGCCCTGGAAACCCCCGGGGAAGCACCTCTCCTGGCAATGGCAGAGATGCCAAGAAGGAACACACTGCAATCTCTGCTTGAGTCGTGTCTGCTCACCCCCGTGGGTCAAAACTAGTCACCTGGCTGAGCCCGGTCTCGGGGTGTGGAAGCAGCTTCTGCAGTGAGTGGAGTGGGGGACAGTAAATACTTACAAAACAATAACTTAATCTCCTATAGTCCTTAATCACTATTCGTTGACTAAATGCATTTGTTTGAGCAAGATTAGTCATACAGAAAGAAAGCGATCGTCACTAGAAAGAAAGGGACAAGGGACAGAGAATTCCAGAATTCTTGGGAGGGTCCTGGATGCTCTGCTCCGTTGCCGTGTCCTGGCTCTGGTGCTGACTTTCAGGAAAATGTCTCCCGGAGATCCCACAACCGTCAGCATTATGCTCCCGTGGGAGAACGCAGGGCGCCCGCCACCTTCCCCGCGGGGAGAGAAACCCTGGTCCTGCCAGGCCCCGAGGGACGCACTGGGAGAGGAACCTGTCCTCACTTCCTTCCCATGGCCCATCCCTCAGTAACCCATCCCTCGGTAACCCGCCCCTCGTGCCTCCAGCCTGTGGCCGCTGTCCCCCACCCCACCTGCACCCAGCAGTGTGACCTGCTTACCTTCCCTCGCCTTGTGGTGAGAGAGCCCCGTGTTCCCCGCCTCAGAGACCCCCTCCCCAGAAGCGACCTCATGTGGCAGGGGTGGCAAGTCAATGCTTTCCTTTGTCACCTGGAAAATTAGCTGGGAGCTTTTGGCTTGCAGCATCCCCCAAGGCCAGCACGGCGGGAAGGGAAGATCCTTGAACACCATGATGGCTGGGTGGGGAAACTGAGGCGTACAGACATAAATGACGAGCTCAAAGTCCCAAAACTAGCTGGCGCAAAAGCCAGAGGTTAACCCCAGAGCTTTAGATTTAAATTCCAAAACTGGAAGAGAAAAGATTTGTTAAGTCTCTCTTTGTACCAGTCGGAAGTCACCTAGGGGAGCCCTCTTCCTTCCTCCAGAGTGAGCCCCAAGCTTAGCCCCAGTCCCCCGTATAGGGGACTATTATTATTATTATTATTATTATTATTATTATTATTAGTTGTTGTTGTTGTTGTTGTTGTTGTACAGGTAAGTCAGAAAGGCAGGGTGGCCAAGTAGACTGAGGCCCCCAACCACCAGGGTTGAATCCTAGCCCAACCACGACTTGAGGAGAATCACCTGATCCCTTTGCTTTGGGCTCCTCATCTGTGGAAGGGGGATAATGATGGAGATCACGTGAGTGTGTTCCAGCAGAGCCTCCCCCACCCCCGCCTTTGTCTCTTCTGTCTCCAGACCCAGGCATCCCTGGGACACTAACCCAACCTGCTCTGCCAGTGCGCTGGCAGGCTCCCTGCGGTAAGCTAGCCTGGACCCTGCATGCTCCTCTGACCTCCTGCGTGGGCCTTGGGAAACCGTGGGACGCTGGCTGGTGTGCGTGTGGACAGCCCAGAGGAGCAGGTGGTCAAGGCCCGTAGGGGCAAACCTTGGCCTAATGGGACATGGGGGCCAAAGGAGAAGTCCTTGTTTCTAAAATGCAATTGTAGGGGTACTTTAAAGAAGGGGACTTCTGAGGACCCATGGCCGACCACACACTCATACTTCTCTGTCTCCCCCGCAGAATGGGGTTTTTCAAGCGGATAGGCACCAAGACAGCTGATGGGGGATGGCCACAGCATTTCAGAGTGGGCAAACGGTGGTGGGCCAGCGGAGCAGAGCCAGTGCCTGCGGGGGGGGGGGGGG
>NW_024425786.1:6499095-6589534 GCF_017311325.1 Ursus maritimus | reverse complement strand
AAGCCAGCTGCCACACCCTGCAGGGCTGGGGGCTCAGGGGGCTCAGGAACTGCGATCAGGTCCCTCCCTCTGCAAGCGGCAGGAGGCAGGAGAGAAGGGGGATCCCTGGTTGAAAGTGCACGTGAAGGACCTGGATTCACAAATCCCTCCTGACGGGCAGCAGCCAGGCTGTTTCCCCACCCACCCTGGGTGTCCTGGGTTCCGTTCACCAGGGAGAGTGCAGGGGTGTGGGCGAGGGGCGTGCCTCCGGAAAACTACCAGCCTAAGTCTGCCCTTTGAACAGAGACCTCAACCCCACCCCCTTCCCCACTTCCCAGGGCTGCCTCTCCCCCCACAGACAAGAGACCGCCCCCCCCCCCAGGGAACTGTCTTGGGAAACGGACCTGTCCAAGAGATTTGGAGGGAAGGGGCACCTGGGTGGGTTGGTCGGTTAAGTTTCTGCCTTGGGCTCAGGTCATGATCTCAGGGTCCTGGATGGATCCCTGCATCAGACTCCCTGCTCAGTGGGAGCCTGCTTCTCTCTCTCCCTCTGCCCCTCCCCCTGCTCATGCTCTCTCTCTCTCTCTTTCTCTCAAATAAATAAAATCTTTTAAAAGAGAGAGATTTGGAGGGAAGAATTATTAATTGGAAATGAAAAGACAAGGTAGTACTTAACTACAGAAAATACACACACGCACACATGCAAATACCGGAAAGGAAATATAACCACAGTACACTACAGGGCTGAGCTGTAAACATGGTTAGAGAACCATAATACTGGAGGCAATGACTACCTGGCTCACTCCAACACTGTGGTTTAACTCTATTCTGAAGCTGGGAGGAGAATGCGGGTTCTCATCAGAACGGGGTTATAATATTAATGGCCAGCACTTACTGAGAGCCTGCGTGCCAGGCCCCAAGTGCACGCACGTGCTGGGCTCACGTGGGCCCGGGGGAGGGGGGAGGACTACTGCCCACACTCCAGATAAGGAAACTGAGGCAAAGAACTTGGTTGGGGGTTGCACGTCGTAAGTGACGGAGTCTGTTTTGGACCCCGGTGATCTGGCCCAAAAGTCTGCATCTTAACCATTATTCTGTGTAGTTTCTTAGACTTGAGATATTTAGCTAAGGTCAAAAATGAAAAAAAAAATGAAACAGGAGTATAGGCAGGGTATTGAGAAATATGGCAATAAATATTCAAAATCATGGCTAAAAAGAGTTGCAAGTAGTCACCTCTTGGGTGTTACCACTGGGCGTGGGGGGTGGGGCAGGAAATTGCTGGGGTGTTTGGTTTTACTTGTAGCCTTCTGGTATTTTAAAAACTATTTGCATGTATTATTTGGATTCAAATACAAATGAAATCAAGAAAAGGAGCTTCAAATGGCACAAAAGGGACCTCCAGTCTCCCCCACCTTCCCCCAGAGACAAGCCCAGACCTGGCTGGCTTCCTGGGTGTCCTCCAGACCTGCCTTCTGCTAACATGGGGCCGGCACGCCACACGCACCCAGGTCCCCCTCCTGCATCTCTCTCCTTGTCTGTCTTGGAGATGGCTCTCATCCGGGCACCAGGGTCTCTCCAGCGTCCCACTGTATGGTCGTGGCTGCACATCTAGCCAGGTCTGCCAGCCGCAGGGGGCCCTGGTGCCTGAGGACGTGTATGGAGTCAGCCACCAAGTCGGGAGCAGAGCCATCAAGCCCGGTGGCCTTTTGTCCCAGGCAGAGTTCAGACCCAGGGAGAGTGCTATCCAGCCACCGGCCACTGTTGGCACAAGCCCACGATGGGGTCTAAGTCAGTAAACCAGGTGTCCCTGACCATCAGAGCTTCCCTGCCCCCTTCTTGTTTTATGGGTCATCTGGCTGCCCTTGTCCTGGGATTTCTGTGTGCTACGGATGCCCAGCGCCTCTCTGGATGAGTGGTGCTCTGGGATATTGGGTCAGCCAAATGCCAGTCTGGTCCTCCCAGCCGCCCCCAGGACTCCCCTCAGGAGCGAGGGAGTCCCCTCCCTGTCCTCTGCCCTGTCATTGCTCCATCCCCCCCGGAGAGAGCGAGGGAGCTGCATCTGCTCAGGATCCAGGAAGTCTGGGTAAGGTCCCCAGAGTGCCCACTCAGAACCCAGAAGGAGGAGGACCGGGGTGGAGTGAGCTGAATTTCCTTTCTATTTAAAGAAAAAAACCCAAGTCAATATTTTTAGGTGCCAGCTAAGAAATAGCTTCCTTTGCACAGGGTCTTCCTCTGTGGCGTGGCCGGGTGGTAGCTGACCCAGCCTGCAGAGTTTGGCGGGGGAGAGGGAGGGAGCAGGCGGGGGTGGGGGTTTCCGTCTCCCTGAGCGGTTCAGGACAGATGCTGACATCTGGTTTTAAGTGAGGGCTCTGTTTTTTCCTCACTCCACCAGTGGGTTTGCCTGGAGCTCCAGAAGAAACCTTCAGGAAATTGGTGGCAATTTCGAACCCAGGCTCCTTCTAGCCTCTGGATTTCGTTCAGATACCAGACCACCCAGGCGGCTGGCACTTAGCGAGAGTGGGCTGAGCCCTGTCTGGAAGCCACATCTGGGAGACACTCCGCAGCGGATGCCTAAATCCAGGGCCATCTGTAGGATTGTCAACCTGTGTTTTTCCGTGCCCAGCGGGGCTGGCTGCAAGAAGGTGCTTATGTGTGTTTGTGGGGGTGGGGGGTGAGGTGAGCTCTGTCTCCCAGGGCAGCTGAGAAGGACACAGGGATAGCGAAGACCCAGAGAGAAGCACTGTGCCCCCCCTCCCCAGAAGGTTCTGGGCTTTGGGACAGCAGATAGGGAGGCAGAGCCTCAGTTGTGCTGAGGGAAGGCCCGTGGGCAAAGCGAGGGCAGGGGAGAGGCTGAGTGGCCTGCCCGGGCTGGGCTGCCGGATGGACAACTTTGCTGCTGAACCGGGTCCATGGCTACTACTGTGGCCGTTATGGGGACAATGAGAAGACTGTGTCCTCCAAGGGCCCAACACATGCTGTGGGTAATGTGAAATCCAAACAGCTGATTGGTGGCCACTGGGCCCCCTGTCCCTGGAGCCCTGCGGTCCCCTGCCCCACCCACAGCACCCAAGAACACTCTGTTCAGGGGGTCCGAGTCTCCTGAATGCAGGGCCACGTCCCAGTCGCCCCCGTGGGAGATGAATCCCTGCACGAGGGAGATCTGCAAGCATTAGAGGAACAGTCTTGGTGTGTGGGCACGTGGCCTCCGCTTTCCTGTGGCCGTGCCTCTGGCCCCCCAGACATACTGTGGGTCTTTTGTGGTGAGGGCCCCACGGGGGGAAAGCCGTCTCTGCGCCTCCTTCCCGGAAAGCAGGGCTTGTCGTCCTGGCTAACAGAGGAGGACACCGGGCTCACAGTGGTCCAGTTAGCCCCATGGCTCCACAGCCGAACAGCAGGGCCCGCATTTGAACCCAAATCTTTCTGACTCCAGGGGCCAATCCTTTACCTCCCAATGTGCTGTCTTCCTCCCAGGCGTCTTGGCCAAGGACAGTGGGAATCCCGTGTGCTCGCTCCCAACATCCTACTGAGGGGGCAGAGATGAGCGCAGGCAGCATGGAGCCTCTCTGGCTGCCAGGTGCAGCCTCGGGTCTGAAAGGAAACCGTTGTTGGCAGCAGCCCCTCTGAGAGCGGGAGCCGGCGGTGTGGACAGAGCCGCGAACACTGGCCTCTACCGCTGATACAAACACACGGCCACACGGCCTGACGACCTGCTACCGATCCAGTCACTGACAGAGTCAACAAGCACCTACTGGGCGCCAACTGTGTACCAGGCATGGGGGGCCATAGCGATGAGGAGTTGGCCCTTGCTGGGCTGATGGGGAGGGAGCCAAGTGACAGATGACAGCTTGGTGTGGAAAGGGAGGCCCGGCCACCTCCTTCCCAGCCAAGTCCCGACACCCATCGCTATTTGTGGAATGAATGACTCCGGGGGTGAGCTGGTTTGGCAGCTGGGCCGACCCTCTTCTTGCTGAGCCCTCACACCACAGCCAGACCTGGCGGGACCCCTTCCGAGTGAGAAGCTCCTCGATGAGCCCCACTGCCCGGGAAGTGATGCTCAAACTTTCCCCCCAAACCACTCCCACCCACCTCTGGTGGGAATATTTTTGAAGTCTTGTGTTTTATATTGGAAATGGACGGGACTTTGCTTTTTGCCCAGGGTTGGTTGTTTTAGCGTAAAAATAATATTTTTGTTCAACTCTTGCTGCAGGTCTGTTGTTGTTTGTCCCCTAGGACACAGTGCTTTGTTGGTCCTGTGTCTTCGAGTCCTCCCAACTCTGGTGGTGACCCAGTCGGAGAAGCTGGGACCGATCTGGGACAATGTCCATGCTCCTTGGCTGGCTTCAAGGCCTGAGGTCTGGCCTCTGTCACCTCTGCTGTCCGTATGCACCACTGGGACGGTCCTCTCCCGCAGCACAGGACCACATGCGGCCCCTCACCCAATTCAGGCTGCTTTAGGCCCCCTGCCTGGGGTTCCCCGGATGGCCCCCCACCTCCTCTCCAGGCCAATGTCTACTCATCCTTCAAGTCTCAACTCAGCATCCCCTCCTGCAGGAAGCCCTCTCAACCCCCAGGTAGGGCTCAGTGTGCTGCCTGTATCTTCCATAATGCCCTCTAGTATTGGGCTTGTTTACAATGATGTTCCTATCTGTCCACACTGTATTATCCAGGACTCTTTCATTGCAAATGACGAAAATCCAATCCAAGTAGTTCAAGCTGGAAAAAAGATGAGATCCGATGGCTCGCAAAACTGGGGAAGGCATGGGAGGAACAAGCCTCAGGGCAACAGGGATGTTAGGACCCTTCTGTGCCTCTTGTCTAACTGGCTTCTTTCTCTGGGCCAGCAGCCCTGGCTGCCTGTTCCCCAGGCAGACAGACAAACAGCTCCTAGTCACAGGAGAAAACACTATTTCTACCGGCTCCAGGTAGAAAAATTCCAGGGACGGTGTCTCGGCCCAGGGGCCAGGCTTTGGGTGCACGCACATTCGGGTAATCTGAGCAGGGCTGTGAAAGAAGGTCTGGGCCCATCGTTCAAACCTCGGGGGCTGGGGCAGGCCTGGGCTGTGGGTGGGGGAGGAGGGCTGTTCCCACCCCCCAGGCCTGAAGGGGAGGGACACACAGGGAGCCCTTGCTGCACCAGCACCGGGACCTTCCTTCAAGGGCGAGGCCACCCTTCGCAGCTGGGGTGACAAATGACCCACCCCTCTCTTGTCCTATGAATGGACCCGGCTGGAGCCAGAGCTGCGGCCTGTGCAGACCAACCTCTCAGGGCCTGGATTGGGTGGGAGGAGGCCAGGAAGCCAATGGAGGTGGGAGCAAACAGGTGGAGGGTGGGGGAGCAAAAGGCACCCTGCTGCACCAGCCTCCCCTCGGGGCCTCCCTGGGGCTGCCAAGGGGGCCTGCTGGGCCCAGCCTCCGACATGTGCCCTCCTTCTGGAGCACGGGGGAAGGGGCGCTGGGAAGGTCGACGCCACAGTCCCACAGCCCCTTGGCACACACTGGGCCGCTGGGGTCAGGGCCTGTGGGTGGCCCGCCTCCCTTCGGGCTTTAGCACAGATAAACACACCGTGGGCGAGGCTACAGCAAAGCCTGGCAGCGGGGGCAGAGCTGAGCGCGGACATGTCCGGCTGCCTCGTGGGAGGCCTTTCCCCAGGGTGTGGGGCAGGCCCCGGTGTCGCTCTGCTGGGCTGGGCCGAGCCACCTGGGGGACCTGCCTCCCGGAGATGAGCTGCTGAGTGAATTCTGGAATGGGAGCGGGAGGACAGGACGGCCTGGAGCCCGCTGAGAGAGGAGGGAGGGCAACAAAGGAGTCCCTTGTCCGGACGAAGGAAGCCTATTTCTGGAAGACTCACCTGAGCACTGGTTCTCGGGAAGCTTTCCACCAAGCGGCCCTCGGCCGTGGCCCTCAGAGGGGAGGCCGCAGCCCCAGCCCAGCCCATGGCTGCCTCCGTGTCCCCTGAGGTCCAGCCCAGGGAGCTCCCCGCCTCAGGGGACCGGCTGTCCGAGCCGGGAATGTCACCCGGTTCAAGAGACAGCAGCTGCACCTCCTGGGTCCTGGCCCCCTCGCCGCGTCTCGGGCTTTGTGAAAATCGCGCACGGGGTCCCGACGTCTGCAAGGATCAAGCCGCGGCCGAGAAGGGAGAGGCAGCGGGGGCGCGTGTTGGAGGCACTGAGGGTAATTTTAGCAGTTGGCTGGGGGGAGCCGTGTCTGTGTGGGAGACCGGAGGCCACTCCCAGGTGTCGGCCGGTAACTCTGCTCTCAGCGCCGGTGGGCGTCAGGGCAGGCCGCCCGCGGGACTGGGCCTCTAGACACGGCCCTCGGTTTGGGTTTCTCGGGGGATGACGGCTTCTGAAATAACTTTATAATTAGAAAACCTTTCGGGGAACTGTTTCCTTCTCTGGAACATGGAAAAACTGCTGAAATTATTATTTCTATTAACCAGACTGCCCTGATTTCTAAGGACCGACAGGTACTGAGTGAGACGTGGAAAGCTTTCCAGCACGTGACAGATCCATGTGGGTCTGGGGCCACCCCCCCCACCCCCATCCAGCCGGCTGTTCAGAGAGGGGCCCGACTCAAAGCCCCGTTAGGAGAGACGGGGCAGGAATCTGACCGGGAGAGGGAGCGTGGGCCTTGCCTTGAAGCTACGTCCACGCAGGACGTGACAAAGACTGAGAAAGTCTCAACTCATCACATCCAAGAGGGGGTGCAGGGGGGAGGCTGACGATGGGGTCGGGGGAGTGAGAGCGTTCTCCAGGCACCTCCGGGTGGGGCCACCGCGATGACCCACGCTAGACACACTGAAGTCGTCCCCGGGCCCCCAGGCAGAGCCATGAGCCCCACACCCTCTCTTCCTCTGGCGTCGCAGGCCGTCCAGATGTTGTGACAGGCAGGCAGCCACCTGCCCTCCCAGGACAACCTCCCAGGCACACACAGGAGGGTTGGCCAGGTTAGACCCAAGACACCCAGGTAACTTAGAATTTCAAATAAACAACAGATAATGCTTTAGTATACTGTGTCCCAAATGTTGCATGGGACATGTCTACTAAAACTGTATTTTCGTTCTTTATCTGAAACTCCAATTGGCCTGCATGTCCTGTAGATGTCCCTGCTAACTCTGACGACCTTAATGAAAGCAAGCTGAGCTCGGTGGGCTTCTGGGAGACACGGCCCCGGCTTCCCTGAATCGGTCGTGCTGAGGCTGCTCCCGCTCCGGGGCCTTCCACGGACAGGAGCCGGGCACTTCCTTGTTCTTTCGGATCTGGTCTGAGTTGGGAGCAGTGCCGGCGGACGTAGCGAGGAGGCCACTAAGGAATCTGCTAGTGCGGAGGGCATTCGTGCACAACAGTCTCGGTGTTCGGATGGTGGGAACTGGCAGAGGGGACCGAGGAGGAGAAGGCGCTTCCCGAAGATGGGGTGGGAACTGCAAATAAAGGAGAGACTCGAGAGTACACGGAGCACGGGCTCCATGAAGACAGGGTCTTTGGTCCCTGCGGGATGCCCTGGGCTGGAACAGAGCCTGGCCTTGAGCCAGCAGCTGCTCAGTATCTAAGCCGAGCGCCCCTTCTCAGGGGCCTGGCCCCCTGAGGCTGGGCGGTGCAGGGCTGCGTGGTCAGCCTGCGCCCCCCCAAAAGTGCAGGTGGAGGGTTGCATGCAGCCAGCACACCGTGGAGCCCTGGCCTCGATGAGAGGGGGCACAGAGAGGGAGGGTGCGCATTCAGGAGACAAAGGAGACACAGTTATGCCTCCATATTCCTGGATGGACGGGAGAAGGGGAGTTTGGGTGTCAGAAGTGTGGCATAGCTTGGGAAGGAGCCCACAGGAGGCAACATCAGACAGGAGCCAACTGGGAGAAACAGAGACCCTGGACCATAGCAAGATAAGAATCATAGAGCTACCAAAATCCAGAGCTGGGGGGGTGGGGGGCAGGCGATGGGAAGCTGTGTGAGAGCCGGTGTCTCTACCTGTCGAAGTCAGCAGACCCCCAAATTGAAATTGGGGCACGGAGTTAAAAAGCCACATTAAAACCCAATGAGGACTCCAGCGTCTTAATGTTTTCAGAAACTTTTCGTGTTCAAGAGATGTTTTTGGAAACAGTACGTCTCGTGACGGAGCATTTATGTGGAGTTCAGCAACGCCTTCAATTTCAAGTAAAATTATTAATGCGCTAATGAAATTGAAACGAGCTTTAAGAGAAGGATCCTATCTTTACAAAATATTTTTATCTCTTCTATCAGTGTCCATGTCTTGCAAGAAGTTCACCTAGTGCCACTGTTGCTCATTTCCAGGGGACTGAACCACAAGGAATTCTTAAAAATGTTTTTTTACATTTCTTTGTGTACTTTTGGGCGCTGTTTTAGAATTCAGTTATAATAAGCATGCGTCATTTTTACAAAAACATGTGTGATTTTGTTTTTCTCTCCAAAAAAAGCCAATATGCGAAGACCTTACAGTGGTAAATGCTGAGTGGAGGTGATCTGCGTGGATGAGTCTTCTTACCTCTGCTTCTCTCTATTATTTTTTTCTTTCAGTTAAAAATAAATGCATACGGAGCAGCAGGGAAGGCATAACTGGTAGCATGAACCTAGTTTTGGGACTTTTATTTCCAACGATGCCTCTTCAAACAAAAATGTGATGACAGTGTCCACAGGGCCGCCAGGGCTCGGGACTAGAGAGGGGAGGGGAGTCCTAGCAGGGGTGTCACACATGCCAACGTCCAGTTGCCACACTGACCTCCTGGCCTTGCTCTCCGCCTGCAGTAAGCGACAAAGGCCCAGGCGTGGGGGACAGACCTTGCCTCGCTTCTGTCCTGCCCCCATCCCTGTCATCCCAACACGAGTGCTGGGCCCTGTTGCAGCCGCTCCAGCCCGCTGTGAACATGGGAGAGATGCAGTCTCCCCTGGAGGGGATGACACGTGCCACGCTCCCCTCAGCCACGCCTGCCTTGTCCTCTACCCAGCAGGCCTCTCGCATCGGCTGCCCTGGCTTCGAGAAAGTCTGCCAACCGTGCCCTGGGGAAGCCTTGTGGTCCCAGGTGCCGGCCCTGTTCTCCTCTCCTCGCCCACAGACACCCGCCTCCGGGCCCACAGCAGACCGGGAACCTCTCTCAGTGACTCACCCCCAGGCCCCTGCTGGGGTGGCCTCCCTGCGTTACTGAGACGGCCCTACTCAGTAGCTCCCCCAGAAGGAGGCACAAATGTCTGGGCGTCCTGCGAACAGCGACATCTGGGGCTGTCCCTGAACTCTCGCAGCCGTAGCTGACGATTCGCGCCCTGCTCTCACGATCGGCCTCCAGCCCGTCGTGTACCGTTTACTGCCCGGAGACACGCGGAGCCTCTGCGGTCTTGGTCTTCAGCGGACAGCTGGGCAGATGGGGGAGAGAACAGAGGGCAGCCAGCGGCGTACAGCCACACTAGCCCCTTCTGTTGGGGGCCTGGCAGGCGCGCGGACGCCTTCCAGGGCTCTGGCTGTGGTTCTGCAGGGCTGGGGGCAGACTCTGGAAAAGACATGGAGGCCAGAGCTTTCTGAGCTTGTCCAGCAAGAGCTCCTTCGACCGTCTGCACATCCCTGCCTTCTGCCCTTCTGACTTGCTTTGCCAAAACGTCGGTCAATCAGGAAAATGGTCGAGATGAAGCAATAACCAACAGCCGAAGCGGTATAGCCCTGGGCCCAGCCAGCGCCCGCGGGGCTGCCGCGGCCTGACACAAGCCTGGCCCCAAACGGAGAGATCGGCCCTCCCGACTGGCTGCAGCCCCCTCTCGGGTCAGCGCCGGGTTTTTGCTGGGCCTCCTGCAACACCCAACAACCCTCCCCCGCCCCCAGCTACGGTGCCTCGTGCGCATTCCCTACCACGGGGGACACCCCTGTTTCCACTCACTGAAGCCCCTGCAAATGAATGGTCAGCAGGCGGAATCCCGGCCTGACTGGACCCTGGGCCTGGACACGACTCCTGGGCTCTGCTCCCCGTGGTGGAGCCCGATTTGACCAACTTGGGCCACAGGTCCCCCCGAACCAGTCGCTGCAGCTGTGGGCATTGGGTGTCCTGACCCACCAGGACGCCCGGACACAAGTACCTGGAGGCTCCCCGGGCCGGGGCGGGGGGAGGGGGAGCAGGTACCCGTGACTCCCCGGGGCCGCCTTCACAGAAGCCAGCGGGGCCCCATAGTCTCAGTGTCAGTGGGCGGAGAGCCTGCCTCCCCAGGTCCCTGTAAGGACAGCACCACTGTCCCGGCGGAGAGTGGGAAACCCACACTGGTTTCTCCCAGCTTCGGGTCGCTTCCCCCAGGAAGCCTGTTCTCCACGTGCTTCCCAGGCAGAGGCATGGCCAAGAGCTGACTGCAGTCTCTGGTTTCCAGCCTTCATTACTGCCCGCAGTCTTCCCTTCTTCCCCTGGGGACTCTGGCATGTGTCTGTCCCCCGTGCCTCTTGGTCCCTGGGGACATCGCCCCTTCTGGGTGAGCCTGTGGCTCCTGTCACTGCCTTGTGAGGTCACCACCTCTGCTTGGGTCCCACAACCAGCAAATCTCTGGCTCGTCTACCCCCAGGGGTTCTGCAGTTTTATTGGACTCCCCCCCAAATATTTATGTTCCTGGGAACATGACACAGGTGGGAGGTGAGAATCGGGCAGAGGACACAGAGAAGAGCAACAATGGCATCAGGCCCTACGGCTTTCAGCGGTGCTCCCTTGTGGCGTCTCCCTCTGGCCAATGGCTTCCCCAGCTGGGGGCTGCCAGCAATGCCGGGGGAACGGCTGCGGGACCCATGAAGTCCGGTCACCTGGCCCACGGCGGTCTCTCCCAGGAGGCCTGTGGGCCTCAAGCAATGGGATGTGGCTGGTTTGCCTAGACACACCTGTGTGTGCAGCAGGGACGGACGCAGGTCCTCCCTTCAGGACCTCACCGTCCCTTCCCCTCCGCCAAGCCCCACACACAGCACAACGACCAGGTCCATAACCCATACACCCCATCTCCCAGAGGAAAGAAGGAGGGCACGGATTCTGGCAAAACAACTTTATTGTTTAAAAAATAAATGTTACATTTGACATACAAAAAGTCATTTTAAAAACTCTGTTCTGAATGTGTCTCACTGTCTGAGACATCTTTAAGTGTCCACCGCTTCCATAAAAACCAGGGGCAGTTTCTCCTGCTGCTTGGTAGAGAGGGGTTTTCACGCCTACGGTCTCCCCACCGCACAAAGGACACAGTCCCTCTGAGAAAGGAGCTTCCCTGTCTCTCTGCTCGCCGGGCAGAAGCCCAGTATGGAGTGTCCCAGCACCAGACAGAGAACGCCCGGACACGGTCCCGATTGCAACACACCCTGGTTTCCACGCTGGCCCCACCCCCCCATCTAGCTCTCTTGCTGTCACCAGATCAGCTCGGCCTTCCCGGCTGGAGACAAGGCCCAGCAGAGGCCCCGCTGGCTTCGGGACCGGGAGGAGGAGACTGTACAGGTCACACCTCGGAGAGCTGGATGGGCTCTGAGCCTTCACCTGGAGCTAACCCAGGGTCCTGTCCTTTCCTAGTTAGGTATCTCATGACATTTTATAACTGACCTTTCTAGACTTCCGTAGCGGTACAGCTAAAGACCCAAACTGACAAATTTATGTAGCGTCTGTTTACACTTCCACTTTCAAAGCGAACTACTAGCCATTCAGTATGCTCCCCTGGGCTCTCAGCAAACGAAAGTGTGTTTACCTGGCCCCACACCAGAGGGACAGAGAAGACGCAGAGACTTCCTGTAAAGCACCTGAGAGCAGGGTAAGGGTTTAGACAGAGACCATCCTTGGGAATCAACACGCAAGCAGAAGCATAATTCATCCAGACCTCCGCCCTACCCACCTTCGGGTCACACACAGACACGGCCCCCACGTGTCTGCTTTGCAAACAGAAGCTCTCCGAAGCCTCCCGGGGAGGAACTTTACCCAAAGGGATCATTCCCCCAGCTCGTTAGAATTTCGGAAGTGCCGCCTCCGATCTCTTGCTGTTTCTGTCTCGTGCTGGCACCAGCACTCGGGAGTTGGCACCTCACTTAGCAACGAGCCGTGGAAGCCGTGCTCACACCCCACCCCAAGAAGACATCTGCCACCGCACGGCCCCAGAAACACAGGCCGGTCTGGGCTCCCACTTGCTGCATCGGCTGAAGACACGTGTGGCAGGAAGACTGCCCTGAACGGGGGCGAAGTTCTGCCCTAGCGTTGACAGGGCACGAAGGGACCGGATGGAGACTGCACAAGGTGTGACACAGGGCACCCCACAGCACACGCCAGCCCGGGCCGGAAACACGAGACGGAAGCGGGACAGAGACGGTGGCGCAGGTGGGCTCCCGCTCAGCTGAGGGAAAAGAGGGCAGGCAAGGCCCCCAGGGGAAGAAATCCACACTTCCAACCAGGTGACAGCTGTCATACACCCAGAGACTCTGAGGCCGCGGGGACCGACTGAGACGTTCTTCCCTGCGATCCGTCAAGACGCCCCCTCGGGTTCCCGACACCGGCCCCATGCTGGTGCAGCTGGAGGAAGGGCCCTGTTGCTCGAGGAGAAGAGAGGTCACCAGAAGGAAGCGAGCAGCCCCTCGAGTGCCACCAGCCCGGGCTGCGGCTGTGGGCCCAGCAGAGGGTGGTGGGAGGCAAGGTACGAGCAACAGAGGCTGACAGCAGGGGACAGCTGGCAACACTGGGCGGCAGCAGCCCTCCCAAGGCCCTCGGCCCCTCTGGGTTTGTCTTTCAAGGGGCAGATGGGCGCGGATGGCGTTGGCCACCACAGGCCTTTCCCTGGGCCTTGTTCGTTCTCGAACATGGCACCAGGCAGCTTCTCCACAAGTGGACTACGTCTGCAGGGCCCCGTCTGCTCAGGATAAAAATCTAACTGTCTAAAACTGACACAGTTTGCTTCTGGGAGACTACTGCGTGTACTTTTGTTGAAAAAAAAGTTTTTGTTGTTCCTAAAAACCAAATTGTAGGAAACCACCCCTTAAGGTCTTGTGGAAGCTTCTCCCCTCCTTTCTCTGTCACGCTGCCCTCAGCTCTCTGTCCAAACGGGGGAAGGAGGGAGCGAGGCCAAGCAGGAGCAGCTCTGGGCCCGGGGACGGCCGGCCTTCGGGGGACAGAGCCCGGGGGAGCGCTGTGCACCGCCAGGCCGCGGCCAGAGCCGCACTGCGCTAACCGGAGGCCCGCGTGGGGATGAAGCCCTGTCTGCACGGAGGCAAGAAGCAGGGAAGGTCCACACGACACGACCATTTTAACCTGCGGTTGCAGAGAACGGTGCTCCCAGATCAAACTCGGAGTCTAGCTCACAGCAAGCTGCAAAGTCCCTCGGCTCCTTCCCCCCAACGAACGGTGATGCGCGTGCCCGCCGCTCCCAGGTCTGCGAGGGCACACGGCCTTCGGCCCCCCGCCGGTGACCGCCCCTCCGGGGACGAGAGCCCTGGGAGGGAGGGGGCGCCCCGGGGCGGCAGCCGGCCCGCTGTCCGCAGACTTCAGTTCCAGCGTCAAAGCCGTCCGTAAACAAGGACGCCTCCACCTCCATCACCGGCTGCTCGGCCGCGTGGAGCAGACCAAGCCGCAGAGCGCGTCTCGTGGGGCCACAGGGACGGAAGCTGCGGGACGGCCCGCCCCGGCTCCCGTCCCAACGTGCTCCCCGGTGCTCCCCGCGTGAGCACCTCGGGGCCCTCGGCTCGCAGACGGGCTTAAGTTTAGGGCAGCATTTTTCAAACGATGGATCAACTCAATCTAGTAGGTTCTAAGCAGCATTTCTCAAACATGAAAAGTAGAAACCGGAGGGTCTCTCACGTTCTAAGGTGGAGAATTCCTTCATGGAACTGTGCGTGAGGAAGACTCACACTCAAATGCGATCGGATTCCAGAAGGAGGTGTGCTTCCGGCCGTGCGCCGGGGTCCAGAAAGGTGCAACACCATCCTTCCAGGACCGGACAGGGGAGCAAGCGGACGCAGGGGAACAGAGGCCTGTCTCCCGCGGTTTCGTGGTGTGGTTTCAGGACAGCACGTGGCCGCTCTGCCCCACCCCTGCCCCTGACGCACGGCGCCTTCCCAGGCAAGGCCCTCCTCTCAGACGGGAGGTCCTGAGCTCAGGCCGCACTGACTCACTCTTATCCAGAAACGGTGACATCAAGAGCCCGCTAGACCTACATCCTGCCATGATTCTCCGCCGTGTGCAGGCCCCGCTTAGTGTTGCAACCAGACGGTGACGTTCAGGAACACTCGGGGGAGTGCTCAAGGCCGGGGCTCGGCGCAGGGATGGTGCGAGGGCGCCCCCCGGTGGCCACAGTCGGCACCTGGCCCGCAAGCACCAGCGTCCCCTCAGGAGCGCCGGGCCCCAGCGCAAAAAAAAAAAAAAAAGCTAAAATGCACAACGCAGACCCCCAGAGAGACTGCCCGACCCCGCACTGGGGCTCTTCTTTGCCAAGTGAGCTCTCTCGGTGTCAGGAGAGATGCCCTGTCCAGGCGGGTCATGGGAGGCCAGGGGACTTTTACCACGAGTGCCTTTCACAGAGAGAACCCCCGCTCAGGCACCAGAATTCTTTTAAATCCATAGCCTTGAAGAAAGTGTAAACAATCAAAAGCAGAGAAATACATCTGGCAACGCTCCCCCCCACCAAGGAAAGCCCTCTGGGAGACATCAACACCTGCCACAAGGTGCGACTTCAGAACAAGAGAGCAGTCACACGGGAAAAATCGGTCTCATTCCTTCACAGTCCGGTCTCGGGAGCATGACTACGTGGGCAGCTGAAATACTAATTAAATGTGTGAGAATATTTTTTAAGAGAATTTCAGAGACACCCCCCACACACCATTACTGGCCCAGTGCTAATCGGGAACAGAGCACCAACCTCCTCTGAACAGAACTACCCGTTTGCTTTCCCAGGTGGTCAGTGTGTCAGCGGTGACGTGAGAGGCGGCGGGAGGGGCCAGCAGGCGGGCTCCATGCCCCCGAGAGGTCGTGCGAGGAGGCTGGGCTGCCGCCTGCCCCGGGGGGCTGCAAGCGGGTCAAGTCCCTGAGAAGCTGGTGGGCAGCCAGGAGGAGGCCCGGCTCCTGTGTGCTCAGATCAGAGCACCTGGATGGTCTGGACCACTTCCATCACAGCTCTCCCCACAAATGACGTGTCCCCATCACAGAAAGACTTCACTGGATCTTTCCTGGTAAAGCAAGAGGGTATACTGAGAGTGGAAACGCCCACCGGAAGTCCCCTGAGGTGTAAAGGACCCTCTGGAGTGAGGGATCCCTGGAATGGCCGAATCTTCCATGCCCACTATGTATCACGAAGGGGCTCGGCTAGAGAAGGGAGAGTGGGCAGCCCCCCCCCTCCCCCCGCCACACACACACGCAGAGAAGTTCATCTACAGAGAAAGGGAGCTCCAAACAACAGTTGCAAGATTTCTGGGACCTTTGAACTTCCTAGTGTTTCTTGTGGTGTTACTGCTACTGTCCTTCATCTGTCTGGGGGACGGCAGGGAGACAGAAGGAAAGGGAACCGAGAGAGACAGAGCACGAGGAGGCAACCACAAAGAGGCCAGGACAGTAGGCTAAATGTCAGAGGCTCAGGAAGAAGGGGAGGGATGGAAGAAATGCCAACTCAAGATTCCGGAGTTTCTAGCATTCTACTTCACGTGGGCTCTGTACCTCATGGGACACCCGTGCTCCCTTCTCTCTACTCTCCATAGTTTTCCTTCTCACAGGAGCCAGTTCAAGGATCGCCCCCTCCAGGAAGCCTTCCCTGATTAACCCTAGCCATTCTACTGAAGTCGGGAGCTTGCACAACGTCCTATTTTGTGCTGGCTGGTGTTATTGTGTAACTGCTGCTGGTATGTTAAGGTGGATATTTCTCTCCTGACTTGGACTGGAAGCTTCTCAAGAGCAGAGACTCTGTTTCTTCCTTGTGTCTGTGTCTACCCACCACAACTAGATACAGACAGTCAAAGAGGTTGGGATAAGGCCTCCTCCTTTCCTCTCTGGGGGCTTAACCCTGAGGTGTCAGGTTCCAGAGAGCCAGGGCAGGTGGCAGGACTAAGGGGACGGGGACAGCACAGGGGAAAGCAAGCGGGGGAGCAAGCAAAGGCCAAAGGCACGATCATCCCAGAAAAGCCTCATAGTCCATATACCAAACCAGCTGGCCGGAGCTAGGCAGGACACCCGAAATGGGCCACTTCTTGGGCTCATGGCCCACGCGGCTCACCAGCATGGTGATCTCACGCTTCATCCTGCCCATGACCAGGACCGCCACCTTGCGGGCCCGGTTGATGAGGGGCAGGCTCAGGCTCATGCGCTCGTGCGGCTTGGAGGGGCTCCTGGTCAGCACCACCAGCTGCGTGCCCTCCAGACCGGCGGGCGACTGCGGGAACAGGGAGGCCGTGTGTCCGTCCATGCCCATGCCCAGCAGCACCAGGTCGAAGCTGCTGTTGGTCACCAGGGCCGAGATCTCGCTGGCGTACATCTGGGCGCCCCGGTCCTCCTCGGCACAGAGGCGCTGGTGCAGGTGCACCGGCATGGGGTGGACGTTGTAGTGGGGGACCCTGACGTGCTGCAGCAGGTGAGCCTGTAGGCCCTGGAAGTTCGACTCGGGGTCCCGAAGTGGGACGCAGCGCTCGTCCACCAGCCACAGGTGTGTGTGGGCCCAGGGGAAGCCGTAGTGCCGGGTAGCCAGCTGCTCGAACAGGGGCACGGGGCTGGAGCCGCCAGACAGCGCCAGGTGGAACTCGCCAAAGCGCTGCACCGCCCGCACAGCTGTGGCCTCGATGTCCTCAGCCAGCTTCGCGATCAGCTCCTCAGGCCAGGCCGAGATCAGCGGGCTCTCCCGGTACTTGGCCTGGAGAACCTGGAAGTCGCTGGGCTTTGGAGCGGAACCTGGCCCGGGCACCAGCTGCTCCAGCTGCTGCTGGGAAAAGCGCAACTGGGTGCCACTGAACTCAAAGTCCAACAGGTGCCCGTTCTCGGTTCCTCCCGGGTAGAGGCGCGGGACCTCGTGGGCCAGGCTGTCCAGCAAGGGGGTCCAGAAAACCCAGGAGGCCAGCAAGTTCTCCGTGGTGATGAAGGAGTCCTTGCGGCCGTGGAAGATATGAGATATGAGGACAGAATAGGCGTCCTGCTCCCTCACGGGGCTGTAGGCATAGTAATCCGACAGAGGGCGGCCAAAAAGGTGGAGTCCGGGCCGGCCCTCCACTTCCTTCCAGCTCTTGGAGGGCAGGGAGGGCCTGAACAGGTTCTGACTGACCAGCACAGCCGGGCTGCCCAGCTCACCGTGTCCAATGTAGAAGATGATCTGCCGAGGCAGGCACTGGCTCTGGTCCGCCACCCAGCGCTTCTCGTTCTGGGCACAGTAAGCCTGGTTCCGGAACAAGATCCGCACGTAGCCCACTCTCTCATCCAAGGCTTTGCCAGACATCAGGAGGAAAGGGATGCCCTCCCAGCGAAGGTTGTCCATGTGAACGAGGATGCCTGAGGTGACAGGGCACAGCGGAAGTGACACTTGGGCACAGAGAACCCAGGACTTCCCAGTGCACCTGCCTCCCCTTCCCTACCTCCCTGTCAGCCCTTCTCCTCTCTGAGCCCCTCCTCTGGGCAGACCGCTGCCTTTGGAGCACCCCCGGCCTTGCTATGCTCAGCCTTTCTAGCATCTTCTCCCCGCAGTCAGTGCTCAAAATGCAGCCTCAGGGCCAGCTCAGACACCCACCTCCATGAGACGCCTTAGAGTCCTGGCCTTCCCCTGCTCCGAGCAAAGAGAACTGAAGTCTCATGGTGGGGGAGAGGGGGATGCTTCCATTCCCCCGGATGTGCCTGCGGCAAGGCCAGACAGCGAAGAAGGGGCAGGCCAGGGCTCGGAGCCCACAGCAGGGTGGTGCGCAGGTAAGGGGGCCTGTAGCTGGCGGGGCATGGTGGTAGGAGCCAGGGGCTGAGTGCACTCCTGACTCGAGTTCCAAGCCTGGTTTTCCCATGTACTATCTCCACATGACCCGGAGCAAGTTTTGGAACTTCAGGAGCCTCTGGTTTCCTGACCTTTGAGTGGGGATAGTGACCATGCCTGCACCACGGGTTTGTGTCCCCGAGGGTCATACGAGGGAGCACACAGCAAGCGCGTGGCACACGGTAAGTGCCCCGTAAACGGCCGCTGCTCTTGTAGTGGAGTTCATCGCCTGCAGCCTTGGGGGGCCAGCCCTCTCCAGGAACGCTCTGGGCCCGGGGAACTGTCCACAGCGTGGCTCGAGAGGACATGTGAGCAGCAGCGAGACTGCCTGCTGGAGGTGCCTTGGGCTGCGGCCGGACAGATCTGCAGCCTCACTGGGGGGCTGGTTATAATTGGGAGCCAGGTCTGAACCTGGCTAAGAGAGCTCTGGAAGTATGGGTGGATGCGGACAGAGCTGAGACCACCACTGGGGTGCCCTTCACCCAGAATGACCCAACAGGTGACCTGCTGCTGAAAGACAGTGGAAGGCCAGGGAAGTGAAGGAGCTTCCTCCTTGGCGACGAGCACCCTTGTGAATAACCCCCCTGAGGTCTCTTCCAACCCAAACCAAAGGGTGTCTGGACTTGGAAAGCTGCTTCCAGTGGGGGGCAGCCCTTGCGTGGCCCCAGGGCCCACCTGCGAAGGTCGGCGTCAGGCTGTGGAAGCCGTCTGGCTTCCGCTGCTCTCTGCGCACCTGCTCGCTGTACGCCTGGTACTGGCCCAGGACGGCACTGCCCTTCTGCAGGCCCCGCAGGGCCCGGAAGGCCTGAAGCTTGTGCCGCAGCACGGCCTCTGAGCTGCTGACGTCGTGGGGCAGCTCCATGGCCACGAGGGTGAGGACCTCCGTCAGGTGGTTCTGAAGCACATCGCGAATGACGCCGTACTCCTCGTAGAAGCTGGTGCGGCCTACGTGGGAGGAGGAAGGGAAGCAGAGGCTTTGAAGAATCGGCAACATGCCCGACCTCCCCGAGGCACACCTGGACCCCCACCCTGCACCCACGCCCTTCACGCCAACCCTGCCACCGGCGTCCTCATCCCCCAGGCCAGAGAGCGTACAAAACTGATTTATGCCAGAGCAAACCTCAACGAGAGAAGGAAGGAGGGTGTCTTTGAGCATTCTGAGTGAAGCTGTCAAACTCCTTGGGCCTTCCCAGGAATCTGCATGGGGAAGGGTCTGGTGCCAGCAAAGGCCAGAGGGCATTTATTTGCAGATGTGTGGCCAGACCCCTGGCCCCCCGCACAGGCATCTGTCAGCAGGTGTGGTGCCGCAGGAGGCGGCGGCATCACCACAGCGAGGGCCCGGGCTCTGGGGTCTGGGTGCCACTTCGTACTGTGTGATCCTGGGCGTTCCCTGACGTCTGGGTCTGTTTCTGCACCCCGCCATTCAATGAACTGTTAACAACAGCCACCCCATCACCAAGAGCACAACTGTGCAGGCAGCAAGCAGGTGCAGAGGTCCCCGCCCTCGGCTTTCGGTGGGAGAGAAAACAAAGTCAGTAAGGAAATTACAGGGGTGCCTGGGTGGCTCAGTTGGTTGGGTATCTGACTTCTGGTCTTAGCTCAGGTCTTGATCTCAGGGTCATGAGTTCAAGCTCCGCATTGGGCTCCACGCTGAATGTGGGGCCTACTTAAAAAAATAAAAGAGGGGCACCTGGGTGGCTTAGTCACTTAAGCATCTGCCTTCAACTCAGGTCATGATCCAGGAGTCCTGAGATCGAGCCCCATATCGGGCTCCCTGATCAGCAGGGCGTCTGCTTCTCCCTCTCCCCCTGCTGTTCCCCCTGTTTGTGCTTTCTCTTTCTCTGTCAAATAAATAAATAAAATCTTTTTTCAAAAATAAAAAATAAATTACAGACAGGGAGAAGAGGGCCCTCTGAGGGCTGAGGAGTCAGTGCTGCAAAAAGTCAGGGTAAGACTGCGTTGAAGGAGCCCTCAGGTGCAGACACCCCGAGACAGGAAAGAGCTCGGCTGTGAGGGTCTACGGGAAGGTGAGCAAGACAGGCCAGGGGAGCAGGGGCTGTTGGCACTAGGGTCTACATTCAGGGAAGCCAGTGGAGAATCTGAGGCAGGAAAAGACAAGATCTGGTGTATGTTGAGAATAGATCCCGGCCTGCTGGGGAGAGAATGGATACAGAAGCAATGGGCCCAAGGAGGAGGCTATGCGGTGGTCTGGGGAGGAGGCTATGTGGTGGGCCCTAGGAAAGGCAACTGGGCTGGAGCTGAAGGGGCAGCAGACAGCCGGGGGGGTGGACGATCTGCTGCGGAATCAGAAGTGACTGGGCTGCTGCCCACTGGCGGCAAGCCTGAGCCCAAGGGGAGGAGCCAAAGGTAACTGCTAGAATTGGGGACTACGCAAAGGATGGGCAGTGGTGGGGGACCCCGGGAGAGGGCCATCTGACGGAGGGGAAACCACGAGTTCCGTTCTGTGTGTGTCTGAGCTGAAGACATCCAGGTGAACACAGGTTGGCAGGTGGACCAGAATGGAGAATAACACAGAGGACACGGAGCACAGAGCCCCGTGACGGCAGCTCAGTGCTCACCACACCCCTCCCGCTCGCCCTCCCAGGATCCTGCGGGGCAGCTCCCACCATGACCCCGGCTCCGGAGGGAAGGGCCGAATGTGTCAGGCCAGCACAGGCAAAGTCAGGAGCTGGGCCAGCACCCACGACACTGCACTGCATGCTCCAGAACTCAGCGTGAGGCGTGACTGCCAGTGACTCACACACATGCAACCCCACAGGCTCACAGCTTAGGCTTCAGTGCACAACAGCGCACAGGGTAGGGTTCATACTCGGCCCGCGGGCCGACACCCAGGCCAACTCAGAGCATCCCTGAGAGAGCCGGGCATCGCGGCAGGAGGAGCAATCCTCCATCAAAGGCCTTGTGTGAATTTGCTGGAACTCAGGACTGGTTCTTTCACCCACTAACTCCTACCTGACCTTCAGGTCTCGGCTTCTAGAGAGTGTCACTGACCCCTTGGCCTGCACTCCTGGGGGCCCTGTCTTCCGCAAGCCCAGCTGAGGGACTCGGTGCCCGTCTGTCCTCTTCCTGCCACACCCGAAGCTCCAGCCGAGGAGGAGCTCACGGGTCTGTCACTGCCGCATGCCCCGCACCTGACGCAGGCCCACGGCCACGCCACGGGACACGGGACAGCAGAGAACAGGAACATCCACAGTCGCAAAATCGCAATGTCGAGAGAAAGAAACATGCTCGCTTTGGTAACATAAAGTCTAATTTTGAAAATAGGATCTAAAATGACCAGTGTACACAGAACTTCGCTAAATGAAAAATGCAGTTGGAAATTAGGAATTCAATGGATGGGTTTTATGGATTGGAAACAGGTGAGAAGAGTCAGTCATTAGAAGACAGATCTGAAGAGATGATCCTGAATGCAGGATAAAGGGACAAAAAGACCCACTCTCTCTCTCTCTCTCTCTCTCTCTCACACACACACGGTATGCCTCTTCTTCAAAACTAAACAATATATTGTCTAGGGAATCAGGCCGACACAGAAACAATAAAGAGAAGCAAGGGAGTCACCTACCCAAAATCTGGAATAGTAAAGAAGAGAAAATAGAGAATTTGGGGAAGGACACAATAAAGCTCTTTTTTAAAAATGGCTTGGTAGGTACGCTGGTATTTGTTATATTGTACTTCTTCATGCCACACATATCTAGTAAGAATTCTTTTTTATCTAGTCAATATTTAATTCAAACAAGCAAAAAGAAGCGGCCCCTCGTTCACACCTGCTTGGCCCCGCACAGTCCCTTGCAGGGGTCACCCAGGGTACTCGGCACCAGTCCTGAGCCACCTGCCCCAACCAGGCCCGTGGTGCTCGCTCACGCCAGCTGGACGGCGAGCAGGACCAGCCATGACTGGCAGAACGTGCCCTGAATGCAGCCCAGTATGCCCTGCCCGACGGAGCACCCGTGTCGTGGGACAAGAAATGAAGCCAGGAGCCTGCTCGTAGGAAGGCACCTTTGTCCTCAGTGGTAAGAGTCTGACTCTTTTGTTCTCAGCCAGAACCTGGGGGTGCAGCTCGGCCAGCCATGCTAAACCCTGAAAGAGCAGGACAGTCCAGCCCCATGGTGCCGGCCAACATGCCCAAAGCTCCCCCGCCGCCAGCCGCTGAAATTATGGGTTCTGGTCTTCAAAGTTCTTACGGTATGGTTGAGAAGACGTCGAGAAGGGACAATAATCACAGTAACAGTGTCTATCAGTCCATTTACTCCTCACAATCATGATCTATAAGGAGGTCTCACTTTTAAAATACAAATTTTAATTTTAAATATACAAGGAAACTGAGGTTCAGAGAAGTCAGGTAACTTGCCCAGGGCCACACAGCCGGTAAAGGGGTAAAAATGAGATTAAATCCAGAGCCTGCCATTCTTACCACCCAAAGACCCCCCTTTTAACTTCCCACCACTCCCATCTAAACACCAACACAGGTGAACATTAAACCTGGGAGTGGAGCAGAATGGCGTGAGCACCGCTTAGCTGGCAGGAGTAGCTGCAAGAAGCAAGCAGAGCTGGGCTCCGGAGGGAGGATCTAGGTCAAAGGTCAGGGACCCCAATGCCTAGTGGGGCAAGTAAAAGTGGGAGGAGGATGGGGCAGGGCTGGGGCTCCTCAAGACCATTAAATATGCCTCAGCTGTGGTCAGGTGGTGCCTCGCGGGACGATGGGCCCAGTGTGACCAAATCTTCCAAATTTTTAGGAGAACATGAAAGTTTGGATGAAGTAGAATCTCATTTTTTTTTTTAAGATTTTACTTGTTTATTTATTTGAAAGAGAAAAAGCAAATGAGAGGGAAAGGGAGAGAGAATCTGAAGGAGACTCCGCACTGAGCACAGAGCCCGACGTGGGGCTCGATCCCATGACCGTGAGATCATGACCTGAGCCGAAACCAAGGGCCAGATGCTTCACTGACTGAGCCGCTCAGGTGCCCCAGAATCTCATGATACTTAAGTGTGTGCAAATAACTGATTTTTTTAAAATGCTGTATATCTCAAAGAAATACATGTGTGAGCGGACTCTGCCCTGGGCCGTATCCTTGCTGCGGTGCGTATCGTGAACCAGAGGGCAGGGGCCCCAACACGCAGTTCGTCCGACAATGGTAAGCCTGGCCTGGCAGAAGCAGCCCGTCTGTGATTCAGAACAGCAGAACTTAAGAACGATGGAAAGGGCTTTGGAAATGAGGCTGAGAGGTCTGAGGGGCTATTAGAAGTTCTTCACCTCAACCAGTTACACGGAATTACCGTGTGATCCAGCAATTGCACGCCTAAGTGCAGCCCGAGAGAAATGAAAACATACGTGTGCGCAGCCACCGGTACACGAGCTAGTCACGACGGCCGAGGAGTAGAAACAACCCAAACATCCGCCGACTGATGAAGGGATGAATAAAATGTGGTCTATCCAATTTTTTTTTAAAGATTTTTATTTTATTTACTTGACAGAGAGCCAGCAAGAGAGGGAACAGTGGAGAGTGGGAGAGGAAGAAGCAGGTTCCCGGCGGAGCAGGGAGCCCGACGCGGGGCTCGATCCCAGGACTCCGGGATCATGCCCTGAGCCAAAGGCAGACGCTTAACAACTGAGCCACCCAGGCGCCCTCTATCCAATGTTCTGTTGAATATCATTCGCAAGAATAAAACAAGTCCTGGTGTGCGCTGGCACAGGGACGCACCCCGATACCGTGCGCTCAGCGAGAAAAGCGAAACACAAAGGCCACCCGCCGTGTGAGGTCGCTTAGATGCTGTGGCAGGGGCGGATCCACAGACACAGAGAGGGGTCGGCGGCTGCGTGGGGCTGGGAGGGAATGCGGATGAGGGTAAGGGTATCTTTTGAGGATGATAAAAACATTCTAAGATTGACTGCGGTGGGTGCACGGCTGTGAATACACTAAAACCCACTGGATTGCGTGCTTTAAATGGGTACACTGTCTGATACGTGAACTGTATCTCGAATAAGACTTCTTAGAGCAAGCGTTAGAGAAGGAAGGGGAACCACGACAGAGATGCCTCGGAATGAGGCCATCTCCGATCTACTGGCGAGACGAGCTTACGGAGAGGGGGCTCGTGGTGATGTAACCAGCAGGGCGGCATTCAGGCAAACGCGGGAAGTAACAGCGAAACGCAAAGAAAGACATTAGTCAGGGGACGGGTAACAGCTGGGTGGTGTGTGGCTGGATCTGAGGGGCCGTTCAGAGTCGTGACCTGGAGTGTGGTCTCTGGAGCCAGGATGTACGGGATCAAGCACCCGCTCCGCCGCCTGTAGCTCTGCGACCCCACGTGAGCGGCCCTAACTCACACACACGGGGGATAGTGGCATCCCTCCCTTGTAGGGCTGCCGTGAGCATTAATGAGTAGACACATCTATGGGGGTTGGGCAGTGCCTGGCACACAGGAGCCGCTGGTAGACCCCGGCTAGGATCTGTGTTATTACAGGACCTGCAAGAGAGGGGCCACCGGCCAGGCAACGCAGGGCACCGTCACCATCTGGCAATAAAGAAGCCAGAAAACGTAGCTGGTGTTTCCTGAGAGAACGTCAATGACGGTTTACGTTCGAAGTCCGCTGAGCCTGCAGTGTGACACCCAGTGACGATCTCTAGAAGGCCGGCTAGAGGTAGGACTGGAGCTTGGATAGGCAATGAATGCCACAGATATGCTGGATTTCATCAAATCCAAAATGCCGACGGTGAAAGCGTCACTGCTTTACAAACACTAAGAAAGAGACAAGCCGCCGCCGACGTCAACCACGGTGCCCATCAGTGGTACACGCAACCTCGGAGATGTTCAAATGTTTAAAAAAAAAAAAAAGTGTGTCCTGGAATCAGCGAATTACAGGTTTAGGAGTATAAACGGGATAGTTAAAGCTTCGAGAACAGACGAATTGTTGAGGGAGAGAACACAGCAGAGTCTTTAAAAGCCCCGTTATCTGTTTGCTGTTCATCAGTTTAGCAAATCCCCCAGCAGCCCTCTTTCTATTTTTATCCTCCCTCAATCCATGGGGAGAACGCACTTCACAGGTTTACTACCCGCTGTGTGAAAGAGAGCTTCCTTTAGTCCTTAATTTCAAGCATCAGGGGGCGCCTGGGTTGAGCACAGCCCGGGGACTTCCATCCCTTCTCGATTCCTTCTGTCTTTTCACCTCTCCGGGAGGGGCCACGAGGCCAACCACAGGACAGGAAGTCAAGTCAGGGGCCCGCGTCTCCTGAGGATGCCAACCGCTCCATTTTTTCCCTAGTGACCACCAATTATCGTGGACTGATGTTTCCTGAAAATGATCTATACTGACTCCTGGTATCCTTCCCTAGATTCAAAGTCGAAGGTGAAAAACCCACTGATGTATGAACAAGAACAGAAAAAAACTTGACCAGGTTGGACACCTGGAAGCAAGATCCCCCATAAACCTGGCTTCCGAACGGCTCAAGTCCAGCTCTACCCACGATCACAAGATCACCAGCATGGGAGACCCACTGCTTTGCCCCTCGGCTGTGCTGCCCCTCAAACCTTCATGGAGTAGCATCTCATGGCAGACAAGCGAAGCTGTGTCCCACGTGCTTGAAGAAGACTCCCACGGGGCTCCTGGCTGGCTCAGCCAGTAGAGCATGCGACTCTCCATCTCAGGGTTACGAGTTTGAGCCCCACGTCGGTGCAGAGATTACTTAAAAATAAAATCTTTAAAAAAAAAAAAAAAAGAGGATTCCCACAAACCCACCAAACTGGCAAGGACAGGAGGGACAGCAGCACCCAATGCAGACAAAGCTATAGGATAACTAGGTATGGACACACTGTTGCAGATGTTCTAGAAACAGTCTAATAAGATGTAATAAGAGCTATAAAGTCATTTCCACCGTGTGGCCTAGTAATTCCACTTTGGAAGCATACTCAAAGGAAAAATATTTTTTTAAATGCTCATAAATGTTCTAGAATGATAGTGGTTGAACAACTTTGTGAATATGTTAAAAACTGCTGATTTGTACACTTTAAAAGGGTAAATTTTAGGATATGTGAATTATATCTTAATTTTTTAAAAGCTTGCAACGTACTATTTAAATAGCAAAAAGTGAAAACAGCCAAAATGCCTCATAATAGGGCAATTCATTTTCTGTGATACAAATAAAATTGAACAGAAATACTGAGCTTACACGTTACACAGATTGTCGAAACGTGGAAGTTTAATACCTATTCACACACATACATGAGAAAGAGAGAGATGACACCAGGTGAAGAATGGACATAAAGGAGTGTTACAGACCAGCTAGGGTCTATACGTCAGCCAACACAAGTCACGGAGACATCACGGACAGCGCGGAGAACGCTGCCCCTGCCTCTCCTTGCCAGTTTGGAAGAACAGCATTTCTATTTGTAAAGTATTTCCATGTACGTTATTTCATTTAATCCTTAAAACGACCACAAGAGAGAGGTAACGGGGGTTACCATCATTATACAGAGATGTGCTGAGGAGCGCACCCTTCAGAACTGGGACCAGAACCCCCCTCCCCATTGCCTCCACACTGTGGGAGATCCAGATTTTCCCAGGAAAACACGGAGTTAAGAACAACAAAACTGAAAGCTATCTGTGATTCCTCCCGATACCTTCGGGGATAACTAAAAATAAAAATCGGTGAGGGCCAAGGAGAGAGCAGGTCTGCTGGCAGGCCGGTGCTCTCTCCGGTCAGGAAGCCTGGCAGCTGCCCTGAGCTCACCTTGCAGACAGCCCTGCAGGAGGGGACACACCAGGCTGGACAGCGGGACAGCTGGTGCGCACCTGGGAGGACCCGGGCTACCTTGGTCCCGGTGTGAGAGGCACGACCCAGCCACTCCAACCCTCAGAGGTCAGCATGCACCACGCTCCTCCCCCCGCATGTGGGCTCAGGGACCCTCCCAGGCAGGGACAGCTACACCACCCTCGGGAAGTCTCCCTCCTTCTTCCTGCCAAAAAAACAAACAAACAAAAAGCCTTCCACCCAGAGGGGAAAGTAGGGCAGCAAAGAGACGCAGAGACGCTCCAAGCACATCCTGGCAGGAAGGCCAACTGCCCAGGGCCTAGACAGACACTGCGGCCACAGGCACAGTGGTCCGAAGCTGGGGTTCTGAGGTGCCACAGACCTTGGATCACACTCCTGCACCCCCAGAAAAGAGGGCAGCCCAGCCTGGCCGGCTGCCCCTCGGGCCACTCGTGACGCAGCCCTCCTTCCTACGGGGCCTCCCAGTGGCCACAATGAGGGCCAGCAGGGGTCATCTCCACACGGTGGCTGAGTGGCCCAGCCAAGGTCACTCTTCCTACAGCCCAGGGTGCTGCAGCTTCAGGAGACCCCGATCCCCCCGAGTTTCTGTGGCTCTGAGATTGGTGTCCTAGACGAGACTGAGAGGAGCGGGGGCCCTGGGACCAGGGAAGGATGCTCTTCCTTTCCTCCCCCCTTCCTCCTCTTCCCCTCCTGCTGTGCGGTGGCCGAGACACTGCAGCAGACTCCTCTGGGCCCCAGGCTGCGGCAGGGAGGAGAGCTGCTCACACGGCCGGGGAGGGCGGGCAGCCAGCCTCACCCACTCGGATGTTTGGGGGGTGAGGGGAGACATCCAAACGACCTTGCTGCTCAGAAGTCCCCTTCCCGGGGCCTGCGGCAGCTCAGGACCAGGACTGCTCCGTTTCCCAGGCCTGGCATGCTACCAGGAGCTGGGCCACTCTGGAGCCTCCCCACACAGGAGTCAGCAAGGGCTGCGCAGGCAGGGGTGGGGTGCTAGGTGACTGCGCTGCACTCTGCCCTCCTGAAGCTTCAAATCAGACTGCTGGGCTCTAAATCCCACCTCAGAAACTTCCAGGCCATGCTCAGTCTCACTGCAGCAGCGTGCCCGCTAAGCACACCCAACCACAGCAAGCCATCATGACCTCCAGCAGGAGGGCAGTCCTTCCTCCTGCCCACTGCCCATCCCCAACCCCAGAAGGCATAGCCCAGGCCCTGATGTGCAGGTCACAGGGCTCCCTGGCCATGGGCGGGTGCTGCAGGGCCCCACATCTCCTGTCCTCTCTCTCCAGCCTGAACTAAAGTCTGTCTATAAGGGGCTCCCTGAGGGATGGGTTCCAAAGCAGCACCCAGAGGGGACAGCGAGGATCAGTGTTCAGGCCTCCAGGGCTACACAAGGCCACTTTCTCAGCATGCAGAGAATGCTTGTCCTTCTGGGTCCCCAAGGCCCAGGAGACGAGGAGAACTCACTGTTGCCAGAGTTCCTACTTACTAGGGGGATGACCAAGGAGATCCAAGCCCCAGGACAGCTGCAGTCCCACTGGCCCTCTCTGACAAGAGCAGGCAGCTGAATCAGCCTGCTGGCCACACCCCTACTAGTTCCAAGCCCCTCAGGGGCTAGCGGGTCCCCTGCTGCCTGCCTGCTCTGGGTCTCCCTGTGCCTCTGGGCTGGAGTGAAAAAGCGTTATGCTGGCGGGCATGGCAGCAGTGAGACCTTCCCCTCAGAACCCACACTGCAGGCAGCTGGGCCTCCGCTTTGGTCCCACACAGCAGCCTTGAAGGTAGAGTCACTGTGCCCTCCCTCCTTGACCTCGGCTGTCTGCTGCTATCCAAACCTCAGATTCTCCCTGCCTCAGGCCAAGCCTGGGCGAACAGACCTGCCCAGGCCTCTGCCTGCCTTTCTGTCTTGCCTTCTCCTTTCCTTTCTCCAAAATCCAAAAGTATCTTTGCCGGGATAAGCAGGCCTGCAGTTTGCCTAGCCCCTGGCTCCGTAGGGACCCCACAAAAAAACAAAAACAAAACAGAAAACACTAAAAACCTACACTGACATCAGAAACCAAAAGGGCAATGCGGTGGGAGGGTTGGAAGGAAAAAGGGGCAACAGTGCAACCAGTAACTCCAGACACCGCAGCTCTTCCCCAGCCCAGGGTGGGCACAGGAAGGACTTGCCAGAAACGGGGGAGGAGTCTGGTGTCCTAGCCCTGCCGGTGGCTGAGCCAAGTGCAGGCAGAGACTGGTGCTGGCCTACAGAAGGGTGACAGCAGCACCTCACCATCCCACCCCATGCTCTCGGCGCCAGATCCGAGGTTCATCTCTCTGCAGATGAAGCAAGGCCCAGCACTCACCCCCACGAGGACACAGGCACGAGGAGGAAATTCACGGCCTGAGCCTCTGCTGAGGACAGGAGGGAAATATGGAAGGGTCAGGGTGGGTTCCTGTGACCCACGAAGGCTCCACGCAGTGGGGAGAGGGCCTCCATGCTGGTATGGGCTCCCGACTGGAGAAACCGAGCTCCCGTCAAGGACAGCAAAGCCCTCAGAGGCCTGGCTCCCGGAGCCCCCACCCCTCCCACTGCCTGCCTGTGTCATTCATTGTGGAGTCTGTACCAAGATACCCTCTCCCCCGTGAGCCTGTGAGGTATCAGGGGCGGAGGCTGTGCCTCACACCGACAGACAGCACGGCCACAGCCCTCACACAGAGCCTCCGGCACTGGAAACACACTTGAAGAGGGAGGGAGGGAAGCTGCAGAGAGTTACCAAGGGAAGGAGAAAGAAGAGGAACAGGCAAATAGCAGGAGACAGACCTCCCGACCCCCACCTGGGCCCAAAGGGTCTGGGGCCCTCCAGTCTGCCCAGGGGCACAGTGTGGGGTGGGGACAGTGGCCTCGGACACTCCAGCTCAGACCGCAGAAAGCAGGATGGACTGGATGCAGCCATGCCAGAGGCAGACCACACCCCGAGGACCCGGCCCCACCACTTCCTGCCCCGTGACCTTGGCCACACCACCAAACCGCATCAGTGGGTGGAGGCTAATAACAGGACCCACCTCATTCTGCCACTGGGGAGACTGACACAAGAATTCGCTTTTACTGTCTTGGGTCAGAACAGATGCTTTGAACGTAACAACGTGCTCCCAACAGGTGGTGAAATCACAGAATGCCAGAGCTCCGGGGAGCCTCGGGAGCTGCCGTCACCTCACCTCCCCGATGAGGGAAGTGATGAGGTCACCCAGCAGGGACAGGTCCCACTCTCCCAGGTCAACACTGCTCATTCATTCCGTATTCATTCGGCACATCCGACGCGTGTGCCAGGTGCCAGAAAGGAGGGGCCTGGCGCCCGTGGTCTGGTGAGAGAGGCACATCGGGCCCGGAGAAGACCCAGAAAAGCCTGGAGGGCAGAGAAGGGAGGCACACGTGGCGCTCTGAGAGCCTGATGGGAGTGGACCTTGTCGAGAAGGGCCCTGAGCAAAGCTCCCCGAGAGCGCGGCAGCCGAGCTGGGAACCGACACACAGGAGGGACGGGAGGCGAGGAGCAGGTGAGCAGCAGCGAGGCCAACGGTGCCACGGGCACAAGTCTGAGCAGCCCTCGTGCAGCTCTGAGGTCTCCACCACATCCACATAAAACTCAGGTTAACATCCAGGCAGCAAGGACAGGCGGGCTTTGCCTGCAGGCATGCCAGGCTTTGGCACGGTCCAGAGCTGGGCCCACAGCAGGCCCCGGAAGGAGACCACATGCCAGCAGACACCCCCCTGAGCAGCAGCAGCCAAGGCGCAGAGGCTGGGCAGACAGCCTCCAGCCCTGCCCGACCCAACCCCTCACCGGGCACAGGGCAGGTGGGCGCCGCGGAGCGGGGGACCATTCACGCACCTTCTGCGTCCACGGTCTCCTTCATGATGATCTCCACCCGCTCCACGTGGTGCCGGTTCCAGAGGCCATCCAAGGCCTTGCGGTTCTGGTCCCGGAAAGGCAGGATCTGAGCCACAGCCTGCCGGGGAAGCAGACCGGTTATGCTGCTGGTTCTCACGGTGAAGAAGGAATCCTGATGCCAAGGAAGGGCCCCAACTTCTCTACTCCCTGCTCGGAGAAGATGCTCTCAGGAGCCATTGGCCCTGGGCCTTAGGACTTCACAGCTCCAGACGGACTCCAAAAACTGTTAAGTGACCTCCGCAAGGGTTGCCAGCTTTTTATTTTGCAAGGAAAAAAGTATTTAAGATTACTTATCTTCTATTACCATCAGCTTTTAATAAAAGAGACATTTTAACACCAGAAACGGAACAAGAAAAACTTTAGATTGGATACATTCAGGAAGTGCTCTTTTCTCATTTTCCCAGAAGCAAGCGAAAACCTCACCAGGTCAGACACTGGTCTGAGGTGCACTCTTTGGGAATGTTGCAGCTCCAAACGGGGCTGGCTAGAAGGCGACGGCTCTGTCCTGGAAGACTTATGAGGTGCCCACATACATGACCCTGGGCTCACCAGCCTGGTCAGTACCAAAGAAGGCCACGCTGTGCGCTCTCTGCTGCCGTTTCTAGAAGAGATGTTCCGGAGGCACTCGGAGGGCACGCTCAGAGTGAAGTGGCCAGCCAGCCCTCACTGGCCAGTATCTCAGCCCCAGCCTCTGCCACAGTACCTGGATGGAAGGCATGGACTTAGGGTCCCTGATCACTGTAAGATCTTGTTTCCAGCCTTCCGGCTCAAAACAGAACTCAGGAAGACAGAGATACTGAAAAAAGGCAGATGGGTGTGGAATACGTTAGTTCCCACACCATGACCCCCTGGAAACCAGGTGGACACCTGCACAGAGGACACAGGGCAATGAGAAACAAAGTGCTGGCCACGTGGACGAGGGCCACCCATCCTGCCCTTGGTGATCGGCTTTTCCTTCAACCTCTCACCGCCTGCCCACCTTCAGGACAACCATGGGAGCTCCGATTTCACAATGGCTCCAGGCCTAATCCCACAAGCAGCAGTGCGGCTCTGTTGATGGGGTCTACCCGTGCCTGGCTCACTTCAACCCTGGCAAGCTCTCAGCTGAAACTCACCTGCTTGCCCAGGTAATGGTCCACCCGGTACATCTCCTTCTCTTGGAAAAAACTCCCAAGTTCCGTGGCCAGCTGCTGGGCTGAGAGGTGGTCATGGCCAAAGGGCTTCTCCAGGACAACCCGCAGCCAGGCGCCTGGGCCCGGGCGGCAGCTGCTGTTAATGTTGCGGGCAATGTCCGCATAGGCAAAGGGTGGCACTGAGAAGTAGAAAATCCTGCCAGCCTCCCGGAGGCCTCTGTGTTGGAGCTGTGCCTCAATGTCCTTGCTCAGGGCCATATAGTCCTCACTCGTCCTCAGGTGGCGGTACTGGCTCAGCTGCTGGAACTGGCCCCTGAGTTCGGCACAGCGCCCGGGTGCCACGTCCTCAGGGCAGGAGAGGGACTCCAGGACCTTGGCGATGAACTCCTGGCCCTGCTTGGTGGACGTCAGAGCAGCCCCATGGAAGCTGAAACTGTAGCCCTTCCCCACCTCATCCAGGTACAGCTGGAACAGTCCCTGCCATAAGTACTTTTTGGCCAGGTCCCCAGTCGCTCCCAGCAGGATGATGGACACATGTCCCTGGAGCTCCTGGGCCTGCAGGCAAGCCAGAAGGGCCATGTACATCGCCACCGCGAGCATCTTCCACCAGCCAGGGCGCCTGGGCAGAGGTAAGACAGACAAGGAACAAGGAAGGATCAGACATGGTTCAGGTGGCTGGGATGTGGAGGTAAACACATTTCTAGGCTATTAAACATTTCCTGCCTGGCAAAAAACCACCACGTGTTTTCTCAGAAAAATGTTAAAATCCCAAAGTTTGCCCCTCCCTCCACAGCAGCTTGGCTTCTGTGCCAGGAAGCTGGTGGGTAGGAAGTCTATTCTGTAAACAGGGACTATGCCCAGGAAGGTGGTAGGCCACTTGCTAGAGTCGGGCCTCTGTGCTGCAGGAAGCACCAGGGAGGCCCACAGGGCGGCCACAGGATTGGAGCTGTCCACTCTCTGACCACGGCCAGTCTCGTCCACGAGCACAGGGCACCGGGACCATCGGCACAGCTCAGGAATACGTAGCAGGGCCTCAGGTGATGGCTGGAACTACGAGAAGATATGATCACCCCCTCCCACTCCTCCCTTTGCTTCTCCCATGTCCCCTGGGCTCCAAGCACAAAATGATTACTAGTAACTGCCACAGTGTAGTGATTAAAAACATAGACTCTGGGGGCGCCTGGTGGCACAGTCATTTAAGTGTAAGCATCTGACACTTGGTCTCAGCTCAGGTCTTGATCTCAGGGTCGTGAGTTCAGGCCCTACACTGGGCTCCACACTGGGCATGAAACCTACTTTAAATAAGTAAATTAATTAAAATAAAATAAAGCAATAAAATAAAAATGTAGTCTCTGGAACCAACTGAGGTTGAATCCCAGCTCAACTCCTTACTGTTGGACCTTGGGCAATTATTTCACCCCTCCACACCTCAGTTTCCTCATCTGAAATGGGGGTGAGAGTGACCTACGTCACACAGTGTTATAAGGACAAATGAGTTAACAGTTATAAATGCTCAGGACACTGCCGACCACCTACGAAGCACTACAGAAGTGGTAGCTGTTACTACGGTCTGCCACTGACAGCAGCAACCCCGAACCAAGTCCTTCTGTGCAGAAGATGTCGCTGCGTCCAGAGAAAAGCCCTGAAAAAAGACCAGTGGAGTGGATACTATGATAGTTTCCCTTCCGCAGAGAGCAAAGCTGAGGCCCGGGTGGTGAGGGAGCCCGGGTGAGGAAGCGGGGAGCCAGACAGGCACCTCTCTGGCCCCTGAGCTGCCACCCAGCAAATACACGCCTCAGCCTCCCTGAGGGAGCCTCACATCTTGGCTGGTTTCCAGCCTCATTTAAAGCAGCTGACATGTAGGAAAGGTCAGAGGCCGCGGACCCGCCACAAATGCCACCAGAGGATTTGCGTACACTTGTCTTCTGTTCTGACCAACGCTGTGGGGCTCAATGTGCTCCACTCGTACTCCACGGCTCTCCTGTTCCAATTTCCCAGCAAGGCCAGTGCTTTGAAGGAAAGGGAGAGGCGGAGACAGGGAAAGTAATCACGGTCAGCAACTCGGCTCTCAGAAATAGCGGGGCAATGGGGCCCAGCCTGGGGCGCTGGAGCAGTGAAAGAGGATTCGAGATTACTGACAGCAGGTGCTCCCAGACGAGGGAGTAACACAACCCTCAACGATGAGGATCTAATCTGTTGTTCAGGTAGGGAAACTGAGGTTTAAAGAGATACCTGGCCAGCTTACCATCCTGCATCCCTATACTGTCCTCCATCCTGAGGGACCGGAGCGGCCCTCTAAAAGCAGCACCCCCCCCCACCCTACTTTTCCTTCTGCCTCTTCCTCATCTCTCTCAGTCAACAGCCAAACCAAGGCGAGGGGCCAACAGCAGTATCTGCATACCAGACATTTCCACTACTGGGGCTTTAACCGGAGGATCCAGGGACCAGCTGAGTGGCCTCCCAGGCTTCCCCTTCCACTCCCTTCACCTGCACACTCACTCCCAGATCAGATGGGCCACAGGACCATTCTACTTTCTTCAGCTTCCCAATCCCCGTTCTTGGCCTTTCCTGCATTTCTTTCTTAACTGGCAATCGCCCCTGTCTGGAGGGAAGAAAAAGCTGCAAGGTCAGTGCGGGAAAGAGGCGGTGAGAAATCTGAAGCCCAGAGAATAGCCTGGAGAAGCAGGAGCCTCCAGCTGGCAAGCTGCATCTCCGAGCTCCTGATCCGACACGGGCAGCCAGGGCCCTGGACATGCTGGGGACAAGAGGAGGAGCTCAGGAACCTCAGAGAGCCCGGACAGGCAGGTGAGGAGCCCCAAAGGCCAGTACCTCGACCCCAAGCCCAGAAGACTGCAGAACTGGCATGTCCCAAAGCCGGAGCCCCCAGTCACCGTGCTCACCAGCTTCCTCAGTCAAGCGGAGGAATGTGGCATTTGGGTCTAAGGACCAGGCTCGAGACCACCTCCTCCGGCCGTGGGATCTACTTAGGTCACCTACTCAGCTTGGGCCCACATTTCCTCACTATAAAACAGGGCGAATACCACCAAACCAAATGGGGGGTTGGAACGACGAGCTGAGGTGACACAGGTGACAAACCCCTATGCAGATGTTAACTGCCTTAGCTAAACGGAAGGCCCCTCCTGGCTCCTAACGGGGGCACAATGCCACTGTCAGGGACATGTGCACGTCCCTCGTCTCACTGGCATTCACGTCCCACTCCCCAGCCTCGTCCCGATACCCTGCCCTGAGAGGGGGCAGAGAGCGACGGGTACAGCTGTCCTCCCTGCTGCCCCCACGGGGACATAAACAGGCTCAGAGAAGCCGCCCGCCCAAGTCAAGAATGGGGCCCCAGCCCAGGAGCAGGGGTGAGGCAACAGGGAAAGCAGATGGCTCCGATCCATCCACTGGTGGTCTCAACGGCTGGCGTGCCACCAGGCTCTACCCGCCAAGGGCGTTCTGCAGCACTGCCTCCCGCCTCTGCGCCTGCGCGGAGAGGAACAGGCCCAAGGACACCTCCTGAAGTTACACACTTGAAGTGAGCCCCGAAGCATGGATGTGGCCTTCCAACAGCTGGGACTGCCATGGACGGTTTCTATTTTTAATTAAAAAGTAAATAAGAGGGGCGCCTGGGTGGCACAGCGGTTAAGCGTCTGCCTTTGGCTCAGGACGTGATCCCGGTGTTATGGGATCGAGCCCCACATCAGGCTCCTTCACTATGAGCCTGCTTCTTCCTCTCCCACTGCCCCTGCTTGTGTTCCCTCTCTCTCTGGCTGTCTCTATCTCTGTCGAATAAATACATAAAATCTAAAAAAAAAAAAAAAAGTAAATAAGAAAACTGTTGTTGAAAAGTTTGAAGAGCTCTGGCACCGGAAGGACAGCGGGCCCAGCCTAGGCCTCCCTTCCTTGTCCACGACAGGAAGAGACTTCGCTGGAGGACTGCACTTCCCTGCCCCCAGACCCTGTGTTTTCCACGGAAAGGAGATATCCCCTCTCTTACCAGCGAGATGCCAGTGCTCCGCCTTTCCACGGGGCAGTGAGGGGCTTGGCACCTTAGACCCGGGCAGCAGGGCCCCGGAAAGGGGACTCAACAGGAAACGAGGAGCTGATAACTACGTGTCATTCAGAAGTTAACACTCTAACTTCAGCGTGTGGAGGATGCAATTTCATTTACTACAATTATTATTCAAGATACTTGCCAGAAACACGCTACACTAGGAAGCGCAAGCACGGTGCTGCGGGGGCCTCCTCGGGGAGGAGGCGAGACCTTCTTCGGACAGGCTCATCTTAGTGGCAGGCCTGACAGGGCACATGGCCACAGTCCAGGGCATCCTCCACGGCTCCCACACCAGCCGCAGGGGTTCCCATCAGGCATCCTGGGGGGACTCACCTTTTAAAGTACAGCTCTGCCAACATTCCCAAAGCTGTGAGTGCTGACCTGGCCAGCCAGAGGGTCTGGATCAGAATCAGGGTTCCAGTCTTTGTTTCTGGGGAGCACCCCTGCAGCCGTGCCTGACCCGCCCTAGCATGGACCCAGCGTGTGCGGGCGCTCCAGGGGCAGGGTGGTTTCTGGTAAAGGACAGGAGGAAACAGCTCTGGTCCTCTATTCCCGGCAGACAAGGGGCTGAGAAAGGAGCGCGGGAGGTAAAAGTCAGTGGCTGCTGCAGCACTGTTCCCTTTTCCAGTGCCACACTGACACCTTTGATCTCTACGTTCTATTTGCCAAGCAGGAAGGAGGGACGTTTTCTTCAAATCACAGCCTGGGAGTTTGGAATTTCTGGAAGAATGTGTGGGAGTGAAACAAGAGTTCAAACTGAAGATCATTTTTAACCACAGTGGGAGGGGACATGCCCAGTCCCCTCTATAATCACTGACTCAAGTGTTTTTCCTGCGCTCTCCTTGTTCGGGACCATTGGCACCAAACACAGCCATGCAAGTCAAGCCCTTCAGCTGCTAGGAGAGCTGTACCCCTTTCCCTACTTGTTCCCTTTGGCGCTAGACTGGGGACAAGAGTTACAAGATCAGGCTCTGGGGCCCTTTTCCGTCCCTGATCTCACTGAATCCTTACATCCATCACCTCTTTAGGTGTCTTGGGTCCCTGTGACCCCAGGGGTGGGCTGGAGCCACCTTGGACCAGCCCACAAGATTCAACTGCTGCATTTTCAGCAACTTTTCAAGCCAGGTGTTAAACACAGCCATTATTAAAAACCAAATCACACAAATTTATAACAAAATAAACTGTATTAAAAATAAAAGTAATAAATACTTTTAATACTTAATAAATTACTGCTCATTTCCTAATTATTTGACTGCATTTTACTCTCCACCTGTGCTCCTGACATTGACATCTATTGTATCCGTAAGGTGAAGATATTCCATACTGGGGCGCTTGCAACGGCCCGTGCAGAACTACTGCACCACAGGTATTGGCAAATGCTGTGAATCAGGCTCCCCATCACCAGCCCCCACCCCGGAGAGTTGTTACACATTTACCAGCATACACCACCAGGCTTTCATCTCCATTCTGGGCTTTCTCCCCTCAACTCCAGCCTCAATCAACTGCTACTCTGACACCATTAGCTGGACGCCTACAAGACCTACTATGTTCAAAATTGAACAGACTTCTCCCCCAACCTGCTCCAAATGCAGATTTCCCCAGCTTCAGTAAATGGCAACTCTATTCTTCCAGGTGCTGAGGGCAGAAACTTTGTGGGGGGGAGGGGTAAGTCACCCAATCTATTAGCAAATCCTGTAATTTCTATCATCAAAGCTTATGCAGAACACAACTAGTCACCACCTTCCACCACCGCACTCTGGTTCTAGCCACCATCACCACTGTCTGGGTTAGTAGGAACCACCTAATTCACCTCCCATTTCTGTCCTTCCCTGAACATGATACTCGCCTTTTTATGGCTTCCCACCCATCACCTCTTTGATCTCTTCTGCCTCTTGCCCCCTCCAGGCATCAGCCTCCCATCCTCCTGCCTCAGGGCCTTTGTACTTGCTGTTCGCTCTGCCTGACCTACTTTTCCCTGCCGATGTCCACAAGGTTCACTTCCACACTGACTTGAATTCTTTGCTGAAATGTCACCTTCTCTGTGAGGCTTTCTCAGTCGACTCTGCAAAGTTGCAGACCCCCCACCTCCATCTCACTCCCTGCTTTCTCTCCGCAGTACCCATCAGTCTCTAATGCGCTGTCTGTGGAAAGTGTATTTGTTTGGTTTATTCTCTGGTGCCCCTCCCCTCAAAAATGTAATTGCCAATGAGGGCAGGGGGTTTTGTGCTTATCTTCAGGATCCAAAACAGGTGCGCTGTAAGTATGCGCTGAACGAACAAATAAATTCCATCTGCAGAAGACCCCTGTCCCCTGTGTAGGAGCTATCTGCATCTGAATGATGGCACAAAGGAAGACCTGTCTACTGCTGACCCCAAGCGCTGTGACACAGTACACGTTAACAGCAGCTTCCTAACTGTAACAACACTATTAATAATAAAAGAAACACTTACGAGTATTTCACTATACGCCGGATACAAGAGCTTCGTTCACATTCATCAATGGAGTTAAATTCTTGCCACAACCTGAGATAGGTACCACTATTATGCCTGGTTTTAGAATGAGTACAGAGGAAACCAAGGTACGAAGAGGGGAAAATAACTGATAAAAGGGCAGGCAGCTCAGAGGTGATCGGATGTGAATACAGGCAGTCTGGCTTCAGCACCGACCTCCCACCTCCCAGGAAACGCGGGACCACATCCCCCAGTGGTGAAATTTAAAACACTGTATTGGTGGGGACACCGATTCTGCTCCACTAAGAGGCTGGAACAACAGTGACGTAAACAGTCTATTTCTCTCATGTGTCGCAACCACAGAGTAGGAAAACAAGTCGATAAGAAGCACAAAATGAGGCAATCCATATAAAGCGCGTGGCAGGATACTTGGCATAGAGTAAGCACCTAAGAAATGTTAGCTTCTATCATTATTAAAGCAACAGCATCATGGGTAAAGGTACTTTTCTTGCTAGCTTCTTGGAACTGCTACAAGATGAATTAAGCAGCCCACAATAGAAAAAATGCCAAGCAACAGCTCATCAACAGCTTCATGACCTTCCAGTCATACTGATGAAAAATCAAAGAAATATCGTGCTAAAAAGGTTCAAAGTCTCCACTCCAGCCCTTGAGGGATTTATAATCTGGCCCAAAGAATAGGGGCATAAACCCCCTCACTCTGTAGCCACAGGCCAAAGGCCATAGGCCTTTCACCTAACTACCCGGTGCCTCTTCTCCAGCTGTGAAACGGCAATCCAGCCACCTCATTTCAACATTGGGCCAAAAAACCCAGATCATGGCTGTGAAAATACTTTAGGGGGCAATGGTGTTAAGAGCTCTGCCAGACAGACAGCCACCTGGCTCCCAACACAGGGAAGCAAAGAGCAAAACCAGACTTCCTGCTCTGACACGGGGTTAGGGTCTGGCAGAATCCATGCGGGAAATCTGGCATCAATGACATCTTACCTTGTTCAAATTCCACCAATACAGTGAGAAGAGCCTAGACCACTGATGACCAAAGGTGCCTCTTGGCTTCCCTTTTAGATGACCTAAAACCATCTGACTGTAAGAGTAACTTAGTGAACTCCAGTCTTTGGATAAAAATAACTTGAATGTTCGCCTAGAGTGGTTATTTGCTGGGCAGTCCTGTACCTCAAAGAAAAGTTACACAAAGTACGGTCCGAAGAATGAGCTCTGCTCATGCCAAACACGGAGCATTTTTATCTCAGGTGCTCCTAAAACTTACCAAAAGATTAGCCTTATAAGCTCAAAAAGTCTATCCACCATCCATCACTGCAGAGAATGTAGAAAATAATTTCAAATATGCCACTCTACATCAGTCTCCCCTAATTTGCTCCCTTTCATGAAGCCACCGGCCCTGTTGGGAGGACAGGGGGTTGGGTGAGCAAAGAATTTAGGTTTATGATCTTTCCAGAAGTTCTCATTTCCGACTACATTCAAGTTTAAGTGAGCTGGTTTTCAGAGATACGATTCGTTCACTTCTGGAAAACTATTCACTGGATGGGTGTCTTGCAAACTTTGATTGAAACCTGAGGGCTAATGCCACAGATTAAGCTGATTCCAGGAAAAAAGCACCGTTGTTCCTCCTCTCATTGAATTAACTTCCAGAAAGCCTAGGAAAAAGGACGCCCCGGCCCTTCTAAACTAGCCTTGAGGGGCCTGGCTGCCTCCTGCAGCCAAGAGATCTGCAGGGGAGGAAGTGAACGATTTATTTTGAGGGCGCTGGGCTGGGAGGGAACTCGGGCAGACTCTGGCCCCCGCCGGAGTCGGAGCACAGACGCGAGACGCTTCCCAGCAAAACGCCCGAGGAGCTCACGCCGCGCGGCCAGCCTCCCGGGCAGCGGGGCCCACCGACCTCAGGCTCGGCCCCGCGCAAGCGCGCAGCCGCCGGCCGGCTACCAACAAGGCCCGCGCCTTAGGAGCCGAAGACCGAGCGGGGGAGGCAGCTTACTTCATCTCGCCCGTCAGAGCCGGGAAACGGCGGCGGCGGCGCGGAGCGCACGGCGCGGCGGGCCGGGCTCGGGCCAGGCCGGGGCTCCGCGCATCCTCTTCCGCAGGCGCGGCCCACCCCGACAGGTGCGCGTCACGCGGCCGCGCGTCGGACGCGCGCTCGGGTTTCGCCGAGAGGAGCCGGGGGTGACGGGCGCGGAGGGCGCGGGGCCAAGTCTGCCCGGCCGCCCCTTCCCTGCCCCACCCGAGCCGCGTCAGGCCCGGGAGCGCGGACGCCCCCGTGGCCCTAGGCCGCAGACCACCGCGGCCTCGGCGCGCGCGCGCGCAGTGGGGCCGACTCAGGAGCGCGCGCGCGGTCGGGGCCCGGGCGAGGGGCGAGGGGCGCGGGGCGCGGGGCGGAGGCGCAGGCGAAGCCACGCCCCCTCGTTCGGTGTCGCCCGGAGGTGGGGGGAGGCGGGGCCTCCCGACTGATTTCTTGGTTAGCGTGGATAGGGCGGGACTTCAGAGCCAAGTGGACGGGCAAGCGGCCCGCCCGCCCTCCGGTCCGCGGCGCAGGACTCTGCTGTCCATCTGAGGGGCTCCCTGTGAGACACACGAATGGCGGGGGGAAGTGGTGGTGTGAAGGAAGCCGGGAGCCCGGGTGGCTGGGACCTCCCCGGGATCTGGCATGAGCTGTGGGACCTGGAACGGGTTACCTGGGCTCCTCGGGCCTTGCTTTTCTCCATCTGTACAAGGAGCAGCCGCTGGGTTCATCCCGCTTCCCTCAGCCCCGAAGTGGTGATTTAGGGGTCGCAGAGCACGCTATGGCCATTTCTGCTTACACCCACGTGCCCTTGAAGACCCAAACCTGTTCGAGGGGGACAATGAGACGGTGTGCCTCAGCGGTGACCCGGCCTGTGACAAGTACTCAGGAAATGCGGGCCCACACCTGTGTGGCTTTATTTGCAAAACAGTAAATGGGACTAGGCCTTCGCTGTAGGGTGGTGGCGGGGTGCGCACATGAGATGACATGGTCAGCTGCTCTTCCAGCACTCAGTGGCTGGTACGGCCAGCCCTCTACCCCTGTCCTCACCAATGTCGCGCAGTCTCTGACCCTCACTCCGCAGCAACCTCGTGCCTGCTTTTCTCCTAGCCCCATAGAGCTATCACCGCCCCTAGCCCCCCGCCACCCCAGCCATGACAGAGGCAGCTGCTCCTTCCTGAGTGAAGATCCTGAGTGACCTTGGGTTAATGAAGGCAGGGCCACCCAGGACCGCTTCCTGGACATAAACACCCCCCCCCATCCCTACTCCTGGAGCATCTTAGCTCTGTCCCTTCCCCAGACTCACCTTCCTCCCAACACAGGGAGAGGCGAATGCATGGTCACCTCTGTTGAAGAGTGCAGACCACCCAGAAGAGGAATTCTGACTGGAAAGGAAAAGCTTGTAGCAGCTTTTTTATTTCATGAAGGCTCTATTAGAGGTAGAGCATTGAGAACTAGCAGAGGGAACTTGGCAGTGGCCAGCAAAACTAAGCGAGGCCAACAGGCGTGATTACCACAGAGGATATTGGGCAAGAGGGTTCCAAGAAGGCTGGGAAGCTGAAGGGGGTGGGGCCCCACCGTCACCAAGGCCAGGGGGCCATCTGGAGGCCTGCAGGGAGCTGCCAGGCCTCAGGAAGAATTAAGGCCATACTGGGTGGGACCTGGGTGGAGGTCAAGGAGCCAGGTACCCACTGGGCTAGAAATAGGCAGGAGGGTCTGGGGTAGGAGCCAGCCAAACCAGTCTGGATGATGCTAGGACTCTTGGCCAAGAGCCTTCCCATGTTTTGTAACCCTGGGTGCACCATGCCTCGCACAACTGTATAAACTGGGGCCAGGGGAGATACAGCTGAGAGAAGGCAGGTGCTCAAAGACTGACACAGCCGTCACAAGGGTGATCTGTGGGTACCTTGATGGCATCTTTAAAAATATCCCATGGGGGCACCTGGGTGACTCAGTCGGTTAAGCACCTGCCTTCAGCTCAGGTCATGATCCCAGAGTCCTGGGATCAAGCCCCGTATCCGGCTCCCTGCTCAGTGGGGAACATGCTTCTCCCTCTCCCACTCCCCCTGCTTGTGTGCACGTGCGCACTCTCTCTCTAATAAATAAATAAAATCTTAAATAAATAAAATATCCCATAGCCAAGTCAATCATAAGCAGCTTTTTAAAAATGATTTATTAATTTATCTTAGAGAGAGAGAAAGAGAGAGCTCATGCACATGCAAGCAGAGGGAAGAGCAGAGGCAGAGGGAGAGGGAGAGAGAATCCTCAAGCCAACTCCCTGCTGAGCATAGACACCCCCCCCCCACACACACGCAGACAAGGGACTTGATCCAACCATTCCAAGATCATGACCCGACGTGAAAGCAAGAGTTGGCTGCTTAACCCACTGAGCCACCCAGGTGCCCCAATTGTAAGCAGCTTATTAAGAAAATGCATGTGTCCACTTAGGTGTCAGTGGGGCGGGGTCTGAGGAATGACGTGGAATGAGCTTAGGATGTCACAACTGTTCTCCCCACGGGTCCTTTCACTCCTGCACATCACAGAGACATTTTCATTTCTCTACCCTCCTCCCTCTCTTTCAAAGTGCTTATCTCAGGCTCGTCCTGACTCTGTACCTTCTAGTCTGATCTGGACCATTGCTTTGCTTTCTTTCCATCATGAAAGCAATTTGGTCTCATCCAGGTGCAAGAGTATTGCAGCCCCCCCAAACGCACAATTCTAGAACCTTGTCCATTTGGGTCTGTGACTGACTTCTGCACATTTGCCTCATTTGTGTGCTCCCAGCAGCTACAAGGCACTCCAAGCTCCATCACGGGGGACCGGCTGTGCCCCAAACCCTCTGAAGGAAGCCAGAAGAAAGGAGCAATGCCGGGTGGGGCCCCCTGCGACCCAGACTGTGTCTGTGGCTTCCTCCCTCTCAAGGAGCACCCTACGGCTCTCTTCGGGAAGCTGATTTTTTTTCATCTTCCTAAACTGAGGGGTAGGCAGAAGTCAGGGTTAACTCAGCCTGCTTCACAGACATGCAAAGTGAGACCCAGAAAGATGAATGACTCACAAGTGATGTCTGTGGAGTTAGAAATAAAATCACGTTGCCATTTCTATTTTCAGAAGCACTCACTAAGTCAGCTTTGCTTGCTCGCTCGGCGGTTGCACCGGGTGGGGAGGGGGAGAACAGGTGTTGTGGATTTTAAGCCACAAGTAGATCTTTTCATCCCCAGACGTGAGAAAGCTCAGCGCTTTTTTCCCCTAAAGATCGGCTTCATAAAGTCTACGTGAAGTAGTTCCGTGTTGTTTTCCTATTGCTGCCGTGACAATTTGCCACATGGAGTGACTTAAACAATGCAAACGTGTTATCTCACAGCCCTACAGATCAGAAGTCCAGCAAGGGTCTCGGTGGGCTAACACCCCAGGGGCTGCAGGGCTGTGTTCCTTTCTAGGACAGCCCTTTTCTTGCTCATGTGGATGCTGCCAGAAGTCAGTTCCTTGTGGCTTAGGACTGAGATCCCTGTTCCCTTGCTGGCTGTCAGCTGAGGGCCACTCCCAGCTTCTAGAAGCTACCACATTCCCTGGCTTATGGTCCCCTTCCTCAGTCTTCAAAGCCAGCCACAGAAGGTTGAGTGTTTTGATCTCTCCTCCTTTTTTGGGTACATCTCTCTGACCCTTCTGAGAAAGGGTCTCTGCTTTTTTTTTTTTTTTTTAGATTCATATTTATTTTGCAGAGAGAGAGAGAGAGAGAAGCAGACTCCCTGCTGAGCATGAAGCCTGATGTGGGGCTTGAACCCATGACTCTGATATCGTGACCTGAGCTGAAATCATGAGTCAGATGCTGAACCAACGGAACCATCCAGGTGCTCCCTTTGTTCAAGGCCTGTGCTTTTAAGAACTCACATGATTAGACTGGGCACACTCGAATAATCCAGGATAATCTCTCATTTTCAGAGTCCCTATCCTTAGTCACATCTGCAAAATCTCTTTTGCCACGTAGGGTGACATTCTCACAGGGTCCAGACGTTTGGGCCTGGACGTCTTCCGGGAGTCCTTATTCTGCAAATCACAAACGATCACGTTCCAAACTCTCAAACCCTCCTGATTGTCCAGGATCTTGAGGACTTTTTGCTAATAGTTTCACGAAAATATAATTCACATACTATCTAATTCACCCATTTAAAGTGCAAAATTCATTGGATTTTAGTGTGTCCACCAAGTGGTACGACCATCACCAGTATCAATTTAGAACATTTTTATCACCCCAACAAGAAACCATGTACCTATTAGCACTCACTCCCCATTTCTCCCCAGCCGTCTCGGCGCTAGGCAGCCTCTAATCTACTTCCTATCTCTGTGATTTGCCAATTCCGGACATGGCATATGCATGGAATCATGGAACATGTGGCCTTTTGTGTATATATATGTCAGACACACACACACACAGTGTGTGCCTATGTAATGTTTTCAAGGTTCTTCCGTGTTGTAGTGTGTATCAATGCTTCATTCCTTTTATTGTTAAATAATATTTGATTGGATAGAGAGGCAACGTTTTGTTTCTCCATTCATTAGTTCATGGACATGTGTTATGGGGTATTTCCACTTCGAGGTATTATGAATATAATATGTCTGCTATAAACACATGCATACATGTTTTTCTGTGGACTTGTTCTTATTTCTCTTGGACACGTACCCAGCAGTGGAACTGGCCAGTCTTATGGTAACTCTACAGTTGCCTTTTTTTTTTTTGAGGAACGGCCAGACTATTTGGCTCAGTGGCTACACTAATCTGTGTTCCCACCAACAATGTCCGAGCTTTCCTATTTCTCCACTTTCTTGCCAACACTTGTTATTAACTGACTTCTTGCTTCTAGCCATCCTCATGGGTGTGAATCGGGATCTAATTGTGGTTTTGATTTACGTTTTCTTGGCGGCTTTTAACATCGAGCATCTTTTCATGGGCTTGTTGGCTGCTTGTTTATCTTCTTTGGAAAAATGTCGAGTCAGATTCTTTGCCCATTTTCCAATTGGGTTGTCTTTTTTTCATCGAGTTGTTACAGTTCTTTCTCTCTTCTGGGTATAAATTCCTTCCCAGGTGGATGGTTTGCAAAAATGTCCTCCCGTCCTGTGGGTTGTCTTTTCACTTGCTGATGATGTCCTTTGAAGCATAAGGAGTAATTCTGTAATGACGTCCAGCTGATCTATTTTTGTTGTTGTCGCTTGTTCTTTTAGCGTCATTCTTCTATGCGTTCAACAGTTTTAACTCTTACATTTAGACTTTTGGCCCATTTTGCGTTGATTTCTGTGCATGATGTGAGAGGCTGCAGGTCTAACTTCACTCTTTTGCACGCGGCTGTCCGGTTGTCCCAGGATGCTTCGTTGGACTGTCTACAGAACACGCTCTGAAAACATCTGTTTGGATAGTTTATGCAACACTGACGTGATCAAAATCCCTGCCCAGTCCCGTGAGACAGGCCCTAGCAGAACAATGCCTGGCAACTAATGGACCCTGAAGAAATGCTGACAAATGGAGGACGTAGAAGGTGGGGAGCCAGAGTTACCGGGTTCAGGTGTTGGAGTCCCCTTCACGTTGCCCATGGCCGCGAGTCACTCCGAGAGTGTTTTCTCCAAGCGGCCACTTGGCAGCAGTCTGAGGCGGTGCCCTGGTGCCCTTGGGTAGGAGAAGTAAGCCAGCAATGCCACTACTGTCTGAGCCAGATCTCAGGGGGGACAACATCCCAAATTTTGTTCTGAAGCTGCCCTGGGGGTCAGGAGTCACGGGAAAAGAAGAGAGAGGATTGGGGAGCAGCCGGCCTGGAATGTGAACCCGGACAGGGGACCTCGAGTAATAAAGCAAGAGGTTCCCAAAGTCAAGGTCAGTGTTTCTTGCCTTAAGCCTCAAGAGTCAAAAGCAGGGAAAAGCGCTCGGCTGGCAGATGAAATGAAAAGATGAAAGTCCTGGCAGCCACCCCAGCATCTCTGCACCAGCCAATCTGCATCGCATCCTTCGCGCCAAGGGGAGACGCAGCCTGGGGACAGCCAAGCTTCTGGGGCAGTCGACGGATGAGCCTGGGGTCTGGGGAAGGACAGGGCACCCTTGCAGGGGAAATGTGATGGTCAGCAGGCCCTCACGAGACAGAGGCTGGCTTCCCGTTGGCTTCTCCAGGAAGCAGTCACCATCTGCCTCTCCCAGCCCTGACACTGCAGTAGTCTTGTCTGGGGCCGGGAGCTGGGGAGCCTCTGGTGAGCCAGCAGCTCCCAGGTGGCTGCAGGGTCACGGCAGGGGATACCTCCACAGTCGTCAGGCCCCTCCACTCCTCCCCTCCTCAGTCGTGGAAATACAGGTAAGGTGCCCCTCATTCACGACTCCAGTGCTCCATGCCAGGCCGCGTCGGCTCGGGAGACACAACCGTGGACAAGGCCCCTGTTCGCAAGGAGCTTCCATTCGACTCCAAGTGGAGGGGTGTGGTGGGGAGATGTGAAAGAATGAGGACAGAGTGGCAAGTGCAGTGACCACAGCGAAACAGAATGAGGGGGTGGAATGTGCCCGAGGCAGGAAAGCATGTGGCATCTCTGAGGGACTGAGAGGAGGCCCGAAGTGGCCCAAGACGGCTTGTAGGCACCCGTGAGGAGCGGGGCTTTCATGCTAAGGTACAGTGGAAGGCTCTGGGGGATTATAAGTAAGAGAGCAATGCAGTCAGTTTTCATTTTGGGAGAGTCCTGGGGGCTCCTGGGCCACGGGCTTGGAGGAGAAGCACATTGAGAGAGTCAGGGTGGGGCAATTATCAAAGGGTCCAGACAGGCGGAAGCACAACTCCAGGGTGTTCCAGAATGTATTATTATTATTCAGGTATGGCAAGGCCAACAGATGAGGAGACACTGTCATTGGAAAGGTAGTGTGTGACCGTTGCCAGGAAGGAGGACACGCCACGCCACCCACACAGGGTCACGTGGGGAAGCCCCAGGGTCAGCCAGAAGGTAGAAGGAGCCAGGGAAAATGTGCACAAGGGCCTTTATTGTGGTTTCCATGGGAAAGCATGGGCACGGCAGGGTAAGAAGGCTTAGGATTAGCTAGTTTGGAGAGTTTCGGCGGGCTCTGGGGCGCGGGAGCTGCCCCCTGGTTGTCTGTACCTGGTTCTGGGTGATTCAGGCAGGTGGCTCTGAGTGGGACAGCCTCATAGAAGAAGCGGTTGGGAGTGTGGGCTCTTGATTGCTTGGTTTGTGTATGAAATGCACACTCCAGGGTAAATCATTTATGGTCTCTAGAGACTGGAGGGCAGTCCGTCCGGAGCCGGCCAGGCCACAGACCACAGAGCATCAGGGAGCTCCTGTATGTCTTGGAGAGAAGGTTGGGAGAAGACACTGGCAGGACTGGCTGATGGGTTAGACATAGGGACGAGGGAGGAGGAACACCAAGGATGCCGCCTGGGTTTTGATTTAAGCAGTTGGGTCCCTCACTCTCGAAGCAAGTCTTCGGGGGCCAGGAGACATAGCTCCCCCACCGCACGGAGCTTCAACTCTTGTAGGGGAGACGAGCTTCAAGTAGGGAAGGTTGGCAAGTCAAGTCAGTGGCATTAGGCTCCCTAAAATATGAGTGGACCTTGCCTGAAATCACAGAAGAATTGCTAAAATGTATTGCATAATACAAACATTCATAGTAACCATTTAGAAGTCCTGCTTCTCCGTGGACTTACATTCATTTCAGAAACCATGACTTCCGTGATGAGGGGCTCTGCTGCCATGGTCCAGGAATGCAATGCTTCCCCTAAACCCACCTTATCTGTCTTCGAAAATCTCTTCATAGGAATTTAAGATGAAGCCTTTCAAAAATACACTCTTTCAGGGGCACCTGGGTGGCTCAGTCGATTAAGCGTCTGCGTTAGACTCAGGTCATGATCCCGGGACACGGGATCGAGCCCCTCATCGGGCTCCCTGCTCAGCAGGGAGTCTGCTTCTCCCTCTGCCCCTCACCCCACTGTGCCCTCTCTCTCTCCCTCTCAAATAAAGAAATCTTTTTTCAAAATAAAAATAATAAAAATAAAAAATATATATACACAGTTTTACTCCATGCAAATAATTGCTTTTTAACTTTCTCGTTTTGTAAGATCGTATTTCATTAAATCCAATTACATATAACAGTAAATAACTTCTATTATTGCTGTGAATCAAGATTTCAGCAACGGCACCCATGACATACACCAATTTCTGTGTGGTCAGATTTGATGGTATAGACTTCCCAAGAGGTGGGACTGCTGATAGATTTGTATCTGTCGCAAGGCTGTAAAGAAGTCTCTCCCTGGAATATAACCTTGACCTGGTAAGGGACCAGAGGGGCGGGGCTGTTATCACATCTAATTAACACTGTCGAGTGCTTGCTGATTTAGATGTCACACAGCATGTACTGCGAGGGTGGGGATATTGATTGCTGGTGAGAAATTTGATTGTGTGGTTTGGGGCAGGTGACGAAGGGCTTGAGAGCTTTCCCTGACCAGCCCCCCTGACGCTGGAACACTCCCATCACATCAACTGGAAGTCACACATTTGAAATGATCATATGGCGCCTGCAAATATCTATGGTTATTGTTTTTTGGACTCTGTTTTATGGGAAGTGTCTTGTCAACCGCACTACAAGCACTTCGAAAGTGAACTGTCTGGTGACAGCTCTATCTTACGGACACAAATCTCTCTGCAACACCCAGCACCGAACTACTTGGGTTTTTTTAGATTTTATTTATTTGAGAGAGAAAGAGCACGAGTAGGGCAGGAGAGGCAGAGCAAGAGGGAGAAGCAGGCTCCCCGCTGAGCAGGGACCCCCCCCCAACTCGGCTTGATCCCAGGACCCCGCAGACCCCAGGAGCCGAAGGCAGACACTTCACCGACTGAGCCACCCAGGTGCCCCTCTTTAGTGCCTACTTGGGTTAAATACTCTCTATGATACACGCATAAATGGGTGAATTAATGAATATAACATAGCTGTCCTCTGGCAGACCTTTGTCAGATCAACTTTTCTTTTTAACATATGCCAAAAGTCAATTTGGTTGTGTATCAAAGGACACTATCGAGAGAGTGAAAAGACAACCCACAGAATGGGACAAGATTCTGCAAATCATATGTCTGATATGGGATCAATATTCAGCGGAAAGAAAGAACTCTTACGATCAACAGAAAAACCAAATAACCCAATTCAATCATGAGCAAAGGACTAGGAACAGACATTTCTCCAAAGAAGACAGGGATAAGGTATACCATGGCCCACAAACACAGGAAAAGATGCTCAACACCGTTAGTCTTTAGGGAAATGCAAACCAAAGCCACAGTGAGAGCCCACTCACACCCACTAGAAAGGCTATCATCGAACAAACCAACCAAGAAAAGGGAAACAAGTGTTGGTAAGGATGTAGAGAAAGCGGAACTCTCAAATGCACCGTGCCTACGGATATGCAGCAGCTGCTGCAGAAAACAGTCTAGAGGTTCCTCAGAAAGTTCCACACAGAATTCCCATATGATGGGACACCTGGGTGGCTCAGGGTTAAGCGTCTGCCTTTGGCTCGGGTCACGATCCCAGCGTCCTGGGGTCAACTCCCGCTTCTCCCTTTCCCTCTGCCGCTCTCCATGCTTGAGCTCACTCTCTCTCTGACAAATAAATAAACAAAATCTTAAAAAAAAAAAAATCCAGCATATGATCCAGCAATTCCATTTCTAGGTATTTACCCAAAAGAATTGAAAGCACGGACTCCCATACTTGTACGCCAACGTTCGTGGCCGTGTTAGTCACAACAGTCAAAAGGTAGAAACAACCCAAGTGTCAGTCAACAGATGGACAGATAAATGAAATGTGGTCCATCCACACCATGAAACAGCATCAGACACAAGAAGGAGGAACATTCTGACACCTGCTACTACACGAATGAAAGCCGAAGACGTTTATGTTTAGTGAAAGAAGCCAGACACAGAAGGACAAGTATTGTATGATTCCACTTACGTGTGACACCTAGAACAGGCACATTTAAGGGGACACAAAGCAGAATGATCATTGCCAGGACCCAGGGGAAGGGGAGATGCGGAGGAAGTGTTTAATCGGGACAGGGTTTCTGTATGGGAACATGAAAAACAGTTTTGGAGATGGATGGTGGTAATGGTTCCTCAACATCGTGCATGTTTAATTCCACTGAATTGTACGCTCAACAATGATTAAAACGGTAAGTGTTATGTATACTTTGTCACAATTTTAAAAAGCACCAAAAGGGAAGGTTAAGTCACACTGGGGCAGCATCTTGTGGCCAAGGAGCTGAGAGGCTCTTGGCTTGCGTAGCATCATTTAACCAGGTGGCCCCGTATCTCTGCTGCACCCCAGGATTCAGACAAGCCAGTCATCCTTTTACCTTTGTCTGGGAGGGTGGGACACACGGAGATTTATCCCAGAGGCTGACATCTGCCAGAGCTGGGACAGCAGCCAATGTTCATGCGGCAGAAACAGGAACTTCTTCAAGGGACCAGACCCTGTCCCCACTGCTCCCCGACCCTCTCAATGCCCCAACAATGCCTGTCCGGCTGTGATTTTATTGTAAAAGGTAATTAAGTATTAGCTTTGTCAGACACTTTGCCTTGACGACCAGTCCAGTATGGGAGAGTGTTGAGGACATGTAAGCCCCTGGCAGTAAATAAAAAGGCATATGAAATTCAAACACACTCCGGGGGCTCTGAAACACAATGTTCCCAGAACCCGTGCAGTCGGGTAAGTCGACAAGGATGCTGTCCTTATTCTAGAATTAAGCACCACGTGGATGAGGCCCCCAAATGAGCTTATCTGTGTTAAGTTCCAGGACACTGGGTGATGTGAGAACGAGGCTCTCGGGTACTTGAAGAAATTCAAATTGCAACTAGAACCCTACTGAGTGGGGTGCCACGTAGACAGGTCTTTAGAGGTGAGTCGGGACTTGTAAATGGAGCCCTACTTAACGCACGTGCTAATTGTGTTTCCCTGCAATTGGGACATCAACCCTGACATGTCTCAAAGCTTTTGTGTGTAGCTGGTGAACAGTGGGACTTACCGGGTGTCCCCGTCCTGTGGGGTTGCTCTAACTGCCCCGGGGATGGAATCCAAGGATGAAATCTGACTTTCCTGGCCTCTCATTCCAGCCAGGATTTTAAATGTCCAGTCCCATATACTGGTCAAACGCCCAAAGTTACAGCTTCTCCCCATCCCCCAGCTCCTGGGGGTGGGGGGAAGGGCTGGTGCCTGCCTGCACCTGCTAGCTGTAATCCCTGTCTCCTCCAGAATCACAGTTGGGGCAGGAAGAAGACAGAAGGGGACAGGCGAGGTTTACCTGGACTGGGAGGTCATGGGTCGGCATGACTGCTCCCCGGGTTCAGCTGGCATCTCCTCTCCCTGCCCTGAGATGCGAGATGCGAACTCATCCTCTGGCTCCCCCTCCAGGCCTTCCCATCTCATCTGGCTGGGGAGATCGAAGGACGCTCCCAGATCCACAGACCCACGGCTGGTCTGCAGAAGCTCCCTCCTCAGACCCGCTGTCAGGGAAAGAATGTCACCACCAGGGGCTGCTTCAGCCAGGCGCCCCCTCCCCACCTTCGGATTTCTCGGGTGAGGGCTGCCTCCCCGGTCGTGGGGGATCTGTGCCTGCCTTCCAGAAAAATCCTTCCAGTCAGCCGGAGGGAAGGGAAAACAAGCCCCCGCTCCTCCACGTGGGGGCGATACTCACAAGGCGCCGACCGCTGAAAACGTTCTTCCCCGACCCGATGCGCTGCCTGCTTTTCCTCCTCAAAGCAGGGGACGCAAAGTGGTCCAGCTGTCCACGCCTCACTCTGGAACGGGGAATCGTGGCCTCTAGAGGCCGAGGGGAGCCCGGGTCCCGTTTACCATCCCTCTACACACGCTTTTCATGACCAAAGATGGAAGGCAAAGCAAGGATTTCTTTCTCTCATCTCCTAAGAGTTTTGCTTCATACTGAATCTAAAAGGTGGAAAAATTCTCAGCAGAACCTCAGAGACCCATGCGAACCACTGAGTGACTTCGGGGGGGCCCAGAAAATTGCTCCAAAACACCAGTCACGGGTAAGAGCTCTCGCAGCTTGTGAAGGGTCTTCACGGCCCACACGGAGCACGGGCAAACTGGAATTCTCCGATGGATGGGTTTTACAGGAATATGAGTAATTCCACCAGTGCCTCCTTCCCAGGTACTGACACACAGATGCAGCCTAATTAGAAGGCGACCCAGGGGGCGCCTGGGTGGTGCAGTTGTTAAGCGTCTGCCTTCGGCTCAGGGCGTGATCCCGGCATTGTGGGATCGAGCCCCACATCAGGCTTCTCTGCTATGAGCCTGCTTCTTCCTCTCCCACTCCCCCTGCTTGTGTTCCCTCTCGCTGGCTGTCTCTCTCTCTGTCAGATAAATAAATAAAATCTTTTAAAAAAATAAAAATAAAAATAAAAAAGAAGGCGACCCAGGCACCCCGACGGCGGGCCCCTCCCCGTCATTTTAATCCCCCATCCTAACATCCTGCCTAGCGCGTGGTAGGACCTAGACACCGCCCCAGTGGGATTACAGTCTAAGGATGGGACGTGGGGAGATCCAGAGAGCAGCTAGTTATTCTTCAAGAAGTTTACTCTTTTCCTTAAAAGCAGTCTTTTTAAATTAGATTTAAGATATAAAAAAGTCAATCTGATGCTTTATGTTATCACTCTTCTGATATATTAAAGTGTGCCCTCGGTGGCTTAGAACCGTAACCAGAAAAGTCTATCAAACAAAACAGTAGGCATGTTACAAGTGCCCATATTTTTAAAAAGTGAGCCCTTCACATCCTCCTTCAGTAAAGGCCAGGTGCCCTAATAAACGAGGAAAGAGGACACAGTGTTCTACTGAGCCTATTTGCCTACCCAGTATCGATCAATTCGCCCGTCCTTTTAGTAACAGACACTTGATTTTATTCATTGTGACAACATACACAGTTATTACACTGCATTTCAAGCGTGCAGCTAAATATGGCCCCATGACTAAGTTCTAGCCTATGAGATGTAAGCAGAAGTTGTCAGAACTGATGAAAAGAGGGACAGACCGCTGACATGTGCTTTTTTCATATTCTTCCACCAGCTCCTTGCTTCTTGCCTGGAATGCTGATGTGACAAGCGGGTCTTCAGCAACTCTTTTGGCTCATGAGGCAACTGTGAGACTGGAAGGCTAAGAGTGGAAGAAGAGAAAGATAGGAGGAGCTCGGATCCCTCGTCACCCAGTGGAGCCACCAAAATATCCCATGACCTTTGACCTCTACATTTTTTTATGTGAAAAAGAAATTTCCATTTTATTTGTCTCTTTATTTACAGCTTCTGTCATTTACACAGTTCTTATCTGTCACATCCGTCCTAAAGGATCACTTAAGCATCGGTCTTTTTATTTTTAAATAAAATTTTGGAAGAAAATCTTTCCAGAATGCATCGCACGCTCTCTTGCCTTTTTAAACCAAGCAGGTAGTGAACATAGAGGGTTGCTAGACAAAATACAGGACGCCCAGGAAATTTGAATTTCAGATAAGCAACAGATAATTTTTTGGTATAAGCACGTCCCAAAAATCACATAGGACCCAACTCATACTAAAAAAATAATTCGTTGTTTATCTGAAATTCAAATTTAACTGGGAGTCCTACATTTTTATTTGCTAACTCTGCCAATGCTAACGGCACAGCCTTTTTTCCTGCTGTTACTCATGACGATGTGTCTGGTGAGACTTTGGGGGCCTACTGAGGCGTGCAGGGCCATTAGCCCTTCCGTGAAATGGACCCAGACGGCGTGCTTTCCGTTCTTATTCCCGTCTTCAGAACGTTTCCTTACCTTCTTTGGTTGTCAGTCTGTCAGTAGCTTTGTTTGTTGCTCTGAGCAGGCCTGCCTGTCCTACCCCTCCCGCCTTGATGACCTGCCCCGGTAACCTGTGGACAAACAGCTTTCAGAGCTGCTGGAGCTGGAAGTCTGGGTTCTCCCCCAGGTCCCCCCACTTTCAGCGCTTTGACCTTGGGTAACTCATCAGACCTGTGTGAGCTTGGATGCCTGCCCACATAACAGGGGCTTGTTAGAGCTGCCTCCTGGGCTGTGTGAGGCTTCAACGTGGGAAGTGATGGGGCAGTGCCTGGCCCTTAGGACGCCCTCAGCAAATGCAGTCATTGCTGGGCGGTGGGCTGAGCACTGGGATTATCAGACTGGAGAAGCAAAGATCTAAGGAGAAAGCTTCTATGAGTAAAATATGAGCAACAAGGATGCGGAGGAGGGCAGCTGGGGGCTGAGGGCTGAGGTCACAGGAAAGCATGAGGACGCACACCCGGCCAGGGCGGGTGGTGGCGGTGGCGAGCATGGGTGTTGTTATGTGACCTCCAGCACCTCAGCATGTGACTATATTTGGGGTGCGGGTTTTCAAGGGGTGATTATGTTACAAGGAGGTCATTAGGGTGGACCCTGATCCGATCTGACCGGTGACCTTAGAAGACGAAAGGTTAGGACACAGACTTGCAAGAGGGGCAACCACGCGAGGACCCGGAGAGAGGACGGCCATCTGCACACCAAGGAGAGAGGCCTCAGGAGAGACTAACCCTGCCAATGCCTTGATCTCAGACTTCCAGCCTCCGGAACTGAGAAGATAAATTTCTGTGTTTGAGCGGTGCCATCCGTGGTGCCCTGTTACAGCAGCCCCTGCAAGCTAGCAGCGGTGTCAGAGCAGAAGGCTGTGGAAAGACAGCCGCAGGCCAAGTGCCTGGACGCAGTGGTGGGTCCCTTTCTGCGATAGATATTATTATTGTTACTGTTGTCCTTCCTGATGTCGGGGAGCTCAGCACTGACCACCGTCCTCCCCGTGAAGGGGACAGAAGCCTAAGTGAAGGACAGACCAGAGTGGCAAGTGCCCGGCTGGGGGAGTGTCTGGGAGGGCGTGAGGGGCAGGGACACCGGTGCTGGTTTGGGGAACCAGTCGGAAGAGGCTCCGAGGGTGGGGGGCAGGTGAGAAGGCGCCAGCCGGGGAAAGTTCCAGGTGAGGAAACTGCAAGGGACATTTTATTTATTTTTATTTTATTTTTTGAAGATTTATATTTATCCATTTGTCAGAGAGAGAGAGAGCACAAGCAGAGGGAGAAGCAGGGTCCCCACTGAGCAGGGAGCTCGACACGGGACTCAATCCCAGGACCCTGGGATCATGACCTGAGCTGAAGGCAGACACTTCACCGACTGAGCCACCCAGGCATCCCTACAAGGGACATTTTAAAAAACCCAAAGGAGGCCGTGCTGCTGGAGCCCCGCAAGAAGAAGAGTAGCCAAGAGGGGGCTGGGGGTGGGTGAGGTGGGCCTGGGCCCCAGGGATGCTCGCACGTACGCTGAGATGAGGGGCAGCTCAGAACGGCTGTGCCGGGAGAGAAGGAGAGCTTCTTCTGGCCGTGTTGGGAGCAGCAGGGGTGACTCCCAAGGGCATGATCTGAGCAGCCAGAATTCAGGCTTCTGGGCAGCCAGTGTTCACATACGCAGGAACACTGGAAGTCCCCAAGTGGTGGAGGTCACAGGTTTGCCTGGAATTGATGAAGAATTCCAGCAGGCACAGACGGAAAAAGATAGTATGCGCTTCTCCCGCGTGCGGAGCGCGGCCCTGGTGCTGAGGACACGGCAGGAAGGAGACAGCCAACTTCTGTGCTTTGGGGACGGTGGCATTCCAGTGCAGTGTGATTACAGATCGGCAAGTGTACGATGCCAGGTGCCATATACCAGCTCAGAAGAGAAGTAAAGCGGGGCGAGGCACGGAGTGAGGAGGTGGGGCTGGTGCACCGTCTGGAAGAAGGGAAGGACTCTCCGATAGGGGACATTTGGGCACAGACCAAAAGATGTGGGTTCCATAACCAGGTGGTCATTTCAAGAAACCCAGGAATGCTTCCTTGAGCTGGAAATATTTTTCCTCGGGCTTCCGGGGCTTGGAAATGCCCGCCAGCCCTCTGCAGCTCTGGTTTTCACTCTTCTGTTCAGCACGGACACTCCTGGGAAGCGTCTCAGCCTCAGCCGGTGAACCTCCAGCAGGGACAGGTTACCTATCTATGCCGTGCAAACTCACCTTCAGCCCAGGGTGGACAGAAGTTGTGTCTCTCCCTTGCTCTGCACACAGTAGGTGCTCAACAAACACTTTTTATTTTTAAAAAAATTTTTTAAAAGATTTTATTTATTTGTTTGAGTCAGAGACCAGAGGGGGAGAGAGAGAGAGAGAGAACACAAGGGGGAGCAGAGGGAGAAGCAGGCTCCCCGCTGAGCAGGGAGCCTGATGCGGGGCTCAGTCCCAGGACCCTGAGGTCATGACCTGAGCTGAAGGCAGATGCTTCACCGACTGAGCCACCCAGGCGCACCAACAAGCACTTTTTAAACGAACAAATGCGAATGCCCACACAGTGCCTGTGGAAGCCGGCAGATCTGATGTTCGAGCATTTATGAATCTGTTCAAACATACCCAGAGGCGGATCGGGAGGGTAGGAGGTTGGTGACAACGAAGACGCAGGAGGCAGAGACAATGTCACTATATGGGGTGGAAGGCTCGGTGCTCATCAGAAGAAGACAACGTCTTGGGCTTTGTCATCCCTGGGCCCTCACAGGCATTGCCCAGGGCGGAATGAACTCCACATGGCACGGTTATCAGCATACACGGGGTGGGAGAGTCAAGGCGGAAAAAACCGTAATCTCCCGTGGAAAACAGAAGCCGCCCTCTCGTTACCCCCTCGCTGGTGATGGTGGTTTGTGTTGGGAAAGAAAAGGGCCCAAGCGCATGGAAGTCATCACAGAAGGCTTTACTCATCCGGAAAGAAAAACCACTGTGGCACATTCGACGTCCCTGGTCCCAACCCAGATGTTTTGCTATCCAAAGGTCCGAGGGACTTTTTATGAGTTAAGATGTAGGGAATCTTCCTGAGTCAGAGGGCAATCTGGAGCTTATCTCCAGCCAACACCCCTCCCGGCCCTTCCAGGGTTCTACCTCACCCCAAAAAGGGAAAGACCCTGAAATCAAGTCTCGAGTAGTATTTAAGAACAACGGCCGGCGGGAATACTTTCCCTAGGCGTCACCCAGTCTTCTGTTGTTACGGGACATAAAAGAGAACTGTTGCGTATTAACCTCCCGTAGGGCTGCATCCGCCTTCCACCCCCGTGCGTGCAAACTGCTCGAGGCCAGCGTGGGAGACCCAACGAGGAACCGCACGTATTTTTTTCCAAGGTCTAAGTCGACAGGGTCATTTGTATGCCAAAGATACGAGGACTTAGGGGCTAAGGAGAAATCTATGATGTGTTAGAGCTTGTTCCTGAAGAGAGGGAAAGAATTGGCGGATTTGCTAAACCAGCATGGGAAAGGCGACGTAAAACACGGGACCCATAAGGCGGCAGTTCCCAAAAAACGACGTGGTTCCTAAATTTCTTCTTTCCTATTGATTTGACTTTTTAAAAGATTTTTTATTTACTTTTTTGAAAGAGTGAGAGAGAGCATGAGCCGCAGAGAGGGAGGGAGAAGCAGGCTCTGCTGAGCAGGGAGCCCGATGCGGGGCTCGATCCCAGGACCCCGGGATCATGACCGGAGCCAAAGGCAGATGCTTGAACCCCCTGAGCCACCCAGGTGCTCCTTTCCTATTGATTTAAAAATGAATGCTCGTTTCATGTTAGTTACTGAGGGGCAGGTGTTCTGCTAATCACTAGTGACGCGGTGAGTCGTGCAGAGACATCACCCCTCCGTTCTTGGGATGACCCACACGCTCTGCACAGTTGCATGTGTGGAAAGGCTGTAGAGGCCACCCGAGGCAGGCATGGCAAAGAACAGTGTCCGACCATAGATCAGCACATTCCGGAATGCCCAGTAAGTATCTGCAAAAGTAACAAATCCGAGGTGTGGGTTGGGTAGAGTATCAGTGGTGTCAGGTTGAGAGAGTGGGGTCTGCCGCCCCAGCGCGAGTAAGCAGAAGTGTGGTTAAGAGCACACATTCTGCAGCCTGATGGCCTCCCTCCTGCCACGTGGTACCTGTGCGACCTACACGTCTTTGTGCCTTAGTCTCCTTGACTGTAAAACGGGGGTGATGATGCAGTGCCTGCCTCAGAGGGTTGGTGTAAGAATGAAGACAGTCAACACAAGCAGAGCCCTTGGAAAGAGGCTGAACATTCCACAGATGTAGCCACTCAATTCTTCTAACCAAAGGGGCCCACGTTACAGCATCTTTAAAGACTGAGATGGGATTGGCAGGCATCACATCGCATCACTATTGGTTCTCACAGGAAAACCTTCATCGGATAAGGTGGGTTGAATAATGGGCCCCCCAGAGATTTGTCCAGCTGGAATGCGTGAACATGACCTTATTTGGAGAAGGGGGTTTTGTAGGGGTAATTAAGGATCGCAGGATGAGACTGCTGGATTAGGGTGGGCCCAGAAGCCAAGAACAAGCGTCCTTATCAGAGGAGTGACAAAAAGAGAAGGGAAGACGCCCAGAGAGGAGGCCGTGTGAAGGAGACAGAGATTGGCCTGGTGCGTCTACAAACCAAGGAATGCCAAGAATTGTGGGGCCGCCACCAAAAGCCAACAGAGAGAGAAATGCAGTGGATGCTCTCTCAGAGCCTCCAGAAGGAACCCATCCTGCCAACATCTTGATTTCAGACTTTGGGTCTCTAGAACTGTGAGACAATACGTTTCTATGGCTTTAAGCCACCAGTTTCATGGTAAATTGTTATAGCCGCCCTAGCAGACTAATGCAGATGATATTCTGGGTCTCAAAACTGGAGGAAGCCAAAGAAAGAGCTTCCTAAGCTTTATGCATGGCCTTGCCTCTGGCAACAAGAAAGTGACGATATTCCCACCACCACCACCTCAAAGACGAAATTCCTTGGCCTAAGTCCGCCTATCATCCAGGGAGGGGAAATCGTGGGGCAGAGCAGAGAGAAATCCTCAAGGTCATGTGAGGAAGTGGCAGAGGCAGATGGCTCACCAAAGGGAGGGTGGTGACAGGTGCAGAGGGAGGGTCCCAGGATGAACAACCTGCAGATCCAAATTCTAACCCAGGTGCTGTACTAGCCAGGTGACTGTGGGTGAGGCCCCACCGTTTCTTGGGTCTCGGCTTTCCTATCTGTGACATGGAAGGATTGGGCTCTGTGCCATCTGGGGTCCCTTCCACTGTGACACTCCATGACTTGACTCTGTGGCAACCCCCCCGTGGCTGCCAGGGGTGCAGCATGGAGGACAGTGCCAACAGCCTGACTGCGGCTGGTCCTTGGCTCTGTCTGCCAGCACGGCCTTACCTGTTTGCCAAGGCCCCTGCGCAAAGAAGGTGGGTGAGGGCGGCGGGCGCGATGCGGTGCCCGTGGTGGCCGTGGTTGCACTGCAGCAGCGTGGCCGAGTGTGTCCCAGGCAGGACGCAGGCAGCAGAGCCTTCCCTCCTGGTCTGTTTAGAAACAAGTCACACACACCGCGTCTTCCTTCAGTAATGAAATGTACATGGAACTGATGCAATTGGTCGCTCTGAACTATCTATTTATGAGTCTGAGTTGCCCTCCCCCACTTTCTCCTTTATTGTCCTTCCTCAGACTCTGAGTTGGCATTAAATTCAAAATCTGGGGATACTTACTTCTCCCCGCACCCTCTTCAACTTCTGGGTTCATCTATCCTGCGTTATCTCTTGTAGATTAGACCAGGATGCGCTATTTTAACCATATCTGCATTTAAAGTGCTTCTCTCTGGTGGAATTTTCCCAGTTAAATCCCTGTCTCCCTCTCAAATGATACTAACTTGCACAGAGGCAGGACCAAAAACTTTTAAGAATCACAGACATGTCAGGACAAAATTTACACTTTGTGGCCATCTTGTACATTTCATGCGAACACAAATCGCTTAAATGGGATTTTCTTGAAGGAAAGCAAAAATAGACATTTCCAAACTGTTGAAAGTTTGCCAGTGGACAGAGAGGAATTTTCCTATTCTTTTTACCCTGGGTCTTCCTCTGTCCTTTTTTAGTAAAGTGATGGTGTGGACTTGTCGGAGGCAAAGCCGACCATCCCTCGGCTCCCTCCCGGGCATCAGGCTCCAATTCCCAAACTTCAGAATAAGTTCCACCTTCTCCAAAATGTGGTCCCAGAAAGGAAGGAATTAAGGGATTCTGCAGTCCCAGTCTTCTCCTTCTTCTTGTTCTTTTTTTTTTTTTTTTTTTTTTGTAAGAAAAGCATCTTCAGGTGAACAAATGCGGGAGGTGGAGCAAAGCCTTGGACCTGGTAGTGAGCAAGTGGGGAGGGAAGGAGGTTCTTCGTCGATGTAGGAGCTAGGAGCGGGCATGTTGCAGTGTCAGGGGTTTAAATTAAACGGAGGGGAGGAGGAGAGACCATCCCTGCCGCCTGCAGCGTTGACTCCGGGCATCATTTCGGGTGCAGGGACCCAGCTGACACTTCTTATTTCGGGTCCTGCCTCCCCAGCAGCATTCTGCAACTTGCCGGCATCCCCGGGCAGCACAGCAAAGCTGATGAGCAGAGGAAAGAGGTAACTTTCGGGGAGGGGTGTGTTGGTTTCTTGATGCTAGATCAGCTCATTTCAAAAGCTCTTTAGGCAGCCGGCAGGAAGATCCCCTTTCCTTTGGGTTTTAGAAAGCTTTCTCCTCTGAGAAGCTTCAGCCCTCTCCCTGCACTTTGCGGAAACTCTGGGCTCAGTGAAGTTCTTCCAGGTCCTTCCCCGCATGGCTTTCCAGCTGAGCCGTGCAGGGAAAGCTGAGTCAGTCGCTCACAGGGGTACATTTTTCAAAACAATTTCAAAATCCTGTTCGAATTATTATTTTTTCATGGGTTTTTTTCTCGTGTTGGTTTCATGTTTGTACCTTGCGTGTTAATTGAGCTGCAAAGAATGTAAGTTTGTGGAGGAAATTTTGGTGGGGGTTTTACGGTTACAAAAAAAAAAAAAATTCTACTCCATTGCAGTCCTGCTGCAGTCCCAGCAACCTGGTTTCGCTGCAGAGGCTCTCATGGTGCGGTCTGCTTCTCCTCTTTACCCTTGCTAGAGTCCGAGTCTCTGACTCCCACCTGCCCGGCTTCTATAAGCCCCCCGGCCCCCATCTCCTTGCCCACCCACCATCTGCAAAGGACCCCGTAAGTGAGCTGATGTCCATGACACTTGGGGTTTGAAGGAGAATTTGGGCACTGCAGCTTTAAGAATGCCGTATTGCGAAATCTTTCTCCTTCAAGTGACTGCAGGAAGCTCAGCGGCAATGGGAGGAGGCAGCTGGGGGGGGGGAGGGGAGGGGTAGGAGGGGAAGGAGGAGGGGGCGAAGGAGGGGAGGGGGAAAGAGAAAGGGATACCCACTCTCTGGTCAGCCCGTGGATACCTCAGCCTGGGGAGCGCTCAGCCCTGGGCAAAATCCAAAAGCCCAGCCAGGACGGTACTTTGAGTTGGTTTCCCTCTCCCGCATGCTTGGGGCAGGGGACCCCCACAGACTTACTGATGAGTTTAAGCTCAGTCTTCGCCTTGGTGCGCGCGTTGGTGTCTGGTTATCTGGCTCTTTAATTTATGGGGAGTCGGGGCTAGGGCATTTGGTCCATCTCTGTTGTGATGTTTCCCAGCCTGGCATGAACCCTGGGAACACAGACGTAGCCTTATTCATTGGGGGTGGATGTTTTCTTCTTTTGGGTAAACTGAGGCGAGCTTTGGAGGGAAACTCAAAATGCAAATCAAATATTTGCGATCACAGGAGCAGAGGCTGCTGCATTTAAGCACGGATGGATTCCCCCTGTGTTAGTAGTAGGCACTGATCGATGATGCATGGGGTGCCAGGCAGCTGGCGGGGGATGGTCCATGAGGGGCTTGTCTAGGTGGGAGGGCACAGAGGCAGCAGAAAGCACACTTTGGGCAGTGACTCTTTCTGGGGAAATAAACAAGCAGCCTAAGGCCCCTGAGCTCTGGTCTCCGGGACCAGACTCCTCCTCACCTGGCCAGAGGGCCACCCCAAAGCCAGCTGCTGTCTCCGTAGGTGCTGGCTGGAGGAGCTTCGAGGCTGGCATGGCATTCCCGGCCATGCAGGGCTGGGATCTGGGTCTGCACTGAGAGTGATGTCATGCAGGGCCAATGCCCGCACCTGCCCAGGTGGTCCCAGGCTGGAAGGGCTGAGCTCCTTCCAGTTCTCCCAAAGCAAAGGGTGTCCTTTTACCAAAAATGATAACAAAAAAGCCAAAAAAACACAAGAAAACTACGCTCAGCCTCACAATAAATCGGCCCCAAGGACACGCAGCAAACGTCTCTGGTGTAAATTACCCAGGCAAGCCCCTGAAACAGCAGCCGGGCCGAGGCTGGCGCGGTGCCACGACCTCCGTGGGTTCCTGCGTCGCGTTCTGGTTCTTGCTGCAGACAGGAGCCAGACTGGAAGGCTTGTCCCGAGAAAGCCTGCCTGCGCTCCGGGAGCAGCAGAGCGAGGGCTGAAGTTCCCCGGGGCAGGGTAGGTGCTCCTATCGAACCTCCCATAGGCGTTTGGGAACTGCGTGCCCATAGTCAAACACTTTATAGGGTCTCAGATGGCATAATCGCCCAGACCGGAAAAGCACTCTGCAGTGAAAGCACCCCATCCCCAAATTAGGAGTGTCTCGCTATCCTCTACTTTGGCTGTCCCCATGCCATCCCTCAGAGCCCTCTGTGGTGTTGGAGCCATATTTATACATTCCCCGTATATTTAAAGCCATCTCTGACCACGTATGACTTACAAATCTGGGGTGATAGGGAGGGTGTTTGGGGGACCCCCCTGGTGATATGCAGCAACTCTATCTTTCCAGATAAGCATCCTTGGCCGTGCAAGATTTCGAGCCTGGAACACCCAAACCAGTCACTGGGGTCCCACGTTCTAGGGGCTTTTGAGGTCAACTTTGTATGGTACTGACGTGTAGCCTCATTGGTGAGCACGCAGCACTTGCCCCCCCCCCCCGGAAGCTGCTAGGACATGCCATTTGGACAAACCTTGATGAGTTTTCCCTCTTTGATGGGGCAGAGGTGTCGGTGGCCTTGCCACCCTGGGGAGCAGAAGAACAGAGCCGGCTTGCTCAGGCCAACTCCTCTCCCGTCTGGGGCCTCCCCACGCAGCCCAGATGACAAAGGAGCATCCTTCACGGCTGCAGTTCATTCCTTTCCATCTGGAATTAGCCAAGAGAAAAGCCTGTGGTCAATGCAAAGCCAGTGCCACTGTGCCCACCCCCAGCATGCCATCCACATGTACTCGCCTATGGTCCCCTCGAGGAGGTCAGGGGAGACAGGAACTCATACCTGTGCTCTGAGGGGGAGCAGGGGACCCTGCGTCCAGGCCTCTGACTCCACTGGGGTCTGTAGAGTGAACTCCACTCGCTGCCAGTGTGAGATGAGTGAGGGGCTTCTCACTGCAAGGGGCCCCTCCCCGCAGGCAGGCGCCATCTGGGCCAGAGTGACCGCAGTGAGGCGGCCAGGGAAGAAGCAGTCAAGGTGACAGGAGACCCTCAGGGATGAATAGGTGGGGCAGGGCCTTAGCCCCTGCAGGCCCCTGGACGCCCTGGTGTCTGGGCTCTCGGGCAGCAGACGGGAAGCCAGCTGTTCAGAAGCTGGTAAGGCAGGAGCTGGCCTGGGACAGCAAGGGGCCAGCGCTGCCCAGGTTTCGTCAGGCGGAACAGCCAGTGAACGTGATGTGTGATGGTCACGGCACAGCCCTCTGACCCCCAGGGAAGATGACCCCCAGGGAAGACCCCCTAGCCATGGGCTGTAAGACGGTGGGAGTGAGGAGAAGATTGTCCCCCGCCCTTCTGAGGGTCAGATCCCCGTGGCCTTGTGCCTGACCCCACAGTGACATCTAGGTTGGGGGGCATGGGCATGGACTGCTCTTTAAAGAGAATTCTCTCTTTCCATCCCCCAGAGTCCTCCGAGCCGGGTCCGCTGTGGTCCTGTCATTGTTGAGGGGGGACATGAGGCTAGAGCTGGTCGCTGAGTTAGGTGGGGGGCTGTGCCTGGGGCGGTGGGGGGGGCACGTCTCGGTCGGAGGCTCCGGGGCACCTCGCAATGCACCAGTGCTGACTCAGGGCTTCTCCAGCTCTCCCCTCTCCCACCCCACCCACTGCCCCAGCCTTGGCCAGCCCAGCCCTGGCTGCCGCTGCTCCAGGGCTCGTTCCGCAGGGGCAGTTGGAACCCCAAGCTGCTGCAGGCCCTCCCCCGCCCTCCCCGCCGCCGGGGCCAAGTCAGCAGTGCCGGCTGCAGCAGCGGGCGGTGCAGAGGCCCTGCACCACTGCTCTGGCGGGCGGGCGGCCGGCACTCCTCTGCCTCGCTCGCGTCCCGACGGCCACCTCCTGGCGGCTGCGCACGCCAGCGCCGCGACAGCACCCGGTCCTGATTGGCGCACCGAGGGAGTCTCTGGCTTTATTTATACCACCTTTTCTTCACGACTCGACTTCATCAGAGTTGACGGCTGGGGCAGGAGGCAGCCTTCCCTGGTGGGGAGGAGGACAAACAGGGCTCCTGCCCTGATGGGCTCATTTGCCCCCTTGGACCAGCCATTTCCGCAGGCGCTTGGATCCCGAGCACCCACCGAGTGGGGGGCACGATTTGGAAACCTGCACGGAGGAGCGAGACGTGCAGCCCCTCGGAAGGATTAGGAGGGAGAAGGCTTTGAGAGCAGCAGGGGGAGCTGTGACCGGGACCCTGGCTTTGGACCTCCTGCTCCGGATCACGGACGCCGGTCTGGAAAGCAAGGCTGCCTTTCCAGGTGGGGGGTAAGGAAAGGATTCCCAACTCAGGCATCTTCTTGGGTGTGAGCAGAGGGAACTTCTCGGACCACATTCTTGAATGTTCCCACTCAGGATTTCTGGAAAAGCCTATGGAGACAGACTGAGGCACGGAGACGATGGGAGAAGGTTTTTTTCTCCCCAGTGTCATGGAGTTAGGAGCAGAAGGTTAAAGTTGGACGCGGAGGAAGTCCGGCTTCCCCTGCAGAGGGAAGCCAAGCCAGCAAATGTGGGTGGGGTCCAGGAGCTGCTGACCCTCCTGGGTGATGTGAGGGGCTTAGGTGGCAGGAGGCAGGGGTCTGGGGCACAGAGAGGACAGCCCCAGGGGGTTTAGACGGCACCTTCTGCTCGGAATAGCAGCCTCTGGGGCAGGCCGTCCTCTATGCCAGCAGCATGAAAGTGCTGCTCCACTGGTCCCCAGGGGCCTGTTCCTGGCAGACGCCCCGTCGCCTGGCAAGCTGGGAAGTGATGTCACGCTTCGTCCGTGAGCCTGCTCTTCGGGGGGCTGTTCATGGTTGTGAGACAGATCAGAGACTCGTGTCTCTCACGGTCCTGGACCCCGGACTTCCACAAGAATAGCCCCGGGGCTGGCAGCCACCACTCTTTTCAGTGTCCCCACTTCTGGAGGCTGCCCCAGGAGCCTGCATTGCGCTGGGAGGAGGAGGCAGGTGGGAGAAGGGGAGGAGGAGGAGATGGCAGGGGTCAGGGGCTACAGGGCCGGCTCTGTGCTGATGTCATCAGGTTGGGGGGCCTGTCCAGGCCCATAGCTGCCCCAGCAGGAGCCCTGCTCAGGAGCCCTGCTCAGCCTGGGACAGGCACTGCAGCTGCCAGTCTTCCTGCCAAGGACACGGGGACAGGCGGTTCTCCAGGGGACTGCCTGCACCCTCCAGGCAGAGCCAACTGGCCAGCTGAGTCCTTGCGGCTCCTCCAGGGTCTAGGTCTGAGGAAAAGGTCATGAGAATGAATAGAGGGCCTGGGTTTCCCCTGGAAATGGGATGCTGGTGGTATCCACCTGGCAAGGCAGCAAGCCCAGAATCCCGAAGGCAGGGAGTACCAGGGAGGCAGGTGGCGGATGGCAGGAAAAGGCTCCACAGTGCTGCTGGGATCCTGGGGCTAAAGGGCCAGACCCCAGCCCGTAGCTGTCCCGCTGACCATCTTTTGCTTTCCACCCAATGCAGAGTCAGCAGTTTCTCTGCCGTTCTCACCATTGCAAATCTGATTAAGGATCAGAACCTGTCTTTCCTTTTGTGCACGTAAACTTTAACCTGGCAAATGGAAGGTACTTGGAAATCATCTGGTCCAAGCTCCGGGCTCAGAGATGAGGACAGGGAGCCCCAGAGATCACTCGACTTGTCCAAGGACACAGGAGGCTCAGGGCCGACCTGGGGGTCCCTGGGACATGCTTGGACCTGGCATGTGGGACAAGGATGAAATCATCAGCACTGGACCCACCCCAACTCTGGTGAAATAGGACAAGGTGAGGAAAGTGGGGACCCGGAGCTAGCACAGACTTGAGCTCCTAAGGACCATAGGCAAAACTTACTGGCCATCAGGTAGTTCTGCCCTGGGACCTGGATGCTGCCTTGGAGCAGGTTTACAGCACCTCTGGTTTACAATTCTTATAGGGTGAAGTGCCGGGGTGGGGGGGCTGCTGCGGAAACACGGGGCTTCTCTATAGTGGCTTCTCTTTCCAATTCCGGGAAATCGGGCCTCTTGAGTACGGCGGCGGTTACCAGAGCTGTAACTCAGGCTTCGTCCAGCAGAGGGCGCCTTAGGACGTGGGACGGAAGCCCAGCCACTTGCGGCTCCCTGCGGGGCGGTTGGGTTGCAGAATGGGGGATTTTGGTTTTATTTCGTTCCACGCGATCAGGCAAGAGAATTGTTCAGGATTCTGTTTCAACTAATAAAGGAAGGGAGGGCTGGCCATCCTCGAATAAGGTGGCGAAGGACAAATGGGACTGCCCACCAGCAACGCTAACGGCCGCCCTCGGGTTTCAGGGCAGGTGGACTTGTGCCCACCGCTGCTTGGGGAAGTTGCCGAATGGCAGTAGCAAACCCAGACAGGGGTCCACATGGATCAGCCGCTGGGTTTGCTCGTTCTCATCCCATCAGCCCTCCCTGATGACCCACCTTTCTGTCACTTGGTTGGGCGCTTCTATTCAGAGTCTCAGCTCACTTTTGCGTCCACTGAGCACCCCCTCTCCTCCCCGACGGTCCCCCTGGTTTAGTGCTGATTTGGTGTTGTGAGTGGACCAATCTGAATACCCTTGAAACGAAATGCTGTGTACCGATGACCTTCAGCTGCGTGGAGGTGAATTCGTGCAGTTAGGTAGAAGACAGCCCGTTTTCCTGTGTCATGAGATTACCTCTCTTCTCCGGGATAGAGTCGGTTGTATAGGTTGCACGTTATCGTACTTACGTGGTAGCTTCTTTGTTCTCCAGTTGAGGGCAAGTCTAAGTCTGTCGTAAGTGTCTCTGTGGGCACAGCATGTGATTTTGGATAGAATGGCCACAGAGCAGGGGAGCTGCCGGGCCCCTTGTGACGATGTCAGTGCAGTTTGTGTCAGCATGACAGAGATGGGGACGGTTGACCAAGCAATTTGACTAGGGCCGTCTCCGATGGCACCAATAGGCCACGCATAGCTTTGTGACTCTCTGGCCATGTACAGTCATTACTCTGCTCCCCCTTATCCGCGATTTTGCTCTCCGCGGTTTCCCACAGGTCAGCCGCAGTCCCCAAGCAAAAGATCCTCCTTCTGAGGTATCGTCAAGGGTCAGTAGCAGCCTAAGGCTGTGCACAGTGCCTGGTCATCCGCCTCCCTTCACCTCGTCACGTAGGCATTTTATCGTCTCACACGGTCGCAAGAGGGATGAGTACGGTACAATAAAGTAGAGACAGAGAGACCGCAGTCACGTAACTTTCATGCCAGTTTTATTCTCCTAATGGTTCTACTTCATTGTTAGTTATTACTGTGCCTGATTTATAAATTAAACATTAACACAGGTGTGCATGCGTAGGAGAAAACATAGAGTACATAGGATTACCCAAGGCTTCGGGCACCCACTGGGGGTCTTGGAACATATCGCCTGCAGGTAAGGGAAGACTACTGTGTGTCTCCCAAGGAATTCTTGATCACACTTTCTTGATAATATGACTCAACCCAACAAGTATTTATCAGGCATCCACTGACGTAAGAACTGGGGCTGTGAATAGGTCCAAACGGAATAAGGTATAGTCCTTGCCTTCAAAATCCAATAGCAATTTCACTGTATGACAGTGTGGTGGCAAAGCACCGAGGGATGGAGTCACGTCTTAGTGGTAGACTTGACAGTTCTGTTTCTGCCAGAACCGGGTCCTGGTCAGGAGCGGACGCTTGGACAGGTGCCAGTGTGATAGATCACTTGAGCTCCGAAGCATGGCTCGTGGACGCATCCAGTCCTGGGGCTCAGATCCCAGTGCCTGGGTCAATGCCCACGGCTTGCTTTCTCGGGGTATCTTGCTCTGGGGTCTAAATGCTCGGGGGGGGGGGCATTTGGCCTGGGCTCCACGTTCAAAACAATCTTCAGACTTTTTTAATTTTATTTTATTTTATTTATTTATTTGAGAGAGAGAGAGCACAAGCAGGGGAGAGGCAGAGGCAGAGGGAGAAACAGACTCTCTGCTGAGCAGGGAGACCGATGTGGGACTTGATCCCAGGACCCCGGGACCATGACCTGAGCCGAAGGCGGGCGCTCAACCGATGGAGCCACCCAGGAGCCCCCTTCAGACTTCTTACATCAGTTCTAGTAAACAGCACAGTTCTCTTGTATTGGGGAGGGGGGGTGTTAAGAGCATTCTGTTTTAAAATATTAAGTGTTTGAAATATGCATTTTTAATCCCTGGTTTGACATTTCTTCCTTTTGCAACCACCCAGGTTCCCTACAACATGGAAGTGTTGGGTGTCTCATGCCCTCTGAAAGGCCGGGCCACACGTAACGCATTGCCATTCCGTGGTCTAAAGGTCACCTTGCCCCGCAGCCCACATATTGCAAATAGTCCATTCAAGGTCTCAGAGATATCAGGCTTCCTTCTGTGTCATAAATGTGCTTATTTCACAATAAGCAGTAGACAAGGCTCAAGGGTTTGTTTTTTGTTTTTTTTTTTAAGTACTAATTTCGTTTTTCTTCTTCTCAGATCGGGCAGGCTCATGATAAAATTGTGAGATGGGCCATGCTTGCCTTTCATGCCCGCCCTCAAAGCCTTCACCCCACGGGCCTACCTCACAGGCTCCAAGGGCCCTGGGTCACCATGGGGCCTCTGCTCTGCCTGGCGGCCTGGCTCCACGCTTGTGTTGGTCCGACCCATCTCTCTCTCTCTAACCTTAGAAGTTTGCGAATTCTGTTGGGGACACCAGTGCACATAGGTCTCTGGAAGGCACACACACTCTCAGCCGTTTCCTGGGGACGGCAGCGCCTTAACTCAAGGGCGAAGTTCCTCCTGGCAAAATCACCCCTAGGAGAGAAGGCTGGCGAGGGACACTTGAGCAGACCCGCCAGGGACCCACAGGCTGCCCTTGGTTTGGTCTGCATCACTTCTTTGCTTCTCTAGGTCCCTGAAGGCCAACTGCTCTCCCAAGGCGTTCCTTGCGAGCAAGTAGAGAGACACAGCTCCAGCGAAGAAGTCTGGTGAGTGCCATTATCTCTTCCAGCCGGAAGTCCAGACGCCTGCCACACAGTCTTCTGAGGGCTGGGCTGGCATGCTGCGTATTTATAGAAAGCCACGGGGGCTGACTACGACGGTGGGGCCGTGACCACAAACTCATAAACTTGGCGGGACCTGCCAAAGGACTGAGGATGGGTGCTGGTGTGCTGAGTCGAGAAAAGGGGGATCCCTTAGGGACAAGGCCCCGTGTCATTCACGGGAGTCATCCCCGTGGTCCTCGTGTGGGAAATCCTTATATACCCTGGCACGTGGGTGACTTTCTTCCTGGCTTTCTGTGGAGCTGTCATCCTTTAGAGTAGACTTGCCGTAGGTGGACAGCCCCTGCCACTAACGGCCGCGTCTGTTTACCAGCTGCCTTGTTTCACGAATTGCTCGGCGAGTCCCACTCTGCCTTGTCAAGGCGCAGGTGTGGGATTCTCTCACCCCCGCCCTTCAGCTGGGGTGACTCTTTCCCCTATAGAACACCCCACATTTCCTACCATCATGCCGTCACTCTTCTTTTTTATTTTTTTCCTTTTTGATTCATCAGGAGAATAATGTAGTTATCTGCATCAGAAAGAAAGTGCTCGTGTTACTATTTTCTGAATTAGGAGAAAATTGCCACTTTGCCCCTCCGCGGCCCTTTGGCTGTAAGAGATGAGCGTTGAAACCACGGCCCAGGGTGCTCCTTAGTACTGTCGCCTCTGAGGTCTCACTGGGGGACCGGGGTGGCCACAGGCTTACTGGCTACAGCTTCTGGTTCTCATTAGTGATGATGAGGGTGGAAACAGCGTTGGCCGCAGGGCCCTGGTCCGGTTCCTCTGGCCTCCCGGGCAGGGGAGAAGACTTCTTGGTGTGTTCGGAGATCAGCAAGGAGGCAGGTGTGGCTGGAACAGAGTAAGCGAGTGAGAGAGCAGTAAGACATGAGGTCGGGAGTCAGCTGGGGCCAGGTTCATTTGAGCTTCTTAGGCCACAGAAGGGACTCTGGCTTTGACTCTGAGCAAGGTGAGGGGGCACTTTTGAGCAGACTGGATTTCATTTCATGTGACTAGATTTCATTCAAAATCGGCCACTCCTGGATGCTGTGCTGAAGACAGGCTTTAGGGAGCAGGGGCCCAGTGAAACCAGGTAGGAGTCTGCGACCATCGCCTAGGCACGAGCATGACATTGGCTTGGACAGGGTGGGAGCGAGGACTGTGATGAGAAAAGCAGAGAAGGGTCTGGATTCTGGCCATAGTTTGAACGTGGAACCAGCAGGCTTTGCTGATGGACTGGATGCTGGGGGAAGAGAGACAGGGGTCAAGGATGGACCCCAAGGATTTTTGCCAAAGTGCTGGAAACACGGGGTTCCCCGCTGGAAGCATGGGGTTCCCATGAGCAGAGAAGGCAAGGGGGAGACTTTGGAGAAGCAGACTAGGGAGGCCAGGTGCGGTCAGGACTTCAGTTGGGATGTGTCCCATTTTCAGATTCCTATTACACATACACGAGACTCTGAATTGGCTGTTGGCTATCAGAGCCTGGAGGTCAGCAGAAAGGTCGTGGCTGCAGATAATAGTTTGCGAGTCAGCAGTCTACAGATGAGATTGATAAGCCAGGAGGCTGGATGAGATCACCCAGGGAGGGAGTATAGATGGGCCGAGTCCTGGGGTCCCCCGACAGAAAGAGGGTGGGGACTAGAGGCAGGACCAGCAGAAGGAACTGAAGAGTGGTCAGCGAAGTAGGGGAGAACCAAGAGAGTGGCATCCCAAAATCCAAATGAAAAGGAAGAAAAAGTTTCCAGGATCAGGGAAGGATGAGCTGCGTCCGATGATGCTGGTGGGTCAAACAAAATGGGGCCTTGGAAGGGGCCACGGGGTTTAGCAGCACAGAGGTCATCGGTGACCTTGACGAGGTATGAGTAGAAAAAAGCAAGCTTCAGTGCCGCCTCCCTAGACCCAGCTGGCAAGAGAGAGGATCTCAGATGCAGGCTCATGGCAGCCTTCCGTTTCTGAGGACGCCACAGGCTCAGGGAAAGCTCGACCCTTCTGCCCTCGGTCTCAGTAGGGGCAGTCGCAGCTACAGAGCCCGGGAGCTTGTCCTCGTGTCTCCAGCGACTGCAGAGAGACAGCCTCCCGTTAGTGGGTGGGGCCGACCACCTCCACTTCTGGTCCTAAGGGAGCTGCCGGGCACGCAGCACCGGGCTGCCCAGCGCAAGGGACCCATCAGACCTTGCAAAATATTCTGCCCAAACTCACTCATGCTCCTACCTGTGAAACACCATCCCCTGTCTCCCTATTCAGACCGCTGCACTATCATCCGAACGCACTGGCTGCCTTCCTAGGGAAAGGCCATCCACCTTCGACTAATTGAAAGGACAAAAATTTAGTGACCAAAGAAAAGTCTCCTTATCATGTTGCATTTGGGGATCCCCGACCCTAAAAGTGGATTGTCACGGAGACTCCTTCCAATACCTATTATGCTTCGTGTAGCAAACAGCATCTTAGAGGAAAGCACAGGGAGGGGGGAGCCACGTGCTCCGGCTCTTTCACCGAGGGCCCCTCAACGTAAGGCAGCGACAGCAAGCCAACCCGTGGCGCGGCCGCGCTGGGCCGTGTCCTGATGCTCTGGCTTGTTTCAGGGTGGGCTTGACAACTGCATTGCCCAAGACGGCGGCCGCCAGCCACGTGCTTCTGCACGGAGGATCCTAATGTTACCTTTTATTTTATTAATTCCGGTGGTCACGCGAGGCTCGTGGCTGCCGCAGTGGACAGCAGAGACGTGGGACTTTCCCATCATCGCAGACAGTTCTACTGGATAGCCCCACGGTACTGTTCCCTTTTTAAATTTGAGGGGAGGAAAGTGTGGGGAGGAGGCAGCCAAGGGCTTCTGAAATTGTAGGTAAAATTTTGTGTGAGGGGAATTGTTGGTTTTTTCCTTGGAAAGGGTTCATAGCTTTCATCAGATTTTCAAAGGATTATGTGGCCCCCAAAAGGTGAAGAACCATCAATCGGGAGCAATAGATAGTTCCTACATCATCCTTATCATCACGAATACATATATATGATGTTTATTTTAAGATTTTATTTATGTGAGAGAGAGAGGACGTGAGCAAGCAGAGAGGCAGAGGGAGAAGCAGACGCCCCACTGAGCAGGGAGCCACGGGGCTCGATCCCAGGACCTCAGGATCATGACCTGAGCTGCAGGCAGATGCTTCACCGACGGAGCCCCCCAGGCACCCCTTTTATTTTAAACAGGCTCCCCACCCAATGTGGGGCTCAAAGTCATGACCCCGAGATCGAGAGTCCCATGCTCTACCGACTGCTCCTGTATTTATTATATAGTAAGACGTGTATGGCACGCATTACGTAATGCGCATTGTCATAGATGCTGTGGGGTGGCAGCTGGTTTCTTCAACCAGAGAAACCGCCCTTTCGATGCTGCGTGCTGTTCGTGTTTCCGGCGGTGGAGTCACGAAGCCGTCTTGGAGAGGTCTTCAACAGGGAGGAACCGCTCAAGAGTCGCGTTGACACTCACTGGCTTCGGCGGAAAGGACAAGAGCAGAAACGTCTGGCTGAGGACGGGCTGTACCCAGGGAGAGCTGTGCCCCCCCCCAAGTGGGGGTGAAGATGGTTGGAAAGGTGCCTGGAAGCTTGCTGTGGGCCGGTGAGCCTTCGGGGAGGGAGAGGGTGGAGTCTAGCCCTTCCCACCATCTGGGATGGACCGGGGTGGCCCTGATGAGGTCAGCCAACAGGGAGGAACACACGTCAAAAGTGTGTGTGGAACGAGTCATCTGAAGCCCACCCAGCAGGTAGCCAGTGCTAGAGAGGTGGGTAGATCGGCGCCCCGCTACCCAGGAGGCCATGGTAGCCCCTAAGGGAGCTGCGGCCGACTCTGCCGCCAGACCACCTGGGCTCACGTCCCAAACTAGCAGCATGACCTCGGGGAACTTTCTAGCCTCTCTGTGCCTCAGTTTCTTCATCTGTAAGATGGGAATAATGGAAGTCTAGTGTTTTTATGAGGATTAAATCAAGTCATTTCTATAAAGCACTTGGGCTCCAGCCTGGCCAAGGGAGACTCCCAGTGTAAGTCTTTGTTAAATAATCCAATGTGTGGATTGGCAAGACTTCGTGTCTCCAAATAGCTAGACATCGAGGGCGGTGGGTCAGCCCCGTCTAAGACATAGGGCCTCTTCCTCCATCCCCTCGCCCACCTGCGCCTGGGGAAACCAGCAGCCCTCAACCTGACCATCCCAGATCAATTCCAGAGGGATGATGGGGGCAGTAAGCAGGCCTTGGGGTGAGGTGCTGCTCCCAGGGTTCTTTGGGGAGAGGGGAGTAGGGGGCATGCTTAGGACAGAAACTGTCCCTATTTTCCTCTTTGAGTTGGAGAAATGGGAGGTATCAGTTATGTATATTTATGAAAGCTGCAGGCAGGGCAAACAGATCTGGGCAAGTCTCAATTTTCTGGACTCAGGGTTGGGGAGTTTTCACTCACGCCAATAAAAATGGAGGGGATTCCCCCGTCCCTGGAGCCTTTGTTAAATGATGCCCTGGTGTTCTGAGGCTAACTCTGCCTTTGGGGTTCAGCAAAGGTCCAAATCCCAGGTCTGTGACTTTCTTTTTTTTTTTTTTTAAGATTTTATTTACTTATTTAGAGAGAAAGAGCAGGAGGAGGAGCAGAGGGAGAGAGAATCTCCCTGCTGAGCACAGAGCTTAACGTGGGGCTCGATCTCACAACTCTAAGATCAAGACCTGAGCTGAAATCAAGAGTCGGATGCTTAACTGACTGAGCCCCCCAGTCCCCCAGGTCTGTCACTTTTAAGCTATATGACCTCAAACAAGGATGTGGGACGGAAGCTTCTCTGAGACTCAGTTTATCACCTGCTAAATGGGCATAATATCATAGAGCTGCTGGGCGTCAAGTGAGACCAAGTCTACAAAACACATAACAGTGTATAACATATATAATAACTCGATAAATGGTAGTAAATAACGTGTGTATGTAAGCATATGTATTAAATATTATGAATCAATCAATCCATAGATAGATATCTCCTAAGAATAAGCTGACCTCTGTCTTCAATTAGGAAAAAGGTTGACTTGATGCATAAGCCAAAGGGTGCCTTTAGAAACTGGAAACTAAACAGAACTTAAAACTGTGTTTAATTGAAATGCCCCGTCAGCATAGCAATGAGTAAACATTTCAAAGTAATTCTCCCCTTTGTACAGCATTTTAACTTCTTACATTAATTTGCTATTTTTAATCTGGTGGCGATTTCTTCACTAACCCAACCAGTCAAGTTGGGCTTCCTTAGGGGCCTGGACAATTGTGCTTGCTGACGCAGGGCTCTGTAGTGCTAAATGGGCTCCCCGGGGCACCCCCACAGGCCACACGGGTACACACAGACCCCTCCACCATTAACTCTCCCAAGCGACTCTCTGATGTCAGGGCTGTAGTGGGGAAAGCCCCTCCCCCACAAGAACCCTTTCTTCTGCAGGGTCCAGTCTGGGACCCTGTGTCCCTGTAGTCCTGTCTTAGAGGGCATAACAAACAGGCAGCCACAGCCTCCTGGCCACTTGCCCCTGAGACGGTCACAGCCAGGGCCCTGGCATAGCCCAGCCTGACGTTCCCGTGTTACCCACAACCTGGATTAGATCTTCTAAGTCGGGGGAGTTAGCTGTTAGTATCAGGAGTACCAGGACTTTCAAATGACTGGCTGGGTTCTTATCGCTTATTTCTAGCCAGTAAGGAAGAATGGTGGCTCCTTTTTTCTTTTTCTGCTGAGATAAAACTGACTTGCCATAAATTTTAAAAGTGTACTGTTCAGTGGGTTTTAGTATATTGCCAAAACCGTGCAGCCATCACCATGATCTAACCCCAGGACATTGTTATCCTTCTTTTTTTTTTTTTTTTTTTTTTTTTTGAATTCACGGTTTTGGATGAGATCGAGCCATAGGTTGACTGGAGAGCGGGACTCCTTGGGCATCTGTGGTTACATTTCAGGCCCAAAGGCCTCTGGGTACATCGTTTCACAGCCATGTCTGGGGAGGCGGACTCTGCGCAGCCGGGGGCCCACGTCAGAGCTTGTCCACGCTACTTCCATAGCCCCCTCTCTCTGTAAGTTAGCGGTATGTGTATGTGTGGGTGCTGGGTGGGTCCTAGGGGAAATACAGATGAGCTCAGCGTCCTTGAGCCTGGTGGGGCTGGGGACAGGTGAGACTGACTTTGGCACATACTTTGTAAAACAGTCCTTGCTTACACAAAAATGCTTAGGATGAAAAAGTGGGTAAGAATCCAATTCTTTAGTTGCCAGAACCCAGTGTCCCCAAAGGGAATTCATACAACTGTTGGCTGCCCGGGTCAAGGCCTCCTGGTGGCTCTGTAAGGAAAGCAAGAAGAGAAAGGACCAACGAGGCCAGAGGCACTCAAGCAGGATGCTCCCAGGTGTCTACATGCATGGAGCGGACAGCTAATGCATCCTTGGGGCCTGGCACTGCCCTGAGGTCCCTTCCACGAGCTGGGGGTGCGCTCCAGTGCGGCTGCGCACAGGCACTCTATCTAGTGCGGTGCAACCACCTGCCCCGAGGGGCCGAGGTTCCACAGGACTTACCGACTCCTTCCCAGAACCGGGTGCTGTCTGTGCACACGAGCACACCAAGGCTTGGGGACGCTAAGCAATCTGCGAAATTGAGGCAAAATGGCCAGGGCTTCAGCCGTGAGGCTGCGGGTCTCGAAGGCACGCGTGGACTCCTAGCTCAGCCCCACTCTCCTCCCCGTGATGGTGGCCGAGTTTTACCCTTCTGGTCCCCGATGTCCTCACCTGGAAATGGGGGCCGTACTGGTACCAATCTCACAGGACTGCCTGAAGACTGAACGACGCTGCCTGCGGAAGGGCTCACGATGATGCCGGGCACACTGCGAGCGCTCGAGGCAAACGAGCTGTTACTAGGATGGCTCAAGGTCCTAAGCAAGTCAGCAGTAGAATCCGCTTTTCCTTCCCATCGCCATGTGCTGCCTCCGGAGCCATTGGCCTCATTTGAATCTTCCTGAGTCTTTGAGGAAATGGGAAGGCCATCGTCACCCCATCTGCCCATGGTGAGGCCATCCGGGGGTGAGGGTGGGTGGGGAACTGTCCCCTCCCCTGCATTGCTGGTGTGGGGAAATGTCGGCCTGACCTGCAGCCATCCTCCTGCACCTGGGCATTCTCTCACTTGTTGGCTGGCTCCTTCCTTTTCTAGGACTGTTCTAGAATCCCTGGAAAAGTCTGGGAGACATTGGGCTCCACACAGACTCACCTCTGTGAGCCTCAGGATCCCCAACCATCAAGTGGAGGCAGCTCACCCCTGGCCTCCACTTGCTCCCTCCAGGGTGTCCAGATGGGATTACCCACCTAGGCAGCGGCCGCCTCCCTCTTGTCCCCACAAGGGCCGTGTTCTCCCCAGCACAAGACGAATGAGCTTCCGCTGTGGCTTCAGGGAGCCGCTGCATCACCAAATCAAAAGGACTTTCGCCCTTCAGTTTTGCCTGCGTGGAGGAGACAGGTGCGTGCTCGGTGGGTCACAGGTGCATCGCGCGGAGTCCTGAGAGTGTTGTGAGTGTGGGTCTGCGAGGACGGTTTGCTTCTCTGTCCTGCAACAGCCCCCTGGGCAGAAACACCTGCAGAGGGAGCCCCGCGGCAGCTTGTCTCCCAAAGATCCCGAGGTCCCGACCAGGTCGGTCTGAGTGGGATCTAAGATGGTTGGGAGCGGGGTAGTGGCTGGGGATCCCCTTCCCCGCAGCCGAGAGGGGAAGGGGAATCTTTGGAGCCGCCCCTGCACGTGCGTCCGCACCAACCCCGAAGGCGTCCCTGCCCAGGAGCAAGGCGGCGTGGAAACCTCGAGAAATGGGAGGCGCGCACCTTGCGGGCGGCCGGGCTCCTCCCCGCAACTCCGTGCTGCGGACGCACGTCCGCGTTTTCGTTCCCCGGACCCTGGAAGGCGGGTGCGGGAAGCCTGCGCCCGGCCCCTCGGCCAAGCCGACTCCTGCCTGGCGGCCTCGGCCCCGAGCGCCGCGCCGGACCCAGGCCCCCCAGTGGCCCGCAGCGCCGGAACTTGGGGGCGCGGTGAGTGGGGGCGGGGCCCCGGGCCGGCGGGCGTTGACTGCGGCGGGGTGCCGGCTCCCGGCACTGGAAGCTGTTTCCAGTCTCCTTAAACCCCGGGCCGCGTGGGACCTCGAAGCTCTCCCGGCTGGCAGTGTCGGCGACGACAGGTCCAGACCCGGGACACCTCCTTTGCCCGCGCCCGGGACGCGACGTGGGTGCCTTCTTCCCTCTTCCCGGGGAGAGGCCGCGCGGGCTGGGCATCGCGGCGAGCGCTCCGCGGTTTCTGTTTGCTTTCTCACAGGCCCCCCGGCCCGCCCGGGCTTCGGTCCCGCCGAGCAGGGCCGAGGGGCCCCGGGAGGGTGGCGATGGCCGCGGAGCCCGGGACGTGGGCACCGGGAGGCGCGCCCGGGCCCCCGCGGTGGGCGGACCGGCCCCACGGCCGAGCTCGCGCGGTCTCCCTCCAGGGCGCCCCGCCGTGGCCTGGGGCAGCGCGCACCGCCCCCCTCGACGTGACCCCGGCGCCGGCAGCGCCCCCGCCCCGAAGCCGGCGCAGGCTGGCACCGCCCCCCGCGCCGTGCCTTTCGCCACCTGGCCCTTTCCCTTTTCAGGTGCCCCGGACGCCAGCGCCCCACCCTTCTGGGGCGAGCCGACTTCGGGGGTCTTGGGCTGGAGAGCTGCGTCCCCCGCCCCGGGGCCGGGTGGTGCGCGCAGGAGGAGGACCCAGAAGCGGGCTCTGCCTGGGCTTGCCTGGGCTTGTTCAGAGCCGGGCTGCTTTCCTCAATGACCGCGCAGATCCGGGGGTATTTCGAGATTTTGCGGGAGCCCTGCAGCCAAGCCCCGGGGAGGAGGGGGCTGGAAGCCCGCGCGACATGCTCGCCCCGCGCCACGGTGAGCGCAGGTAAACGCTTGTGTTCTCGGTCTGTTTGAAAGTTTGTGAAGGAGGCAGGAACTTCAATAATAATAATGGGAACCCTGTTGAATTGTGTGGCCTCCGAGTCATATGGAGAAAAGTGTCCAAGAAGCAACAAAATGCTCTTTGATTTCATAATCTCTGGAGAGAAAGGATTCCTTCTCTGCGTTTTGCGTGCGTGGTGATTTCTGTCTTCCTCACGCCGTGGTGACTGCGGAAGGGCTCCCTGGTCTGGGAGTGCAAGTGGGGGCTCTCGTTTAATCGCCGCTGCTTCCCCAGCTACGGTGGGAGCAAATACCTCCGTTTCCTGAAAGTGGGGGCATGGAGCCTAGCTAACTGTCCAAGGTGGCCGTGACAGATCTCAGCAGGCATGAAAAGTCCTGTGGTTACTAGAGTAGTGTTCTATCAGGGGTCCAGACTACCAGCTTGCATTTGAAAGAGAGAAACGGGAGAAGGGGTTTCAGCCTTCCTGTCCCCAGGGTGAACAGGAGCCCTCCTCCCCTCCAACCCCCAGTGGCCAGAGCCGGTCTGCTGGGAGCTGCCGGTCAGAATGGAGACTGGATCAGCAAATGGCAGTGTGGGGGCCCTCGTCGCCCCCCAGGTTAGGTGGCTGTGGCCTGGTGTTATGGACAGGGCCCATGCTCCTGTGAACAGCAGGGCTGTGCGGAGAGACCCAGGGCCTACGCCCTCCGGGTGTGTTCACGCTGGTCTGCAGCAAGGAATGGCTGGGCTTCCTGGGTTCCTGCCTGCGGAGCAGATGCTGAGAGCCACATCATGGGGGCAGAAGGGCTCACTGTATGTGGGGCCAGTTCTGCCTCTGCCCCCAGGTCTGAGATGCCTTTGGGACAAAGGGCCACTCCCCTGAGTCTCCGCATCCCAGCGTGTGCCGTAAGTGCTGTGCAGTGGCTAAGATGGTTGGCTGGGCAGGGTCAGTGCCCGGGCAGGAGGCGAGGCTCCCGTACTTGCCAGCATTCCCCTTGAGGGTCTGTCTGGGGCAGAGGGCTGATGGCGCAGCATCAGGTGGGACCCTGGGACCCACTGGCATCTGCTGCCTTGTGGGTTAGTGGCCTGTCTCCTGAGCTTCCCAAACTTGAGGACTGGCCAGGACTGGCCTGCTTTGCCCTGCCAGTCCCACTGTCTGTCTGGCCTCAAGGATCCCGTGGTTAACAGATGTGGCAGCCACAGGACTCCACTTTTACTCACTACCCCGTGCCCTTGGTGCACACCACAAATCAATAATCCTAAACAGACACCGGCCCCTGGGTCCTTCCATCACTGCATGCTAGGTAGTACTACCCACTGGTCGTGTAAGCTGATGGCCATCCGGCCCTGTACTTGCCCTTGTCCCTGGGCAAGGGGGTGTCGGAAGATCAAAGTATGAACAATGCCGTGGGTGTTGCCCCTGGCTGTAGGCTGCCCAACCTTGGGTCCCAGGAGATCAGATGTAGGTTGTAAGAGAATAGATACATGGGACTCATTCATTCATTCATTCCTCCAGCAAGTATTTGTTGAGGGCTTGCTAGGTGCTAACGTTACTCTGGCATTAGGAATACGGCAGTGAACCAGAAGGCAGATCCTTGCATCTGTGGAGCTGGTCTTCTCTTGGTACCTGGACATCGTGAACATTTGAAATGTTTAGGTTGTGATAAATGCTATGAAGGGGGGGGAGGTGAGGAGTGCCAGGAAGGGGGTGTTGTTGATGGATGGGGGAGGGAGGCTTTAAGTCATTGAGGAGACACCTGAACAGGCCAGGAGAAGGCTCTTCGGGCAGAAGGGTCACAAATGCCAAGGTCCTGTGTTTGGCGCATTTGTGAGGAATTGGCAAGAAAGCCTGTGAGTCCGGAGGTGAGTGAAGTCACCCACGAGCCGGGTCATCTAGGGCTTTGTGTGCCCTGGGACTTAGAAATCTTACATTTAAAACTATCACTCTGGTGATCCCAGGGTCCAGGGATCGAGCCTCTCTCTCTGTCAAATAAATAAATATATAAATAAATAAAGCCTTCAAAGTAAGTAAATACATAAAACTATCACTCTGGCTGTTGTGTGAAAACTATCCAGAGCCAAGTGTGGTAGTAGGGACACCTGCTGGGGGCTGTCCTTGGGCTGGCTGGAAACCGCAGCGGCTTGCACTGGGCTGTAGCGTGGGGATAGAGCTGGAGGGTTGGAAGGGAGAACCGACGGGGAGAGAGGACACAACACGGAGGAGACAAACATGACTCCAACATCTGTGGCTTGCACAGATGGGTGAGTCACTTATCGAGGTGGGGAACAGGCTGCAGGCTTTCATGGGGATCTGGAATTGTGTTTTGGCTGCGGTACGTTGCCTGTTGGACACCCAGCTGGAGATAGTATTGGGTGCTGGAGCCTGGAGTGTAGGAGGTCGGTCAGGGCAGGGGCATCGGTGTGACTAAGATGGTCCCTGACGCCACGGAATTGTGTGAGGTTGCTCAGCGTGGTGGAGGTTTGGGGGCGAGCAGAAGGTGGAAAATAGTCATCTTGGAGAATGAGGAGAGAATGGATAGAAGTGACGGAACCGTGCTTGGCATATGACAGATAGCTGACGCATATTTGCGGGCTGGTTGGACGGGTAGACGCATGCGTGGTTGCATGCGTGCATAGAAAGTGGTAGGACTGGTGTGCAGAGCTGAGCCGAAAGGCCAGCTGGGGGATGTAATAGGGTAGTCGATGCTCTGGGATTTCAGGGGCTCACAGGGCTGGGGAGAGGCCAAGACAGTTCTGTGGCAGTAGAAGGGATTGGGCCTGAGCTTGGGAGAGCAGCCCGGGTTCTGAGACTGCTGGAGAGAAGGGAGAGTTACATCGAAGGGGAAGGCGTTAGCAGAATTAGGAAGGCACGAAGTGTATTTTGAAATCGGTTTACAGGAGCTGGACGGTGGATGGCTGGAAGGTTCTTACGAAGGGAGAGTTGGTGTGGCAGAATAGCCGAGGTTCCCGGGGGGCTGGAGGGGTGCAGGGGAGCAGTCGGAGAGCCTGCCCCCCGCCCAGTCGGATGGGGGTGACAGACCCCCCCTGCCCCGGCAGAGCCAAGCAGCCCAGGTGTGGCACCTGACGATACATTCTCTGGTCTCTGTGAGGTGGGGAGGGTGTGGGGATTACGATCTTTATTTTTGGTAGATGGAAATCAAGGTGCAGGGAGGCTTGCACCCCTCCTTAGGGTGATGTGGGCACAGTCCCACCCCCAAAGCCCCCCAGCAGTTCTGGCTGAGTTTGCACTTGCTGCCTGGTCTGAGGGGGTTGCCTGCTCTCTCATGTGAGGACAGGAAACAGCAACACCTGTTTACATCACACGTTAAGGTCGGGAGCGCCAACACCCATGGAAATCGGCACCTTTGTCTCGTTCGCTTTCTGACAGTGTGGGCTACCCGTGCGCGCGCCGCCGGGGGGTTGGGCGGCTGGCAGGAGCTACTTTACATCTCAGCCGCAGTGATTTAAGAGCCCTTAGGAATGAAAGCTTGTGGTGGCTGGCCTTGGGGTTTCCCCTCTGGGTCCGGCTGCAGGTGCCACGCAGAGGCTGCTAGATGCCCGGGCCTGGCAGTGGGTGCGGATCCATTTTCTCCATTCCTAAGCCCCTTGGTTCGCGAGGGGGCCCGCAGTGTCCACGAACGAAGCACAGGATTTTCTGGTCAAGGACTTGGCGTCCAGGCCCACCTGTCTGCCGCTAGCTGTGCGAACCTGCAAATAGGACTGAACCTTCCTGGGTTTGGCTCCTCATCTCTAAAATGGGGCTTATTATGTTAGGGTCTACTTCGTAGAGTCGTGGTGTAAATACGTGAGTCACGCGTACGGGCGCTGGCCCGCGGTGCCGTGGGGGCTGAGACATCCCCAGACATAAAATAGAGCTTTTCTTTCACAGATGCTCCATGCTTGGGCTAAATCAGAGGAGCCTTCCTCTTCGCTGATAGTATTCAGTGAGGGTTTTGGAGTCCTTTAATTGATTTCTGCATTGCAAATATCCCTCTCAACTTCCCCTTCCTAAAAACTGAGATTTTCATTTTTGTTGCTGTTGCGAACAAGGATGGTAGATATTTAAATGGAGTAAAGTGGAGGCGCCTGGGTGGCTCAGTCGATTAGGCATCCGACTCTTGACCTCAGTTCAGGTCTTGATCTCAGGGTGGTGAGTTCAAGCCCCTCGTTGGGCTCCACGCTGGGTGTGTAAATACTTAAAAAAAATCGTTGAATGGAGGAAAATGCCTTGGATTGATACAAACAAAATACACCCCCTGCTCCGAGTCACTGGCTCCGAGTCACAGGTGGCAGTGAACGGCCGTGTGTCATGGGGGAGCTCTTGTGCGTGGAGCCCATGGTCTTGACCAGTCTCACCCTGGGGCCCCACCTTGACCTCCGTGGTACCAAGTGACCCCTTACCACACTGTCATTTGATGCTTGCCTTGTCCCCTTCTGAAAGTAGTGCTGACTCACTCCTCCCAGCTTCCCACCTGACCTCTTGCAGGTGGGCACACCTGCCTGACTCCCGTCACCAACCCTGGGAAAGAAGGATGAAGAGAGGGAGGGTCCATCCGGAGGAGAAAAGTTGTCTTGACAGTGGGAGGGTGAGGGGCAGGGGTGAGTTAACTTGAACCAAATTGATTCCTAATCCTCTAGTTAAACATATTCTGAGGCTGTCATATCCAGTCATGATAAAATTCGTTAAAATAGACTTGAAATGGAAGTGAATAAGGCTACTGTCCTCATAACCCCTTTATGATGAAACCCACCACCCATGGTGGGGTGAAGCCAGTTTCAAATCCTAGACCATGTGATTGACCCTGATTGATAGAGCCCCTCCTCCAGGACATTGGCAAGGCTGGTGTTTGTCAGAAATGTTGCCAAACCCCAAAGGAGATTAATATCCCTTGCCTCCGACCTGGAGAGATGGAGAAACAGTTCTTGATAATCTTCTGGGAAAGCTGCTGGCTCGGGGAGGGAGCTGTGTTGAAGTGACTCGCCCCAGGTACCGCCCATCTGTCTTCCTGCCTCGATCACCCCCTCCCTGGGCATGACCAGGTGAGGGGCACCAGGTGGGATCCAGACAGACCCTGAGAGACTGCATTGGTCTTTGGAGGGAGAAGAGGAATCAGCCAGGGTAATAACCAGAGACCAGGCAGAGTTCACCTCGGGCCCCTTCCCTTTCAGTCTCAGGCATAACTCTCGTCGCCCATTGCGCCACGGTTCCAAGCCTGCATCCCACTTTGGCACCCGCTGAGGACTGTTCTATCCCCTCAAATGCATCTAACCCTCCAGATGCTTCAAACCTTCCATCGCCTTGCAGCCATTCATAAGCCACATCATTCAGCACTGATTGGAGAAAACTCTTCCCCGCCTCTCTCATTCTCTTCCCTGCACCTAAGAATCACACCTTCTCCCAAACGCTTCCAGAAATGTGAGCTGCCACCGTGTTCGCATAGTGCTAATTACGCTCATTTATGTGAATTGTTTCCATTTAAGCCTAATTACTGTACTGGAGGCTGACACTTCTGCTTATCCTTAAATATGTGTCAAATTAACTTTGTTACGAGTTGTCTTTAAGGCAGCAGAGAAATGTAAAGAACATGGTCTGCGAGTGAGATGGTCCTCGTTTTACTCCTCATTTCCTCGGGGGTACTGGGCAGGAATTATACGTTTCTCACCCATTTTAACTCCCGTCCTCAGAGTCGCTAGGAGGATCAGCGGCGGGTGAGACAGACTGTCGCTGCCCTTACGGACTTCGTAGTCCAGTCAGGACAGCAGAAGGTGCATAAGTCATGCATAAATAACAAACATGTATTGAGCTCTTACTGTGTGCCAGGCGCTTTTGTAATCCCTTTTCCAGCCTCACCTTATTCAATCCTTGTGTCAACACTGTGAGGAAACTCTTGTTGTCCCCATTTTACATATGAGGAAACATAGACGTAAGTGTGGTCATGGGAGAGCCAGGCTGGAGTGTATGGGGCATGACTCAGCCGCTGCCGAGAAGCGGGTGACCTGCAGGGTGCCGCGGGAATGGAAATGGGCGTGCAGGCACTTGGGGAGCGTGCAGGCACTTGGGGAGCTGGGGTGCGGGAGAGGCGGCCCGCCACCTTCACCGTGTTCTCTTGGTTGGAAGCCAGTCTTGGGTCTCCCGCCCACTGAGGGAGGGGGTGGCACCCAGGGGTGTCATCGCAGCAGCCACCTTGGGGTCTCTCCACCGCAAATTCTTTCTTTCTTTTTTTATTTTTATTTTTTAAATTTATTTGTCACAGATTGAGAGAGAGCCCACAAGCGGGGGGAGCAGCAGGCAGAGGGAGAGGGAGAAGCAGGCTCCCCGCTGACCAGGGAGCTCGAACCCAGAACCTGGGGATCATGACCTGAGCCGAAGGCAGACGCTTCAACTGAGCCACCCAGGTGCGCCCCCTCCGCGTCGCAGTTTCTTGTTTTTTTGTGGATCTTTCGTCCTTGTAGGTTCCTGTCATGCCAGCAGTTTGCAGCTTAAAGGAAAACGTGGTTAGGACACCAAGCAGCATTTCTGACGTTTTTTCCTGATCCGCCTGTATCCCAGGTGTCTGCCCTCCGGGAGTTCATACCGTCAGGGCTATTTCCACAGTAAAACGGTCCCAGGAATTTTGTAAGAGAGAACTCAAGCTTGAGGCAGAGTCAGCAGAGAGAGGAGGAGCCCAGGGAAGAATTCAGACGTTTCTCCAGAACTTTCGTGTTCATGCATTCGCTGATGTATCCCTTCATCCTTTCACTCCCGGGTCCGCGGGTCCCGCACACTTGGGCCAGCTCCTTCTAGAGCGCTGTGCGCCCTGTACCGTGCCGGGCACATCCCTGCACTGCGTCCACGGTGGAGTGAACTGGGAGGAGAGGGTGGACGCCCTCTGCCTGGGACACCGTGGGTGGTTTCACTCCCTGGGGGCAGGGGGACCATGCTGGAGTCCACCGCAGGGACAGGCAGGCAAAGGGAACCTGATGCTTCTTAAAGGAGAACAAACACGATTCCCCTTTGCCTGCCGCACCAGACTATCACGTTGAGTGTTCGTGGCTGTGCTGTGGCGCGTGGAACGGTGGCCCAAGGCCCCAGCTTCCGAGCACGGGGCTTTGTAGTGTTGGCGACTCTGCTTGAGAGCGTGTCCATCCCTCTGTTCTCTGCCCCTCCCTTGTCTCCCTTTGGTTTTGTCAGTGAATCTGAGTTCGTCTCCGCCCTTCTGAGCTTCTGCTTCTCCATCCCTGTGGGTCAGAAACTCCCATCCCCGTGGCGGGTCAGCACTGCGTGTGACGTAAGGGTGAACGAAGGATCTCAGGGGCAACCCGCCCCCACCCCGATATCCAAGGAAGGGAGCGGGGTGTCATTTGAGAACAAAGCATGGCTTTGATTCATTGCTTTCATTTAACAGTGGTTGTGTGATTTACCTGGTTTTGAATTTCGGCTCCCTGGGGCGTTGGGGTGACTGTTTCTCCAAGGGGACTGTTGATGAACAGGATATGTGAATATTCACGGAGCACCGCGCTGGGGGTACCGTACCTTCTGAGGAAGGGAAGGAACTTGGTCGTAGGAGTTCGGGCTGCTAGCAGTGGATGACTCCAGGGGTGTGTTTCCTGGGGTGGCTGTAACAAATTGACCACAAACTGGGGGGCTTACAGCAACAGAAATAGACTGTCTCCAGCTCTGGAGGCCAGAAGTCCAGGACCCAGCAGGGCTGCTGCTTCCCTCTGGAGGCCTGAGGGACGAGCAGGACCCAGTCGGTGAAGCCGGCAGGAAGGGTGCTCAGGGGAGGCGCAGGGGCAGGAGAGCCCCCCCCCCCCCGTGAGTGGAAGACCCCCGGCGGANACCTGCGATCTCGGAGAGATCTCCCCTGCCGCTGCCGCCCCACCCAGGCTCCTTCAGGGAGCTGGTTTGTGGCTGACATTTAAAAATGAGAGCTTTGTTCTTTTGGCTTAAGCCAGAGAGCAGATTCGCTCTGCACTCAAATGCAAAAATCCCGACCAGGAAGAGGCTCCGGATCAGTCGATCAGCCGATGATGAGTTTGCATATCAGGGCGTCTCCTGAGGGCAGGTTTTGCTCAGTGAACCGGTGGTCAGGCATGGTCCGAGGACGTGCGGTACTTGAAGGTGTAGGTGGAAAGTGAGCCATCAGTAGGTGGGAACAGCAGCCCAAGGGACAACACTGGGGGTCCCCACACATCCCTCCCTCCCTTTAACCTATAGCCTTGAGCTGTCTGACCACATTCAGACACTGGTCCTGATGCCCTTATAAACAGACTCCGTGCTTGAGCCCTTCCTTTGGGGGACGGCGGTAGGTTCCCCCATTAATTCACCGCCCGGTGCAGTGAATTCACACCTGACTCGGCTTCTGCATGTCTCCCATTCTCTCTGATCCCGCATCCCAGATCACCAGTTATTAACCCCTGGAGCTGGCAGCCCCTGCCAGGACCCCGGACTGGGGCTCCCCTCTTGCATGACCCCCGTCACTGCACCTGTGTGAGTGAAGTGACTTCTCTGTCCAGCCCCCTGGGAACGCTGCTTTTGCTTGCCTTGGTAGCGGATATTCTTTTTTTTTTTTTTTTTTAAAGATTTTATTTATTTATTCGACAGAGATAGAGACAGCCAGCGAGAGAGGGAACACAAGCAGGGGGAGTGGGAGAGGAAGAAGCAGGCTCATAGCGGAGGAGCCTGATGTGGGGCTCGATCCCACAACGCCGGGATCACGCCCCGAGCCGAAGGCAGACGCTTAACCGCTGTGCCACCCAGGCGCCCCTGTAGCGGATATTCTTAAGCTAAAGACGCACTTACACGCAAACTTTAGGTCATTATTCTGAGTATTATTTTCTCAGTCTACCTATTTTTCTTTACAACAGTTTACGACGTATACTGTGTTACTAAAATGTGATGGTTTATGGCTGAACATTGCACCTCTGGTTTTGCCTTGGACGTTAGGGGAAAGTAGGTGCTCATAAGAATATTAGAGTTTGTGAGTTGTCCCATTGGGTCAGCCCCTGTCCCCCCGGCTCTGGCCCTGTCTCTAGGTGTCCGTGTCCCCTTGCAGGACAGGGGAGCTTGGAAAGGTGACCCTGATGTGTGAGAGTTACTTGCCAGGATGTGGGTAACCGAGCCAGTGGAGGGGAGCCTGGAACACATGATGGAAAGAAGTAAGAGGTCGAAGCTGTGGGGGTCGATGATGCTGAGCTTAGGTCTGAGGCTGATGAAAGATTTTAAGTGGAAAATCAGATCTCAGGTCCCGAGGGTCAGGAAGTGGGGGTGCAGAGCCTTGTTCGAACTGAGAGCAGCCCGGGTAATGAGAGGTTGGCAAGCTTTTGGATTTTAGCCATGCGTGACTTTCCTCAGTGTGAACCTCGGCAGTGAGCGATGGATCCAGAGCCTTATCTGGGTCTGAGGGGACGACCGCTGGGGATGGCCACCTGCTCAGGGGGTGTTGGCAGGAGACATGGGGGTGTCGGGCCAGGAGCCTCCCTCCCACCCGGGCTCCTGGCCTGGCATGTGAGCTGGTTTTCTTGTTTGACACCAGGCGCTGTCTCACCGCCTCTACCCTTTCTCTTTGGCTTTTGTGGTCTCGCTTGGGCCAGTTTTCTGGGGTCTGGTGACTGGAGACGCAGCCTGTGCAAGCCCACAGTGGAGAGTTCCAGGAGCAGGTGAGGTGTATTCCTGGAAAGTGGGTGTCTGTACGGGATATTCTGCTCTCATTCTCTTCTTTGAAGTGTTCTTTTAAAATGATAAAAATTAGTAGTAACTCATAAAAACTCAAACGATCAGAGAGGTAAATGAGGTTCATGGGTGAGGCCCGTGTCCGGCCTGCGTCTCCCCCCAGCTCCCAACTCCCCACAGGCAGCCACTGTCAGCTCTGGGCCGGCGTCCTTCCCGTCCACCCAGCTCCTGGGTTGGTTTCTGTTGACCATTCTTTGCTGAGCCTGTGGCAGACCAGAAAAAACTCCAGGGGTGTGATGTGCTCCTTATATTTCTGGAGCCTCTGTCTCTGCGGGACTCACATCCAGGGGTGTGCAGCTAGGTGCGGGGGTAGCCCCCAGATGTGTCTGCCATCAGCTCAGCTCCGGACCCCGGGGGCTCACCAGGCAGGAGCTTGTCTCGGGGGGTCTGGGGTAGACTCTCGATCCTCTCCCAGCTTCCCTCCGGGCCCTGCCTTCTTGTGATGTGACGGTGATGCTCCCTGCTCTCCCTTCCCCACCCCTGTGCACTTGGACATGGGGCCTCCAGTGGAAGGATGCGCCTGGCTCTCCCTTCCCCACCCCTGTGCACTTGGTTGTGGGGCGTCTGCTGTTCCACTGGGCTGACAGGTCAGGAACGCAGAAAGACTCTTCTTTCATGGGTGAGGCTCTTATTTATTCAGGCAAGACAAAGTGTGTGAAAGGTCACCGACGCCTGTGAAGCACCTGCCACGGGTGAGGCCGTCGGCTGTGACAGTGGCGGTGTCATCCTTTTTCTCCATGGCTTCCGTGTGAGCCCTTCAGAGCTGAGCCGCAGTGGGGCAAGCTCTGAGGTCCGGAGCCCTTGGCCAGCGGCTGGGCAGCTCGTCCAGGCTACGGTCTGTTCCCAGAGGTCCCTCCGAAGATGCAGAGCCCGTGATCACCCAGCATTGTCACAGACAGAAGGGGTCCCCACCAGCGGCCCTCTGGGCTGACTAAAGGTGACCATTTGCCCAGGACTTTTAAAGAAGAGAGAAAACTATTTTTCGCTGTGTTAGGCTGTTTCCCAATCACGGCACTGCTGACACTTGGGGCAGGGTGATTCTCTGTGTTTGGGGTGTCCTGTGTGCTGTGTCATACTTACTCGCGTCCCCGGCCTGTACCCAGTAGGTGCCAGGAGCACCCCCCACCTCCAGCTGTGACAACCCAAAATGTCTCCAGACACTGCCAGATGTGCCCCGGGGGACAGATCGCCCCCCCCCGCCCCCCATGGAGACGCACAGGTCTCCAGGATTCAGAACCGGGCTTTCTTGGACCGCCCCTGGGGCCCGATGAGAGGCCTCTCGCCGGGGAGCAGTTTTTCTTTGTTCCTTTTCCAAAAGGCTGACCTCATCCGGCCCGTTTGTTTGTTTCCTTGACTCACCCTGCTGCAACCACAAGCAGCCTTCCTACTTTGGGGGATCCCAAATGACTTATCATGGGACTTTACATGTAAATTTGAAAGATTCTTGTCTATTACATGGGGGGCGGAAAGCATCAGCTTCTTTTTTTAGCCGTGTTTGCTAAGTGCTTCCCTAGAGCCTTTCAGAGCCCCGGGCGCTCTCACTGAAGTCTTTATCACGAGCACCTTTGCAGTTTGGTTTTCTGAAATCGCGCAGCATTTCTCTCCCATTAGTTTGGGTCTCAGCCCAGTGACTAGCAGATGATCTAAGGGCCAGGGCGGTCTGAAGTTGGCCGGGGCTTGGGGGATTTTCTGAAAGCCTGTGGCCCAGGACTGGCTGTTTGAGAGTGAGGAGGAGGAGGAGGAAGAGTCAGGCCCCAGGATAGACCCACCCGGGTCATGCCCCCAATGCATCAGGCCCCTTGAGCAGGGCTGGCCTGTTTGCTCACTCCTCTGGGGACCAGAGCTAGCTGCTGACTTCGAGATGGGGCTTCACAAAGCACAGAGTTGCCCCGAGGCCCTGCCTGGCCCAGGCAGCCTTCTCCTTTCCGCCTTTGAGGAGCAGGGTAACCCCGGAGGAAGGAGGTTGGGCTCTGCCCTAGTTCCCCAAGCTTCTCCCTCGGGCAGCTTTCCCTGCCTCGCTCTCTGCTCAGGGAGATGAATTCTGGCTTCCTGGTAGCGGCTTTCTACTTAGCATCTGCCCTTGCACTGGAAAACCCCAGAGATG
>NW_024425786.1:6475311-6499090 GCF_017311325.1 Ursus maritimus | reverse complement strand
AGCCACAGCTCTTGGGTGCTGCCGTTCTGTTCGGCGGCGGCTCCCAGGGGCTCGGCTTACTTGGCCGCCTCCAAAGCACGCAAATGAACTTGAGCAGTGGTTGGAATGCTTCCCCCAACCCCCGCCCCGCCTTCTTCCCACACACCTATGCTGTGAGCTCACACACTCACTATGGACTTGACTTGGCCAGCATCAGAGCGTGCAAGGGAAGAGAAGCTAGATCTGGCCGCCGAGGACTCTGAGTCCCGGATGGCAAGAAGAAGGCCCGTGATGCTGGTGGACCCAGTGCCACCAGCCCCACCAGCTGTGCCCATCAGCGCCCTGGTTCAGACATCAAGCCAGACAGTATCCCAGGTGCTCAGTGATCCTTAGTGAAGGCCTGAGGACAAGCGGGATAGGTGGGCCTGTGTATGCTCAGAGCAGAGTTTCGAGGGCGCCTGGAACTTGCCCTTTGCTCTCTGGGGCTGTTCTCCCTGCCTTTACCTGCGCTGGGGCTTGGCAGAGCTCGGAGGCTTCCGGATTCCAGTGTCGGCGGTAGCCAGTCTGCTGGAATAAAGCTGCTTTCCCAAAATAGCCACCCAGGGGGAAAGAGCAGCCCTGGAATTTGATCCCAGTGATGACCATGACGGCCTCGCTCAGGCTCCTGGTCCCACCCAGCTCCACCTCCCTGACCGTCACCCAGGAACTGTGGATGGGTGTGGGAACTGGGTTTTTCCTGTCTCCTCTTCCCTCCTTCCTCTTCCCTTTTGCTCTTTCTCACCACCGGCTTTAGGTTTAGAGACAAACGACTCAGGAAGCATGTGCTGGTACGGATGGGCTGGCGGTGGCAGTGCGGGGAGGGGGGGGGTCACAGGGTGGGAACAGACTGGGGAGCACCTCTCCACAGGTGAATGCACACCTACGGAGGGGCCCAGGTGCTGGCAGCAAGCCCAGCCCCTGGCAGCCGAGCCTGGTGCCAGACCCGGAGGCGGCAAGCCCGACAGGTCGAACAGGTGGAGCCAGCCTTGCGGTCCGGTCCGAGGTCCCCAGTCCTCGGTCCTCCCTCAGCCCACAAAGCAAGTAACCCACCTTTCTTTTTTTTTTTCCTGCTGCTGGTTTAGTTCACTATCAACTTCAGGGAACACTTACACCTTGAGAAAGACCTTTGGGATGAGTGGAGAAAATCATGAATTTGTTTCTAGAGGATTTACTCTGTTTGTGGGAAATCTGGCCTTGGCATTAGAAAAATATTTCTAATTGTCTGCTCCTTTGTTCCAAAAAGTAAACATCTTACGGAGCCTGGTTGCTTAACGGTGAGTGGAGGGAAGGCAAGGTCCAGAAACAGTATCTCGGGTGCTCAGTGATGCTTCTTGGAGGGCTGGGGACAGGGTTTTTAGTAAGTACGATGGAAAGCCTGTGGTGGTTACGTAGGCTGTTTTCCTTTTCCGTAAGGTGGGGGGTTGGGCTGGGGGCTGCCTCTGCCCCGAAGGGCCCAGTGTTAAATCGGGGCAGCACCCTCAGTCCCTACTCAGGGAAACATTTGGGGGGCAGGGTTGGTTGTGCTGGGCTTCTTCCGAAACTCAAATTTATATTACAGCCTCTTGGGCTGGATTTTATTTTGAAACTGTGAAGTTCTGAAATCTCTTCTTGGGAAAGCCTGTCTCCGCATTTTAACCCCCACTGTAGTTAACCCTTAGTGTTTTGGGGGATTTCTGTCCTGAGGCCAGGAAGGGACCACAGGTCTAAAGAACAAACCTGCCCCCCCCCAGCCCCCGAACTGAGGACGTGGTTGAAAGTCTGAGCAGTCCATGGGCTCTCCTGTCTGCTGCCGTCATGGAACGTCACCCCTCAAGGTCACCAGGAAGGGCTCAGAGCAGGGGCCACCTGCCTGAACTGTCCTCACTTGGTCTACTTTTCCGAGGAGAGGACAGGAATGCTGTTTCTGCTGCTGTTGAACAGAGATGTTTTGTTAAATGGTTTCCTTTTTTTTTTTTTTTAATTCCAAGGTAATCTGTAATGCCCAAATTGCTTAGATTATGGGATATATCAGTTAGAATTCTCTCCACTGTGAGTAAGAGACAAGTCCTACTCAAAATTACTTAAGTAATCAGGACAGTAAACATTTTACAAAATATAAGTCCCGAGGTCGGCAGTTTCAGGGTGGGTTGTATCCAGTGGCCCGGGGATGTCAAGGAGTTGGGTTCTCTCCATATTTCTGCCCTGCCGTCCTCTGCATACTGACGTTGTCTTCCACCAGCTCCCTTCCCAGCCAGCCCTTCCTGGGCCTCTCTTGCTATGAGTGAGGGAATCCTTCCCAGAGCCCCAGTTGACTTTCCCACACATCCCATTGGCCACAGTGATGCCTCAGGCCCGGCCCCAACCATTCGGTGGCAAGGGAAGGGGCTGTGGGGATGGCATTCGTGAGGCATGTGGCTTAAGGAGGCGAGGCTGAGTTTACCTGAGCCAAGTCAGGGCCTGTGAGCGGGAGCAGAGGGGCATGGATTTGGGGCAGGCAACCAGGATCTGCTACATCGGAAACTTGAAATTTATTCAGATTTCTAACTGACTGGGGGGGTGTCAATAACTGACAATTACACTCACTCCTAAAATACATGTATTTTACACTCCGTTCTTAAGCCAAGGGCAGTTCTAGACAATCCTGGCATGTGCTGTTCACCTTTCACCTCCCAGACGGCCCCTTTCCCCAGTGAGAATCTGGGTTGGTGGTCCTCAGGCATGGGAGCTGTTCTCCCTCTCGGTGAACCTGCAGCTTCCTGGAGCTGGCTGTTTAAGCCCTCCATCTGGTAAGGACTAGAATAGGAAACCCTAAGGATTTTAAATATTCAGAGGCGTGAGATGAGTAAGTTGCCGAGTTCTGCAGAGGGCAGAGGCAATAGGCTTCTGGAGCCCCCAGGAGCCAGCAGACATGCTCGCCATTCACCCAGGACGCTGCAGGATCAGCTCAGGGAAAGGCAGGCACCAATATCACGACCAGGGACTGTGTGACCTTTTCTCTTTTCTCCAGGGCAGGCACAGGTGGCTCCTGAAATTCGGGAGAAACAGGGGTGCTGGCTGCCCCTCTGGGAAAGCTGGTTCCCCTTGACCTGGACTGACGATTTGAGGCTGAAAACATCCAAGTAAGTCTTTCGTGGCCTTGTCCCTGAGGTCTCGCACTCTTTTATTTTATTTTATTTTATTTTATTTTATTTTATTTTTTTACCTTGTATTTAGGCTGCTTTATTTTTATTTCTTTAAATTTTACTTGGTCAACATACAGTGCAGTATTGGTTTCTGGAGTAGAATTCAGTGATTCATCACTTAAATACAACACCCAGTGCTCATCCCGACAAGTGCCCTCCTTAATCCCCGTCGCCCATCTAGCTCCTCCCCCACACCCCTCCCTCCAGCAACCCTCAGTCTGTTCTCTGTCATTTCCCTCTCCTCCCCCCTTATATATGGTTACCTGTTTTCTTTCTTAAGTTCCATATGTGAGTGAGATCATATGGTATTTGTTTTTCTCTGACTTATTTCACTTAGCATAATACACTCTAGCTCCACCCACGTCGTTGCAAGTGGCAAGATTTCATTCTTGTTGATGGCTGAGTAATATTCCACTGTCTATATCTATATACCACATTTTCTTTATCCTTTCATCAGTTGTGGACATTCGGGCCCTCTCCATAGTTTGGCTATTGTTGATAATGCTACTATATACATTGGGGTCCATGTGTCCCTTTGAATCTGTATTTTTTATCCTTTGGTTAGATACCTAGTAGTACAATTGCTGAGTCCTAGGGAAGCTCTATTTTTAACTTTTTGAGGAACCTCCATATTGTTCCCCAGAGTGGCTGCACCAGTTTGCATTCCCACCAACAGTGTAAGAGGGTTCCCCTTTCTCCGCATCCTCGCCAACATCGGTTGTTTCATGCATTGTTAATTTTAGCCATTCTGACAGGTGTGAGATGGTGTCTCATCATGGTTTTTGATTTTATTCCCGGATGATCAGTGATGTTGAGCATCTTGTCATGTGTCTCTCAGCCATCTGCATGTCTCTTTTGGAAAAGTGTCTATTCATGTCTTCTGCCCATTTCTTCACTGGATTATTTGGTTTTGGGGTGTTGAGTTTGATAAGTTCCTTATAGATTTTGGATACTAACCCTTTATCAGATACGTCATTTGCAAATATCTTCTCCCATTCCGTAGGCTGCCTTCTAGTTTTGTTTTTCCTTCCTTCACTGTGCAGAAGCTTTCTATCTTGATTAAGCTCCCATAGTTCATTTTTGCTTTTATTTCCCTTGCCTCCGGCAACATGTGTAATAAGTTGTTATGGCCGAGGTCAGAGAGGTTTCTACCTATGTTTTCCTCTAGGATTTTGATGGTTTCCTGTATCCCATTTAGGTCTTTCCTCCATTTTGATTTTATTTTTGTGTATGGTGTAAGACAGTGGTCCAGTTTCATTCTTCTACATGTGGCTGTCCAGTTTTCCCAACACCATTTGTTGAAGACTGTCTTTTCCCATTGGGTATTCTTTCCTGCTTTTTCGAAGATTAGTCGACCATAGAGTTGTGAGTCATTTCTGGGTTCTCTATTCTGTTCCATTGATCTATGTGTCTGTTTTTGTGCCAGTACCATACTGTCTTGATGATTACAGCTTTGTAATAGAGCCTGGAGTCCGGAATCGTGATGCCTCCAGCTCTGCTTTTCTTTATCAGGGTTGCTTTGGCTATTCCGAGTCTTTATACAAATTTTAGGATTGTTTGTTTTAGCTCCGTGAAAAATGCTGGTACTGTTTTGATAGAGATTACATTAACTGCATAGGTGGCTTTAGGTGGTATAGACATTTTAACGATGTTTGTTCTTCCAATCCATGAGCATGGAACACTTTTCCATTTCTTTGTGTCCTCTTCAATTTCTTTCTAAGTGTTCTATAGTTTTCAGAGTACAGACCTCTTTAGTTAGGGTTTGTTAGGTATCTTATTGTTTTTGGTGCAGTTGCAAATGGGATCAATTCCTTGATCTTTTTCTGCTGCTTCATTCTTGGTGCATAGAAATGGAACAGACTTCTGCACATCGATTTTATATCCTGCAACTTTGCTGAATTCATGTATTAGTTCCAGCAATGTTTGGTGGAGGCTTTCGGGTTTTCTGCTTACGGTATCACGTTATCTGCAAATAGTGAAAGTTTGACTTCTTCCTTACGGATTTGGGTACCTTTTATTTCTTTTTGTTGTCTGCTGAGGCTAAGACTTCCAGTACTGTGTTAAAATGGTAAGAGTGGACATTCCTGTCTCGTTCCTGACTATAGGGGAAAGGCGCTCAGTTTCTCCCTATTGAGGACGATATTAGCTGTAGGTCTTTCGCATATGGCCTTTATGATGTTGAGATATGTTCCCTCCATCCCTACTTTGTTGAGGGTTTGTGTCAAGAAAGGATGCCATATTTTGTCAAATGCTTTTTCTGTATCTCTTGAGGATCAAATGGTTCTTATCCTTTCTTTTATAAATGTGATGTATCGCATTGATTGATTTGTGATTATTGAACCACCTGGAGCCCAGGAAGAAATCCCACATGATCGTGGTGAGTAATTCTTTTAATGCACCATTGAATTCTCGATTATTGAGAATTTTTGCATCCGTGTTCATCAGGGATATTGGCCTGTAATTTTTAGTGTGAGATCCCCCACTCTGCAGGCAGGTTTCTCTCTGCCTAGGCTCTAACCTGGGTGGAAGTCACTCACAGATCTGGACAGGTCTCTGAAACTCCTCTGAGTTTCACTGTCACCTTCCTGCGGCTGGGTCAGGTTTTCTGGAGGTCAGTGCAAGAGCAGAAAAATTGCTACCAGCTTTCCACATCATTATGAAATGCAAGAGGACACTTAACTAAGGCTGGTGGTAAAAATTTGTGGTAAAAATCATCGGATTCCTCTCCAGACCTGGCAGGGGAGGGAGCGTGTGGTGCAAAGCTGTGACTTGTTCTCAGCTTCTGCCCCCAGAACGGGCATCTTAAAAGTGCCTGCTCTCGTGGTTCGGAACTGCTCAGTTATAATTTTGCACAGCTGTGATTTCTTGCCCATCTCTTTCTTCATGGGTCCCCCAAGGCCCGAGACGTCCACCGCTTTCCCACCCTCCACCCTCCCCACCCAGCTTGGGGTCAGCACATGGTGGGTGCACAGTCAGTAGCTGATAGGTGCCGAAAATACATTTGTGCTTGCTGAGACATGTGCTGTAGGATTGGGAAGGTTTCCTGAATGAATTTCCACATCTCCTAGATGAAGAGGGCGTCTCTTTTTCCAGGATTTGGAACATGCAAGAGCCATGTTGCCAGAATCCACTTTTTCTTTAGTGCCTAAAATTCACGTGCTAGGAACTTAAAACTCCCTTGGTAGAGATGACTTCTGGTTTTCTTGTATCGCTCCCGGCTCCCTGGACCAGCGGCCCTGGCTCTGCAGCGAGAGGTGTTGGGCCTCCCCTGTTAGGAGAAACGAAGTGAAGGCAAAATCAGGGCTCTGAACCGAGCCCCTGGCCTTTTAAACACACAGGCCTTTTAAACGTCTTGTGTTAATGCAGCAGAAGCTCTCCTGGTAGTTGAACCAGAGGCCTTTCAGTAGAAGAGAATGTACATTCACATCTAAGTACGTTCACTCTGACCTTGGGTTGCAACTTTGCAGGAAAGTCTGACTTGGTCAAAGACTGCTGACTTGCGTGCTTTATACTTTATGGAACACAGTCAGATTTCATCCACTGACTGATTATTCACCCTTGCCTAATGTTCTGGCTTCGCCTCTCTGACTGGAAAAATTGTCCCTGAAGTCTAGGCCTCCCCTCTCTGACTGGGAAGATTGTCCCCAAAGTCCAAGCCTCCCCTCCGTGACTGGGAAGATTGTCCCCGAAGTCCAGGCCTCCACTCCCTGACTGGGAAGATTGTCCCCGAAGTCCAAGCCTCCCCTCCGTGACTGGGAAGATTGTCCCCGAAGTCCAGGCCTCCCCTCCCTGACTGGGAAGATTGTCCCCGAAGTCCAAGCCTCCCCTCCGTGACTGGGAAGATTGTCCCCGAAGTCCAGGCCTCCACTCCCTGACTGGGAAGATTGTCCCCGAAGTCCAAGCCTCCCCTCTGTGACTGGGAAGATTGTCCCTGATGTCCAGGCCTCCCCTCTCTGACTGGGAAGATTGTCCCCAAAGTGTAGGCCTCCCCTTTCTGACTGGAAAGATTGTCTCTGAAGTCTAGGTCTCCCCTCTCTGACTGGGAAGATTGTCCCCGAAGTCCAGGCCTCCCCTCTCTGACTGGGAAGATTGTCCCCGAAGTCCAGGCCTCCCCTCTCTGACTGGGAAGATTGTCCCCAAAGTCTAGGCCTCCCCTTTCTGACTGGAAAGATTGTCCCTGAAGTCTAGGTCTCCCCTCTCTGACTGGGAAGATTGTCCCTGAAGTCCGGGCCTCCCCCTCTGACTGGGAAGAGTATCCCCGAAGTCCAGGCCTCCCCTCTCTGACTGGGAAGATTGTCCCCGAAGTCTAGGCCTCCCCTCTCTGACTGGGAAGATTATCCCCGAAGTCCAGGCCTCCCCTCTCTGACTGGGAAAATTGTCTCCGAAGTCCAGGCCTCCCCTGTCTGACTCGGAGGATTGTCCTCTCTGTCTGAGGACCCTGGACTCGGGAGGAAGAGGAAGGACCCCCTCCTGGCTACCATAAGTGCCAGATCAGCCCTGGTGCCTGGGGAGCAGCCTCCATAGGCAGACATCTTCACCCAGTACACTGCCTAGATTCAGAAAATGGGGTTCTGCATGGAAGTCGGGGGCAGGGGCTGCTTAGCAGTAGAAGATTCATCTGGTCTTGCTTTTCTGAGCCATCTTTTCCTTTGGTTCATTTTCTGAGCCAGAGAGTAGGCTGGATCCAAGAATTAGCAGTTCCGTTGTCTCCCTCCCTCTGTTAGTGCTTTCGACCTCTGCTGGGGTTCAGTGCTTGCCCCATCCCTGAGAAACACACAGCCACCATGCTGCCCTGACCTTGACAGCAGTCCCAAATGCCAGCCTGAGGCCAGCGAGTGCTCATGAGCCCGTTCCTGCCTCTCACACCACATCTTTGGAAGGGCCAGCCCGTCCCAAATGGTATTCTGTGCTCACAGATGCCAAGCACGCGGCTGTTTATTCCATGTAGCTGTCTACCATGGGGAGTCTGCTTCTGTCTTCAGTATTTGAGGGCCCTCTAACCTCGTCCAGCCAGCCTGGGAGTTAGGCTCCTGCTTGCCCCTGTGCTTACTTGAGGACGGTCACCGTAGAAAGTGCCATTGGCTCTCTCCCAGACCCGCTGGGTCAGAAGCTCTAGTGTGGAGCCAGGAATCACTCTTCACCAGAGCCTCCAGGTGATTCTTGGGCACAGTGCTCGAACCTGACAGACGTGTGCTGCTGGCACTTACCTTTGGGATAAAGTTGGACATATCAGAGGCATATTTTCCACACTTGGGTAAAAAGCCACAGTGAGAGTCTAGTCTGGCTTGCTTTTTAGGCAGGGCGTTATGGGTTCATCTGTTTGGGGCAGAAGACTAAGGTGAGAGTAGACTCCCGCCAACCCCCACTGGACGCTTAGCCGCCAAGGAAGGAGGCACTGTGTGCTTGTGTCCTGCGGGGGCAGGGGGAGGCCGCAGAGGGGCTTTCTCCTCTAGGGCAGAGACTGTGCCCACCTGTGAGCTGCTTTGATCCACAACAACTCGCCTGGAACCCATTTCTAGAACCTCCTGTACTGGGGTAGGGGACACAGTGACCACCCAAGAGCACCCCGGTATGTCCCCACCCCCACGCAGAAGAGGAACTGTCCGTCGGTGGTCCGCATCCGAAGCAGTTAGTGACTAGATATTCTAGCAGCCACTGTGACGAGCATCTCAAGGCGTCAGCTGGGCCAGCCTGGGGTACCCAGTAATTCAACCAAACACCGCGCTTCGTGCTGCGTGTGCGGATGTGGGTGGCACCTATGGTCGGTTGACTTTAAGTAAAGATTCTTCTCGATAACGTGGGTGGGCCTCATCCAAGCAGTTGAAAGGCCTTAAGAACAAAGCTGGGGTTTTCCTGCGGAGGAAGATTCCACCTGCGGACTGCCGTGTCAGCTCCTGCCCGAGAGCGGCCAGCCTGCCAGGCGGCCCTAGCCAGCCCCACAGTCATGTGAGCCAGTTCCTTGAAATAAATCTCCTCATCTGTATCTCCTTCTGCTTCCGCTTCCCCCGGGAGGATTCTGACTGCTCCACGCTGTCAGGGGCGCCCAGGATGGGGGAGCAGCCGGTGTCCTTGTTCTCTTGCTCCCTTTTCGTATAGCCACGTGGACCGAAGACAACTGTCCCTTCCTAACTTTTTCTCTTCCAGGGAAGTGCTGACTTGGTTTTTTTTTTTTCTCCTGGTCAGTGAGTCGCAGGCCAGCCCCGTTGGGATCTGTCGCCGGTCCCCGCTTTTCTCCGGTCCCGTCCTTCCTGCCCCCATCCCCTTCCCAGCCACAGGTCCGCAGCGGCGGCAGAAGCGGCCTGCCCCTGAGTCATCAGCAGGGCCAGCTGTGAGTGTTTCTTTGGCAGTGTCTTAGCTGGTTGTTGTGAGTAATAGTGCAGGAAGCAATCAGCAAGTATACTGCCCTAGAAGTGCTGCACGTTGTTGGGCCCCCGCGGGAGGAGACGCGCGACAGGCGCCCGGAGCCCGCGCGACACGCCGGACCCATGGTGCTGGAAGCTCTGCTCTGGGGGGGGGGGGGGAAGCTCTCGGGGCCCATGGAGTGGCCTGCTCACGGATGTCGAGGGAAAGAAGCGCAGGGCTGGGGGTATGGGATGTTTCGGGGAGAAGTTGGCACATGGGAATGATAAAAGCCAGCATTTACAGAGCACTTCGTGTGTGTGAAGCCCTGTTCTAAGACTGGAAATGTCGTCTCTCAGGAGCCGGGTCTGTTGGTACTTTTGTCTTATAGAGAAGAAAAATACTCGAAGTGCCAAAGTCACGAAGGATGTGGCCGACAGAAATGAGGGACAGGATTTGAACCCAGGCAGTCTGGCTTGAGAGTCCATATCCCTAACCGCTGGCGTACGCCGTTTCTCTTCCCCCACGAGGCACACCGTGGAGGCCGTCGTTAGCTTTGGCGAACGTGCCTGGGTGGACGTTAGGAAATGGGTCTGCCTTGGGGAGATGTTTCCTTTTCAGCCAAGGCCAGGCCCAAGATGTGGACGGGGAATGAGAAGTTGCTGGTGTTTCTGCCCCAGTGGCTGATGAGGAAGGTTCCTTCATGGGAGCTCAGCTAAAAGAGACTCTTAATTCTCTGGGTCCGCCCAGCCCCACCTGCAGATGCCAACTTTGAGCGCAGTGAGCTGTGCGGCCAGCTGGATTGCCACAGCAACAGGAAGTGGACCTGAGCCACCAGAGGTTGGAGAGCAAAGACACGCTGGTCACTTGGGCAGGTCTTGGACCACAAGGCACATCCGTGGGCTCCGGTGAGCCTGGGGAACCCATTAGTAGGCCCCACGCTTTGACAGAACCCACTGGAACCTTTGGTCCTTGCCTGTCTGCGTTGGTTCCTTTGTGGCCTCCGATTGAGCTGTGAGTACTCCGGTTCTTCGTCCCACTGATTTTTCCCCATCCTCCAATCTAGTGCTTGTGGGAATTCACACAAGTCTGAGAGGTGAAGCGGGGCGTTGGTGGTTTACCCGTCTGACCCCATTGACTAAGACAAGCTTCGAGGGCCCATGAGAGGATAGGGCTTCTGGTACCTTTGATGCAGGCCAAGGACAACACCTGCTGTGACCCCCCCCCCAGCCTCCTCTTGCGGCCCCTGCCCTGCTCATGCCCACCTGCCTGGACCCCATCTTTTTTGGCTCTGTCTGGCCGACCTCGGTGCTTTCTAGTGCTGGGCGGGAGATGAGCCTGTTTCCATTTGGACCACTTTATGTAAGTCAGAAGACCCCTTAGAAAGGTGTTCTGGGTATAACCTTGGCCTGGAGATGTCTCCTCTGTCCAAGCCAGCCCTCTCTCTCTTAATGCTAGAGAGCAAAGTGGGCAGCCAGGCTCTCTCCAGCAAACCGGATTCCTGTGGGAATTGTTCTGTTTCTCCTCGGCGCTCAGAGGGCTTGCTTCAGAGAGGGCCCCTTTGTAACGCACATTGGACTGGCCACGCCCGTGCCCACTTGGCCACACATTCCGCACTGCTCCCCAGGCCCGTGGAGCCGGGTGTGGGCTGAAGTGGGGCCGATGGAATGCCCGGAATGCCGGCTGCAAGGACAGACCAACACTCAGATCCCTCAGGGGAGTTTGACCAAGGCAGCATTTGGGATGGCTTCTGAGCCGAAGTCTTTACATTTTTCCCAGTTTTAGGCAGAGGTGAAGAATGCCTGCCTCCTCCCAACCACCAATTGACTCAGGGTCCTGAACGTTTAAATTAAAGGGACCACACTCTCGGATTGTGATCTGAGTGGCCTGTTGAGTTCAGGTGAAATGATTTGCAAGTAACCTCTTTCCGTGTCTAGCTTTGCTTTTCGTTAGGCCAACACAGAAACCGGAAAAATGGTGCTTCTCGGATACAGTTCAGGTGCAGAAGTTCCTAGATAATAAGGAAGGAAACAAACAGCAGGTTTGTGGGAAAGCGATGTCTTTGTGGCAGTTTATTTCCGCAGCTTTAGAGAAGACATGCAGGACATGCTCTGGCATCATTGTATCTGACCGTAGTGGGGAAACGTACTTGGATATGTATCTAGCTCTTTATCTTTCTAGAACTTCTGTGGAGACCGGCAGGGCGGTGCTGACTCTGAGAATGGGTTTAGAGTGGATTGGGACAAAGGGGGGGCTACTTCTCTCTCTCTCCCTCTCTCTCTCACACACATACACACGTGTGCGCACACACGCACGTGCACACACATGCACACTGGGCATGGATTTGGGGGCAGCCACATGATAAGTCAGTAGCTCTGGTGACATCCCTGTGCCCTGCACCCTTGGCCCTCCCCGAGCCTCCCTTTGCTGTCCCCTAATAGCAGGGTTGGCATCATGGGTGTGTCACCTCTGCCACCTTAGCTGGGCCTGCCTTTGGACTGTCACCAAATTGAAATTTGTAGTAATTTTTGGACAAGGGTATCCTGCGTTCTCATTTTGCCCATGAAATTTCTGACAATCAGCCTTCCACAGGCTTTCAGGCTGCAGGTCACGAGGACTCTGTTGTCCCACATCAAACTCGTGACCCAGTAGGGGATCAGGCCTTGGTGCCCACTTGCCAGGAGGTCCTGGCACAGAGCAGACGCTCCAGCAAAAGATGGTGAGTAGAGCTGAGTGGGACCAGAATCCTCCCTCCGGCTGAACCCAGGGCCCGCTGGGGGATTCAGGTAGGGAACTCAGGTCCTGTGCATGGGGCTGCCTCTGGCGGTCATCAGAAACTGTGGTTCATCAGGATTTGGGGAAGGATTTTGTTGCTTTGGTGAATTGTGTCTGTTTGGGGATTACATGTATTTGCTAGGGCTGTTCTAGCAAAGAACCACAGACTAGGTACCAGGAACAACAACAATTTGTTTTCTCGCCGTTCTGGAGGCTAGAAGTCCAAGATCAAGGTGTCAGGAGGGCTGGTTCCTTCGGAGGCCTCTCTCCTGGCCTTGTAGACGGCCATCCTCCCGTGTCTTTACATGGCCTCCCCTCTGTTTCCACCTGTGTCCAAATTTCCCCTTTTTATAAGGACACCAGTCGTACTGGATTAGGACCACCCTGATGACCTCATTTTAACTTAATCATCTCTTTAGAGAGAGTCTTCAAATAAGGTCACGTCCTGAGGTTCCAGGGGTTAGAATTTCAACATATGAATGGGGGGAGGGACACAGTTCAACCTGTCTTGGGTTTTTCTGGACACTTCAAAATCTTGTTTTCACCACTCAACAGTATCTTTCCAGTCTGAAAAGGTGAGAAATCATTGACTCCTGAGTCCTTTCTCCAACACAGGAAAAAGCAACAGAAGACTCCCTGGCCAGTAGACTGTGGCCGTGTGTGGTTGCTCAAGGGTGTGAGGCGTGGGTTACTTAATACTGCCTTCCAGAAAGACACAGGAAGAGTGATGGTACAGACGATGGGAGCCAGCTGTTCCCCGAGTCCTGCGGGGCCTGAGCGAGAGGAAATGAGTGTGAGCAGGAGGATTCTGGTCAGAACGGGGAAAAGACCTTCAGGCCTGGGGGTGGGATTGGAGGTGGGGGGTGGCAGGCTGAGGTCGGGAGAGCAGGAAGTGTGGTCTGGAGACCCGCACTCAGTCACCTGGGGTGTCCCAGGAGGCAGGGCCAGGCTTATAACGGCGGCTCCCAAAGGGCCCTCGAGCTTTGGGAGCCCTAAGACTCTGGGCTAGGCCTGGGCATCTGTACGCTTCAGAAGCTCCCCACATGAGGTGACAATTATTGAAGCCAGTTCATGGCTTTCTGGGGGTTCATAGACTTTTGTACTTGCTTGAAATTTTCCGTAATTAAATTTTATGTATTTATTTTTTTTAAGAGAGAGGGGCATCTGGCTGGCTTAGTAGAGCATGGGATTCTTGATCTCAGAGTTTAAGTTCGAGCACCCCATTGGGTGTAGAGAGTACTTCAAATTTTAAAAAGAGAGAGGGGGCGGGGAGAGAAAAGGGAGGAGAACTCCCAGGAGCTTCTGCCAGCCCTGGTTAGGACAAAGATGGGAGGGAGGAAGCATTGAACCTGCCCCTGGGCTTCCCCTGACCTGGGGGGAAGCAGCGCCTCCTGGTGGCGAGAGGCGACACTGCTCACATGGCCGGATTATGACTGGCTGTCGGGGTCCAGGACAGTGTTTGTCCCAGGAAGATGGCAGAGGGAGAAGCCAGGCAAACCCTCACAGCAGGCTCTTAACGTTTGTTATACCACAGACCCCTGTGCCCATCTAGTGATGCCTGTGGATCGAAAAGATAAAGGCGAAAAATAGAATACCTGGGATTACAAAGCAGAACAATTATAATGCACTGTAATTATCAAAATAGTTGATAAAGCCGAACTTGTAGGGTAGATATGTGCCCCTTATCAGCATATATTTTTTAAATATTTTATTTATTTATTTATTTGATATAGAGAGAGTCAGCCAGCGAGAGAGGGAACACAAGCAGGGGGAGTGGGAGAGGAAGAAGCAGGCTTCCCGCCAGGCAGGGAGCCAGATGTGGGGCTCAATCCCAGGACCCTCAGATCAGGCCCTGGGCCGAAGGTAGACGCTTAACGACTGAGCCACCCAGGCGCCCCTATCAGCATATTTTTTTAAAGATTTTATTTATTTGTCAGGGGGAGAGAGAGCACAAGCAGGGGGAACAGTGGGAAGAGGGAGAAGCAGGCTCCCCGCTGAGCAGGGAGCCCAGTGCGGGACTCGATCCCAGGACCCTGGAATCATGACCCAAGCAGAAGGCAGACGCTTCACTGAGTGAGCCACCAGGCATCCTCCTTATCAGCATATTAAGTGAGATCTGGCAGAAGCTGGTCTAATAATGACTATCATTTAAAAAAAGTGATGAGCATTAGTGGCATTTTGAGAAATCTGCATACATGATATGAAAATGTCTGCAATTTCTGTTGCTAACAGAATCCCAGGTACTGTGAAAAACTCCTGGGACCTGCTGCCCACATTTGTCCGGAAAGGAAATGCTAGGTTCCTGTGGGAAGTTGCTAAAAGCTTCGTACCTAGTCACCCCCTAGGCTCCTGGCCTGTGGATAAGAACCCTGCCATGGAAAGGCAGTCAGGGACCCACCGCACCTCCCTCGCCACGGCTCAGGTGAGCTTCGTGTGGCTGCTGCCTATTCCTGTCATTCATTCCACAGACACTGACAGAGGGCCCACCGAGTGACAGACACCGTGCACGACATAGCCCGGGTCCCTGCCCTTATCGATCACACATTCTGTGGAGAGACAGGTGACAAATAATACATAGATCCTGTGTTCCTGTTGAATACAGTAGTTAATATATAACAATGTTTCCTGCATAAACGTTAAATAATTCTTTATAGCCAACATTTTCTCTTAATCCTGTTTGCTTTAAAGCCGAGTTTTCAACCTAGTGAAGCCCAGGGTCCCTCTTTCTAAAAGCAAAAGAAATCTTACCTCTTCTGGAAGATTCTGAAGGGCTTCTGGGAAGGAGGGCTGCTCATGGCTTTTATCTGCTCTCCAAAATCTTTAAGAGTCACTCCTTATTCACAGAAGCACTATTCACAATGGCCAAAAGGTGGAAATGACCCACATGTCTGTCAACAGATGAATGGACAAGCAAAATATTCATACAGTGGAGTATAGTTTGGCCATAAAAGGAAATTCAGTGTTGTACACAGTCTATAACGTGGGTAGACATGGAAGATTTTATGGTAACAGAAAGAAGCCAGATACACAAAAACACTACCTGTTATCTGGTTCAGTTGGTGTGAAACATCCAGAAAAGGCAAATCCATGGAAACAGAAAGTAGACGAGAGGTTGCCAGAGTTGGGGAGACAAGGCAGTGAGGAGTTACTGCTTAAGGGGTCCCGAGTTTCTGTTTGGGGTGATGAAAAAGTTTTCGAAGTAGTGGTGATGCTTCCATGATCTTGTGAATGTCATCGATGCCACCGATTTGTGTACATAAAAGTAGTTAAAATAGCAATTTTTTATGTGATATATATTTTACCGCAGTTTAAAAAAAAGTCACTGCTTAAAGACATCTTTCTGGTTACAGCGAGTCACCCTCTCATCCCCAGCCATGCAGTGCCCCAGGCTTCCAACCTCAGTCCCTGGGAGCTCTCAAGTCTCGTGGCTTCCATGCTGCCTTTATGCTGACTGCCTCCAATTTCTGTCTCCAGATAGGGCCTCCCCTAGAACTCCAAACACCCCCCCACCACCACTTGGCTTGTCCAACGGTAATGTAATGTGTCCAGAGCCAACCCCCTGCTGTTGCCTCTCCATAAACCTGCTCCCTTCCGTGAAAAACAACTCTGTCCTTGCATCTTAGAAGTCTAGAATCTTCCCTGACTCCTCATGGGCTCACACTCAACATCTGAGCCTCCAGTAAATCCTATCCTTTCTGCATCCAGAACGTATCCATGACCTCAGACTCTACCGTCCCTCACCTAGATGATGCAGGGGCCTCTGAGTAGCCCGAGGCACACCTCTGCTCAGCCCTCCAGTGGCTCCCGTGTCCCTCAGTGTGTAAACGCTAAATCCATCACGTTGACCAAGGGCCTTGTGTGTTCTCTCTGCCTCTGTCCTCTCCCTCTCTGTCACTGGCCAACCACAGTGGCTCCTTGCTGTTTCCTGAACACAGAAGCCATGCTCATCCTCAGGGCCTTTGCACATGCTCTTTCCTCTGCCTAGGCTGCCCTTCCCCTGCGTGTCCCAATTCTCGCTCTCTCACTTCAGGACCTTGTCAGACGCCATCCCATGGAGTCACCTTCTCTGGACACCTGTAGGAAGCACCCCCATCACCATCCCCCCAGCACACCCTGGCCCTATTACCTGGCTTTACTCCTCTCCCACACTTACCACCATTAGACATTGTGTATTTGTTGATTGTGTATCCTCTCTCTCGACCAGAAGGTAAACTCCTGGAAGGCAGGATTTGGTTTTGCTCAGGGTTGTAACTTCGGATAATTAGCAGCGGCTCAGTAGTATGTGTGGAATGAATAAATTAGTGGAACCCTTTGATTCACTGAAATTACACAATATTCTTCAAACACTACTTGCCAGCACTAATAAGTTACTGGACATGTGTATAATAATTCCACTTTACGAAATAAAACCCTGGGCTAAAAACCCCCAGACCTATTTTCCTTGTATTGGTTGTTTTTTTGTTTTTGTGTTTTTAAAGACCTTCTTTTCCAGCAATCTCTACACCCCCTGTGGGGCTTGAACTCACAGCCCCTAGATCAAGAGTCACATGCTCCATGGACTGAGCCAGCCGGGTGCCCTGTGTTGGTTGTTCGTATGGGTTAAGGCACAGACCGGGAGGCTGTAATAAAGAGCCCCCCGTATCCAGTGGCTCCAAGGAAACGGATGTTTCTTTCTCCCTCGAACACCAGGGGAGTGTGCCCGGTGAGCAGGGGACTCAGCAGCACCCACCTTTCAGGGACCTGGGTTCTTTCCATCCTCCTCCACCTTCCTGTAGATCACGTTCCTGGTCTGCAGGTCCACACTGTGTGGCTGGCCTCGGTGCCTCAGCATTCCAGTGAAAGGAAGGGGCGAGGGTGGGAGGCCATGTGCCGTGTTTTAAGGCCCACGCTTAGAAGCAGCCTGTTGGGGGCACCTGGGTGGCTCAGTCGTTAAGCGTCTGCCTTTGGCTCAGGACCTGATCCCAGGGTCCTGGGATCAAGCCCTGCATCAGGCTCCTCCGCTGGGAGCCTGCTTCTTCGTCTCCCACTCCCCCTGCTTGTGTTCCCTCTCTCACTGGCTGTCTCTCTCTCTGTCAAATAAATAAATAAAATCTTAAAAAAAAAAAAAAAGAAGCAGCAGCAGCAGCCTGTTGCTGCCACTCACTTTTCGTGGGTGAGTCCTAGTCACGTGACCATGCTAGCTGCCAGGGGCTCCCGGAAAATAGTCTCTGGCTGGGGCGCCATGTGCCCAGCGACTACTGCATTGCCAAGGAAATAGCTGCTGTTGGCTCCATTTTAGAGATGAAGAAACTGAGTCTCAGAGAAGTGAAATTACTTAAGTTGGTGCCACTAGCAAATGTAGGCCTTCTGGCCCCAAGCCCAGGGCTCTGTCTAACCCCCAAATAGCCCCTTATTCACAACCTTGTGAATTTTCTGCTGTTACATTAGATGAGGCACTGGAGGCTTGGCAAGGTGGAGTGGCCCCTTTTCGGTCACGTGGTGTACCCGTTTGCTGTCCCTGTGTAACAAATGACACAAACTTGGTGGCTTCTAAGAACACCAGGTTATTTTCACAGTTTCTGTAGGTCAGAAGGCGGTGGTGACTCCACTGGGTCTTGTGCTCTGGGTGGGGCACTCCTGGCTCTGGCCGGCTGTGTCGGCTCCCTGCGCAGGTGGCTGTGGGTTCATGCCGTCATCATTTCCCAGCAGCCCCTGCACTGCCTTCCCTGGTGCACAGGCCCGCTCAGGACATTGTAGCCGGCAGTGGGATCCCCACGTCAGGTCCCCCTTCTAGGAATCCCCCCCACTCCTCCCATTTCTCTGACTTCCTTTTTTGCTATTAGCCAAGAAAAACCTGCTTCTTTTGAAGGGCTCTCCCAACTGGGCCAGGCCCACCTGGATAATCCTTGCATCTTGAGGTCCACTGACATAGGACCTGACTCCGTCAGCTCGGGCTGCTGTGACAAAATACCACAGACGCGGCAGCTTAATTAATAGACATTGATGTCTCGTGGTTCTGGAGGCTGGAAGTCCCAGAGCAGAGTGCTGGCCGATTTGGTTCCTGGAGGGAGACCACTTCCTCGCTTATGGATAGATGGATGCCTTTTGCTGTATCCTTCCAAGGCCGACAGAGAGGAAGCAAGTCTTCTGGTGTCTCCTCTTAACACGGCTGCTAATCCCATCACGGCCGTCCCACCCCCGGGACTTCATCGAAGCCTAATCACCTCCCAAAGGCCCCCCGCCCCCTAATACCATCATATTGAGGGTTAGGGCTTCATATGGATTTAAGGGGTGGGGAGGACAGGGGATGGGTTGGGGGGAACAAACATTCAGGGCCTAACAGGCCTTTGATTACATCTTCAAAATTCCCTTGCAGCAGCTTTTCGATTACTGACGATTAAATAACCAGAGGACAGGGATCTTGGGGGGAAGGGACTTGGTCTTTGGAATTCTGCCTCCCAGCTGGGGTCAGGACAGAAGTGCAAGATGACAACTTGGGTCTTCACTGCACCACGAGAGCTCTCTCCCGGGGCCAGCAGTGTGCTGCAAGGCAGAGCCGCCTGCCAAGTGAGTCCCTAAGTAGAGGCCACCTCCAGTAGCTTAGCTCTTTAACGGATCCAAGTGTCTGGGCATCCAAGTGTGGGGGCCCAACCCAGGGGCTCCTCAAAACCAAGGCCCTCCAGATTTCTGTAGGCAGGAGGGCTGGGTGCACAGAAAGCCAGGGGCAGCAGCTTTCAGAGTTTGGGGGTGGGGGCGGGGAGGGGGAGGCTCGAGGTGTTGGGAGAGAGTTTGAATACATCCCCCTGAGACTCCAGGGCTTCTGTAGGAACACAGACCCCCCAGATGGTGCCCCTTGAAGAGGGAGGAGGCCAGAAACGTGGCTGGTCAGGCTTGTCCTGGTCTTTCAACTGTGTGGCCCAACGGCCTTGTGAGCATGTCAGTGGTTGCACAACCTCCTTTGGGGGTGGGGGAGTACAGAAAGGGCCCCGCATGGGCCAGGTTCCTCTTCCACAGCCATTCCTCACTGTGGTACTGGGGCAGGAAGGGGCAAGATGGGCCATATTCACCTCCAAACAGGGAAATGAGAAAGGTGGCCAGCCCACATTTCTACCAGCAACATAAGGAAAAGTCCCTCTTCTGTTCTAGTTTTTATTTTATTTTTTTTAAAGATTTTATTCATTTAACAGAGAGAGACAGCCAGCGAGAGAGGGAACACAAGCAGGAGGAGTGGGAGAGGAAGAAGCAGGCTCCCAGCGGAGAAGCCTGATGTGGGGCTCCATCCCAGAACGCCGGGATCACGCCCTGAGCCGAAGGCAGATGCCCAACGACTGCGCCACCCAGGTGCCCCTGTTCTAGTTTTTAAAATCACATACACGAAGGGGCGCCTGGGTGGCTCAGTCGGTTAAGCATCCGGCTATTGATTTCGGCTCAGGTCATGATCTCAGGGTCCTGCAAGAGCCCGGTGTCGGGCTCCATGCTCATCGAGGAGTCCGCTGGAGGATTCTCTCTCCCTCTTTCTCTGCCCCTCCACCCCCACTCTCTCTCTAAAAATAAAGCGATATTTAATCACGTACACAGCTTGTTACTCAGGTAGGCATTAGGCTCGGAAAATTGCTCAGGGCTCCTCTGATTTAGAGATGTCAGATTGTCACCCCTTTTGCAGTTGTCCGAGGAGGACTGGGGTGGGAGGAGCGGAGAGAAGCAAACCAAAGCCAGTCTGCCTCTGGCGCCACTGGCCATGGTTACGGGGCCTCTCCACGTCTGGGCCCCTCATTCTGCAGTCAGGATATTTTAGTGCAGGGAAGGCTGTCACCATGAGCCAGGGCCTTGGACGTGCAACAGCAGACAACCGCCAGCTCACTTGGCGCAAACTCTGGAGAGACGACTTGGGGTCAAAAGAAGACTCCATCCGAGTTTCTTACCAATTCCCCAAGGGGGGGGGGAGGGAGGATTGGGAGACCAGAAGTAGAAAATGTGGCCATTAGGACATCACATTCCCTGCAGGATGGGACGTCAGTGACGGCCCGGAGCCTGAGGTTTCTCTGGGTCCACTGTGGGTCAGGCCTCCCTGGGGGACCAACAGCCCCTGGGATAGGAGAAGCAGGAGTTCTATGGAGAGGTGGGGAGCCAGGAGTCACTGGCTCCCTTTGGTGGAGACCACACTCAGTGGCTTAAAATCACCCAGCAACTTGGCAGTCATGAGTCTCACTTCCTGCTTAATGTCCGGACCCACGGGGCAACTTCAGGGAGCTCAGGCTATGGAAAATTAGCTACAGGCTTAATTGGAAGTGATCTGAAGCTATATCATTGCATGTCTCCCCCCCCCCCATTTGTCCCTACAGTGGGTAGTCTGAATGGTTCTTTGAATGTTGTTTCCCAGTGTGAAGAAAACCAAGCGATCTCCTGATCAAACTTGCCTATGAAATAGCCAGCCACTCACCTGGGAAGGTGGGCAAAGGGCCTTCACCTCAATAAAGCAGGAAAGATATAGTCAGGCTTGGTCTGTGACACAGTAGCTTGCCAGACCTCTCCTAACCCCTCTTGTCCCCCAAATACCCAAAAGATTAAATGACTCTGACCTTGGTGGGAGACAGGGGCAGTCCATTCCAGGCTCTTGCCCGGCCATGTGCCAAAGCCCAGGGCTGGTTGCATAACCCAAGCCTAAAACTTCATATCCGTAAAAAGCTGCGAGGCTTCATTGACAGCCCTCTCTGCTAGAGTCTGTTCATTATCTGGGGTCCTCTCGGGAGGAGGCCAGGGACTTCTGAAGTGACTCAGAAGGAACACAGCTGCTCTTCTGCTCTGCAAAGACCATGAATATGCTTGCTCAAGCTTCTGAGAATTGTTTTTAGTAAATTGCTTTTCTGGTTAAAAAAGAATATATGCTCATTCCAGCATTGCTAGTAACGGCCCAAACCTGGCAGCAACCCACATGTCCAAAAGCGGTAGGATGGATACATATATTAGCCATACAACAGAATACCATACAGTGATTAAAAGGAATACTATATGTAGTGATCAAATACATGAGCTTGTGTGAGAATGTCGAGCAGAAAAATAGAAGACACAAAGGGAAGATAGAGCGTGATTCCACTGATGGAAGGTTCAAGACAGGCAAACTATGCCCTTTTGTTTAGGGATGCATACACGCGTGGTTTCGTAAAAAGCAAGGAAGTGACTGAAGAGGTAGAAAGGTTTGGGGGAGGTTTCCGGTTGCTGGAAATGTTATATTTCTTGCTCTGGGCGGGTTTTTGTTGTATAATATCAGATTGTACTTTGTATTTTAGATAATTTTCAGTATGCATATCTCAGAATACAGTGTTTTTAAAAGTTAGATCCAAAAAGGCCTATGTCTAGGATAATCTTTGCCTTTTATGAATCAAATGTAAAAGCAAATCTAATGTACACTGAAAACTACAAAACATCACTGAAGGAAATTAAGGACAACCTAGATAAATGGAAAGACATCCCATGTACATGGATAAGAGGATTTAGTATTATTACAATAGCATTATCCCCCCCAATTTATATACAGAGTCAAAGAAATCCCTATCAAAATCCCAGCTGGCTTTTTATTTTTTTCTTTTTAAAGAAATGGAAACACTGACCCTCAAATTGATACAACATTGCAAGGGACCCCAAACAGCCAGAATAATATTGAAAAAGAAAACCAACATTGGAGGACTCACACTTCCCCATTTGGAAACTTACTGCAAAGCTACAGTAACCAAACACTGTTGTACTGGGAAGGAAGGAAATACAGGTGTCAATCTCCATGAGCTGGGACAGGCAGTGGGTACTTGGATAGGACACCAAAAGCACAGCAACCAAAGGGGAAAAAATAGGTCCATTGGACACTGTCAAAAAAAAAACTTTTGTACTTCAAAGGAAATCATCAAGAAAGTGAAAAGACAACACAGAGAAGGGGAGAACATTTTTGTAAGTCATATTTCTGATGAGAGTCGGGTATCCAGAAATACAAAGAACTCCTACCCCTCCATACAAAAAGCAAGCAAACAAACAAACAAACAAAAGAAGAGGCAGGGGAACGGAATAGACCAGCACTTCTCCAGCAAGGATGTTCGAAAGATCGACCAACACATGGAAAGATGTGGAACCACATCATGACTAACTAGAGAAATGCAAATCAAAGCCGCAATGAGAGACCACTTCACACCCTAGGATGGCTAGAATCAAAAAGACAGATGAGAAAAAGCGTTAGGAAAATGGAGAGAAATCGGCACCCTGCATTGCTGTAGGAATATAGAAAGTTGCAGCCAGTTTGAAAAACAGTCTGGCAGTTCCTCAAAAAGTTAAACACAGAGTTACCATATGACCAGCAATTCTATTCCTAGGTACATACCCAAAGAATTGAAAACATGTGTCCACACAAAAACTTGTACACAGAGGTTTATAACAGCATTATTCATAATAGCCAAAAAGTGGGCTATCAACATATAAAAATAACAAATGTGGTGTATCCAATGGAATATTGCCTGGCCATAAAAATAAATGAAGTATTGATACAAGCCGCAATGTGGATGAACCTTGAAACCATGGCAAGTGAAAGAAATCAGTCAAATGAGGACTTACTATCTGATTCCACTAATGCGAACGCTCGGAATAGGCAAACCCACAGGCACGGAAGAGGGCTAGGGACCGCCTGGGGCTGAGGGGAGGAAGTAAACGGAAGGTGACTACGAACAGTTCCTTTTCCAGGTGATGAAACCCTTGGGGAATTAGATAATGACGGTTGCACAGACTTGTAACAGTTGCACAGACTTGTGAATATTCTATAAACTATGGAATTGTACATTGAAAAGGTCCAATTTTATGGTATATGAATGATATCTCAATAAAAAAGATACAAAATTTTCAAAAAAGTAAAAACCAACAAATCGGGAATTAGTATTTCATTACAAAATAAAACCTAATAAGCTTGACTTTACCGAATCGCGCGCTCATTGTAAGGAAAAAAGAAAACACTCCCTTCCCAAAGCAGCCATCACGACCCTGTGAACAGTGCGGGTACCGCTGGATAAGGAAGGACGATCGCACTCCAAGGTTGTTTTGTTACTAGTGTAAAGAATGCCTCCGTCTCCGTCCCTCACCCAACACACACACCGCACACCAGCTGGCTGAACGGAAGGTAACACTAGCCCTAAAAATGACAGTCCTTCCCTCTCCAGAACGGGACGTCCTAGCCGTTTGGCTAGAGCAGGGGTGGCCCTGGCGCGGCAGGCTGGGAGCAAGATGCCCGGGCGGCGCGCGGGGCCGCGGGTGGGGACTTGGGAGCCACAGGGTGGAGCCTAGAGGGCGCGGGGGCGTGGCTCAGGGTGGGGAGGCTCGGGGTCCAGAAGTCCCGTCACGGACCGCGCGCTAGGGCCACGGGGTGGGCAGTGGGGGGCGCGCGGGCCGGCCCGGGACCCGGGGCGGTGGAGGGCGCGGGGCGGAGGGGGGCGGGGGCGGGGCACAGGGGGCAGGGGCCGAGGCGAAGGGTGCCGGGG
>NW_024425786.1:6423249-6475301 GCF_017311325.1 Ursus maritimus | reverse complement strand
AAAACATGTGTCCACACAAAAACTTGTACACAGAGGTTTATAACAGCATTATTCATAATAGCCAAAAAGTGGGCTATCAACATATAAAAATAACAAATGTGGTGTATCCAATGGAATATTGCCTGGCCATAAAAATAAATGAAGTATTGATACAAGCCGCAATGTGGATGAACCTTGAAACCATGGCAAGTGAAAGAAATCAGTCAAATGAGGACTTACTATCTGATTCCACTAATGCGAACGCTCGGAATAGGCAAACCCACAGGCACGGAAGAGGGCTAGGGACCGCCTGGGGCTGAGGGGAGGAAGTAAACGGAAGGTGACTACGAACAGTTCCTTTTCCAGGTGATGAAACCCTTGGGGAATTAGATAATGACGGTTGCACAGACTTGTAACAGTTGCACAGACTTGTGAATATTCTATAAACTATGGAATTGTACATTGAAAAGGTCCAATTTTATGGTATATGAATGATATCTCAATAAAAAAGATACAAAATTTTCAAAAAAGTAAAAACCAACAAATCGGGAATTAGTATTTCATTACAAAATAAAACCTAATAAGCTTGACTTTACCGAATCGCGCGCTCATTGTAAGGAAAAAAGAAAACACTCCCTTCCCAAAGCAGCCATCACGACCCTGTGAACAGTGCGGGTACCGCTGGATAAGGAAGGACGATCGCACTCCAAGGTTGTTTTGTTACTAGTGTAAAGAATGCCTCCGTCTCCGTCCCTCACCCAACACACACACCGCACACCAGCTGGCTGAACGGAAGGTAACACTAGCCCTAAAAATGACAGTCCTTCCCTCTCCAGAACGGGACGTCCTAGCCGTTTGGCTAGAGCAGGGGTGGCCCTGGCGCGGCAGGCTGGGAGCAAGATGCCCGGGCGGCGCGCGGGGCCGCGGGTGGGGACTTGGGAGCCACAGGGTGGAGCCTAGAGGGCGCGGGGGCGTGGCTCAGGGTGGGGAGGCTCGGGGTCCAGAAGTCCCGTCACGGACCGCGCGCTAGGGCCACGGGGTGGGCAGTGGGGGGCGCGCGGGCCGGCCCGGGACCCGGGGCGGTGGAGGGCGCGGGGCGGAGGGGGGCGGGGGCGGGGCACAGGGGGCAGGGGCCGAGGCGAAGGGTGCCGGGGTCAGGGGCGGAGCGCGGGGGGCGGGACGCGGAGGGCGCAGGGGCCGGGGGCGGTGGCCGAGGGCGGGGCGCGGAGCGTGCGGGGGTGGAGCGCGGAGGCTGGGGCGGGGCGCGGGGCGGGGCGTGGAAACGGCGGGCCGCGAGGCCGCGGACCGGAGGGACCGGGAGGGGCCGGGACGCTAGCGGTGGGCGCGTCTGTGCCCAGACGGCGGCGGCGGCGGCTGCCGCACGCGCGTCCCGGCCTCTGTCCCCGCGGCGCCGCGGCCCCGGCGCCTGCCCCCTGCCCGGCCAGCCATGTGGTTGCCCGCGCCGCCCACCGAGCTGGTGCCGTCGGAGCGCGCCGTGGTGCTGCTGTCGTGCGCGCTCTCCGCGCTAGGCTCCGGCCTGCTGGTGGCCACGCACGCCCTGTGGCCCGACCTGCGCAGCCGAGCACGGCGCCTGCTGCTCTTCCTGTCGCTGGCGGACCTGCTCTCGGCTGCCTCCTACTTCTACGGGGTGCTGCAGGACTTCGCGGGCACCTCGTGGGACTGCGTGCTGCAAGGCGCGCTCTCCACCTTTGCCAACACCAGCTCCTTCTTCTGGACCGTGGCCATCGCCCTCTACCTGTACCTCAGCATCGTCCGCGCGGCGCGCGAGCCTCAGACCGGCCGCCTGCTCTGGGCCTTCCACGTCGTCAGGTGCGTGGCAGCCGCGCCGCTTTCCCTCGAGTCCCTGACCCCCACCTGGGCCCTGCCTGCTACCCCGGTGGCCCTCGCGCCCTTCTGGTGCCCGCGTCTTGGTCGGACCCCTGGCCGGGGGCCCGGAGAGTCATCTCTGCTCATGTTCCGAGGCCGTCAGGGGCCAGCGGGAAGATGCGGGCGGAGGGGTGGACCTGCCCCCAGCATCAGTGCGGAGGGCATCCCTTTGTGCCTGCCCCAGCCCGAACCTCCCAGAAAGGGGGCCAGAGCTCGGCCCTCATAACTTGGAAGCATCTGGAGAGATGGCGAGGACACTTCATGCTTTTTGCCTCCTGTTTCCCTGTGTTATGGCCATCTCTGCTGCCCATGGGGAGAAGCTCCTCGTTCCCAGGCTGAGATGAGTTAGCTGCTGTGCCGGCTGGAGAGGGCAGCTGTTCCCAGTCCCACCCTGTGCCACAGTAGGTGTGACGCATTCAGCCCCTCCCAGGCTAGCTGCCCAAGGCCAAATGTGGTGTTTCAGCTGTGAAATTTACAGAGTACACAGTCTTCATAGTTTTGTCTTTGCTCATCTCTAGACTCAGAAGATCTTGACTTTCTAGGGTTCGGCATCTCCGAGAATGAGGTCAGTGGCAGGGGCTGGTCTGGAAGAGGGCCCCCAGCTGCTTGGCGTCTATGACAGTAGAGTCAGCCGAGGACTTTGCCCGGCACTAGCATTAAAGAACCTCATTAGGTAACCTCACCTGTGGAAGGTTGACCCCTTCCTGGTGTAATTTCAAGATTCGAACGTCTGATGGTGTCCTGCATTTCACTCGAGGCAGGAATCTTATAGGGCTTGTTTCTCCTTGTCCCTCTCCCAGATAAGAGCACCAAATACTGCCCTAATTATAGGACCTCTCTGTTAAATGCTTGAGTGCTTTCCATGGGACTGAGGACAGTCAGCACTTTGGGAGAGACAGACAGGTCACCTGGGTGTCACAACAGTGAGATCACAAGCCTGCAAGAGTCACTTGATCTCTGGGTCTCAGAACTGCTGGATGAAGGCCAGCTGGTCCCTGGGAAACTAAGTGGCCCGCTTCTCAGCTGTTCATGTCAAAAGTTTTGTAAGGAGCCAGAACATACCTCAGATGCTGCAGAGACCCACAGGGACTGCCTTTCCTCTCCTTGCAGCATTCCCCTCCCCCCCACCTCTGCCTATTTCAGAGACCCAGTCCTTGGCAGTCTGATTGGGCGTGGGCAGCGTGTACACCAGAGTTCACATGTACTTGGAAGGAGCCTAAGACTGGACCTTTCTCTGCCGAGAATCTCTCCTCTTTTTTTCCCCTCTTAAAAGAAGAATATTGAAAACAATATATTTTTTTAGGTGATGGTACAGCTCGTATAGAAAAGATGCATTTCCTAATGAACCCGAGTTGGGAGTTTCTTCCATTCACTCCTAGGGGTGTTTTCTGTGATGCTGAGGAGAGGCCTCCTAAGAGAGCCCGTGGGTCCTCTGTGCTGGCCACGAAAAAGAAGGGAGTTGTTCATCTTGTCCGTTGAATGTGATCCATCAGCTTCTCAAAAGAAAATCACCAGGGCGCCTGGGTGGCTCAGTTGGTTAAGCCTTGGACTCTGATCTCAGCTCAGGTCTTGATCTCAGGGTTGTGAGTTTGAGCCCCGCATTGGGATCCACACTTGACATGGAGCCTGCTTTAATAAAACAAACAAACCAACCTGTATCCAAGCTACAAAGGGAGTCCGACAATTTGTTCTCTGGAGTTCCCTTTCAGAAGTTAGCTCTCAGCACCTTGCTGGTCTAAGAGAATTGGTAGAAAACCTGTCTGACAGGTTCATTTATTGACCTAGATCCTCCCAGGCTAATGACCTTGCTAAGGGCTCTCCCGAGGCTTGCTTTGGAGTATGAGTTTATAATTGTTAAAGGCCTGTTGGCATGAGAAATCTCGTCTTCAGACAGAGGCTAACACAGTCATCCACTTTTTAACCATTTCAGACTACTAAAGATCAGTCCTCATCCAACCTTCAGTTTGGAAGAGTATTTTAAAATGTGACAACGCAGAGGTTGAGAATGTCTATTTGAGTTTTTATGAAATGATTTTTTTAAAAGATTTTACTTTTAAATAATCTCTACACCCAACGTGGGGCTCAAACCCACAACTCTGAGATCAAGAGTCACATGCTGTCCCGACTGAGCCAGCCAGGTGCCCCTGAAATGATTTAAAAATATATATATATATATCCTGATAAATGGCCAAGGGAGACATTGAGACAAAAGAGTCAAAATGGTTCATAAATGTATGTGGGGAAAAGTTTCTCCCATTAATAGTCAAAACAATACAAATTATAACAGTGAGGCACCATTTTCTCATTAAATTAGAAAAAAATTGTAAACCAGAATACCAATGTGGTAAATGCTGGTAAAACTGGTATTTTATTTTCCTGCATTATTATTGGCAATGGAAAACTGGAATAATCTGCATAGAAAGTATTTGGTTCATACCCCTTGATCCACTAATCCTGTTTATTAGGGACCTAGTCTAAGGAGAGAATCCAAAATACATTCAAAGCTGTAGGTACAAAGGAGTTTATGCAGGAATTTGGAAGCAACCGAACGTCCAAAATATAGGGGAACAGAAGATTACGAACTACAGCCAACCGGAAACATTAAATAGCCATCAAATAGTGGCTGTGAACTCTATAAAGCCGTGTTTTTAAAATAGTATGATACAACGTTAAATGAAAAAAAACCAGTCATCTCTAAAACTGAACCACGTAAAGCAGAACACCAGATAAAATCCTGCACCCACAGCACTTCCCAGAAAGCGCCTGCAGGACCCCCCAAGGCCCCCTTGTAATACCGGAGCAGATTCCCTTTACAGAAGGACTTTTTTCTTTGCCCAGTGGGGAAGGAGGGCAGCTTAGACTTTATCCTCAAGCAAACGGTATTTTATCACAAGTTGCGTCTGGCTCCTGAGGTCTTGCAAAGTGCTGGTCTGTTCCTTAGCTCGTTGGCCACCGGTAGCCCTGGGGCTGGACGGGATGGTCACCCTCCAGTCTCAGCTCACGAGACTTGCCCGAGCTCACGTAGCCATAATTGGGAGGCTCGGAGTTAGACCTCCAAGGGTTGGTCCTCCATTTACGATCCCATCTTGTCTCTTGGCCTGACGATAATTCTTAAGGGTGAGATATCATTACACAATTTATTTTTAACTTTCCAGATTTCCGCCGTTACAAACATGGTATCATGTTGGCTTTTGTCTTCTGCATTTATTTTTCTGGACCCATTGAAGAGTCTAGACTGATGGCCCCAGAACCCCCAAATCCTTTAGTGTGTATTTCCAAAAGAAAGGGACCGTCTCTTAGGTAACCACGTACACCTTCCAGAAGCAGGGCAAGGGTATCGCCCAGAACTCTGCTGTTATCTGAGGGCGGACTTTACAGGGATGTTGTCGGTCTCCTGTCAGTGTCCCCCATAGCAAAGGGATACCCTCAGCTTGTGTTTGGCTTAGTTGTCCGGTCTTTCTGTTGTCCTGTGATCCGTAACGGTTCTTCTTTCTCGGTGTTTCAGGGCACTGGCTTTTTTGAAAGGCAGAGGTCTGTGGTTTTGCCAAAGGTCCCTCTGCTGGGCTCTCCGGTGCTTCCCCGTGAGTGGTTTCAGGTTCTGTCCTGGGGGTGGAATCCCGCAGAAGAATCTTCCCCTTGCTCCCTCCCCGGGGACTTGGACTCCTCCCGCCTCTGGTGATAGGAATTCTGATCGCCTGGTGAAGGTGTTGCCTGCCAGTTTTGCAGGGCGGTTACTGTCCTCCCCTTGGGTAACTAATAAATACCTCGTGGGGATAAAGATCGACTCCTTAGACTTTACCCGCAAGTTTAGCACACATCGAATCTGACGGTATTCTGAGAGTGACTTTCCTGGTTTTTTCGTTGCCTTTGTAAGGTCGTGTGAGAATACTCAGCCCTGGGCTGAGGGAAAGCCCTGGCTTGAGAAGTCCCTCCCGCTCCACTGTCCGTGAGACGTGGAGGCAGCCTGATACAGACACCCCCTGTTTCACATCACGTGCATGTGCGTCTGGGAACATTGACAATGTTCACTGGAGAAGGTGCCCAGGGGCTCAGGCCCAGAGCTGCTGTGGGTGCCGTCCGTTTTTCTCTGGTCGCATAAACCAGGTTGGTCAGAAACCATCCCCGTCCCCCTGCTGAAGGTGAGCTGTCAGCTCCTGTCCCCCCGCAGGGCGCTGGGCTCCTTCCAGCAGGGTCCGTGAGCCGTCTCTGCGCCTGTATGCTCAGGCGTCCCCGCGCCGGGTGTCATGGGGTGTCCTGTGAGCAGGGGAGGAAGGCTGGGCTGGGGCGAACCTCATTGCCCCAAGTCAGAAAGAAGGGTCCTGGCCAAGCTAGACATGTGAGGCAGTCGTAGGGTTTCTCGGGGCACAAGGTGGGAGCGGGTGTGGGCATGACAGCGGGCCCGTGGGCCCACCCATGCTCTGGAGGTTGCTTGGGGCTCTGGAGGAAGAGTCTGTGGTTCCCAAGTTCGCCATCAAGACCCCTGCTGTGGGGAGTGGGAAGTTCTAACGTAGACAAAAGGGGAAACGGGGCCAGGAAGGGGAAGGTGCTCTAAGCTCTTTGATGGGAAACTACCTCACTGTGGGGCCCGGAGACAAGGCCCCAAGCAGGTGTGTCCGAAGGAAGGAGGCACGTAGCAGCTGCAGGAACAGCACCCCATGTGGTCAGTGCTCCCCAAAATAACAAGGGTTGAACTGGCTTTGCTTTTTCTCCCTGAGAAGTTTTCAGAGGGCACTGCCGTCTTGTGAGGCCTGCACAGTGTTTTGTGTTCACGGGAAGCTGGCTGCAGCCCCAGAGGCTGTGAGAGAGCAGAGGCTGCCCTTGACCTTCCGACCAGGGCAAAGTCAGCCTCTGCCCATCCTTGCCCGGCGTCCTGTCAGCGGGGACCTGAGCCGTGTCTCTGAGCGGGGCAGGTGGCTTCACGATGCCCACCAGCACCAGGCTGCTGGGGTGGTGTGCTTAACAGATCCTTTGCACACCCCACTTCCTTCTGCGGCCAGTGCCACGGAGTGACCTCGTGGTGGCCTGGTCAGTGGCTGGCCGGCTCCCTGAACTTCTCCCACGACCCACCCCTCCGCCTCACACTGAACAATAGGTGCCCTTTGTTCCGGGGAGAAACCTCCAGGCAGCCACGGGCCTTGTGATTCCGTGCACCAGGCCTGGCTCACTGCAGCCGCGCTTCCCTCTGGGCCCAGCTCTGTCTTGCTCCCAAGAACTCTCTAAATTGGTGCATTGTTGCCCGATAGTTTTGTTATCAAAGCAATTTTTTTTTTTTTGAGTCGACATTCAAGGCTTTCTGTAGGCCACACAGCACAGAGACCAGGCCATGCTATTTGGGGGAGAAGACTCTTTGTGTTTCTTTCCGAGCAGGTGCCCACCCCCTTGTGGAAAGATCTGTAGGAAGAGTGAGTTTTGGGGTGAGGGGAAAGTGCGAGAATCTAACGGTGGGGGCAAGTGGGTGAGCAGACCTTGCAGGCCAACCCCCTTGTGCAGCGGGAGGAAGGGTATTCCCATCTGTGTGTGAAGTGGAACTGTCTCTGTCATCGCAGGTGTCCCCCACCGTGACTCTGGGGGGAGATGTTCCAGAGTCCATGTAACAGAACATCCCCATTTGGGCAGAGCTGGGAACTCCAAGGGAGACCCTGAGCATCACCGTCCAGAGAATTCAGGGATCGGGGCTGGCCTCCTCACCGCCTGGCTCATCCTGCGGTACTTCCGGGTCTGCGCCTCTGGGGGATTCAAAAACAGAAGGGTGCTGGGGCGCCTGGCCGGCTCAGTCAGTAGAGCGTGTGACCCTCGATCTCGGGGTCATGAATTCAAGCCCCATGTTGGGCATGGAGCCTCCTTTAAAAAAATAAGTAACTAAAAATAAAAGCAAAAGGATGACAAGTTCCAGAGAAGAGCTCAGCTCATGAGAGATCTGAGTGCCTTTTTGTCAGTTTACCCCTCCCCTAAGCTTCCTGAGGGACCCCACCAGCTCTGTCAGCCCGGCTGTGGTGGGATCCCCGGGAACCAGGCACATGTGTCTCTCCCGTAGTTCGTAGAAGCCTCTCTCTTCGTCTGCTGGGGCTGTCCTAACAATGTACCACAACCGAATGGCTTAAACAAGAGAAATCCATTTTCTCACAGTCCCGGAGGCTGAAGTCGGAGATCAAGGTTGGCAGGGCTGGTTTCCTCTGAGGCCTGGCTCCTTGGCTTGTAGGTGGCCGTCCACACCCTGTGTCTTCACTCGGTCTTCCTTCTGTGTGCGTCTGTGTCCTCGTCTCTTCATACAAGAAGGGAAGTCATGCTGGATTAGTGCCCACCTTCCAGACCATTCTAACAGAATCATCTCCTTAAAGACCCGCATCTCCACCTACAGTCAGATCCTGAGGTGCTAGGGGTTAGGGTTTAACATATGGATTTGTGGGGGGGTGGGCGGTACACCACTCAGCTCTTAACAGCCGCCGCGGGAGGACGAAGCCAGCTTGGAGTTTGGCCTCGGTTTCCGGGTGAACCCAAGGGAGGGGGCGTGGGCACCTCTCAGAGAAGCTCTTGGTGCCCCTCCAAGTGGGGGATTGTGCTGAGTGTGGCCTTCAGTCTCTGTCCATCCAGGTGACCCCACCCTGCTTCTGCTCAGCCTGAGTCGCAGGGTTGGAGAGAAGGGGACCAAACACCTTTCATAGCATGCCCTGCACGTGGTCCCGTGGCTTCCCTCAGGGAAGCTGCCAGTGCAGCCCTCGGTTTGGTATTACGTAGGACACCCTTTCCCCCAGCCGTCTAACCCCATCTCCCCTAGCCCGACCTCATCAAGAGTCTCCAAACATTTGAGGATAGCTCAAGGCCCAGCATCTCCTAACGCGCCTGGCTCTGATGACAGCTTAACAATCTTATTAGAATATGGGTCACAAGTGTCCACACGGAGGCAGGACAGCTCCCTGGCAGGTCTGATCTGCCCACATCCAGGCATCAGGGCGATCCTTCCAACCACATGAGTGTCTAGGTCGTAATCAACTGAAGTCCTTGGTCTTTTTCATATGCTGTTATTCAGTGATATTTTCCTGGTTCAGATTTTGTTAATTTTTTGGTTGCTGGCTTCTGTTTGGGGAGGGGGGAAAACTATTACATGGTACGTGATGAATTGGAAGTATATGTTTCTGGAAAGCAGGGATCATGCCACGCATGTCTTTGTGGAGTGCCTTCTAGATTCACGACGCCTGCAGCTCAGGCTGGCCACCTGGCCTGAGAATGGCTTGGCTTATCTGAGGTTATCAAAAACACTGACTTTCTCCTCATTCTGCAGGTCGAGAACCTGGGGCATCTTCAGCAAATTACTTTTTTTTTATCCTCTGTCCAGTGGCGTCCTGGAGCCAGCTGGGGAGACCCAATTATTAAATTTGAGGGCATTTTGTGAGCTGATTATTAAATAGAATCATTAATAAAAACTAAATTATATAAACTTACAATAAATTGTATTAAAAAGAGTAACAAAGGGGCGCCTGGCTGGCTCAGTCGTTAAGCGCCTGCCTTCAGCTCAGGTCATGATCTCAGGGTCCTGGGATCGAGCCCCACATGGGCCTCCCTGCTCAGCGGGAAGCCTGCTTCTCCCTCTCCCACTCCCCCTGCTTGTATTTTCTTACTGGCTCTGTCTCTGTCAAATAAATAAAAATCTTAAAAAATATATAATAAAAATACTAAAAACTACATCTTTTTTTAAAAGATTTTATTTATTTGAGAGAGAGAGAGCACGAGAGCACGAGCAGGGGGGAAGGGCAGAGGGAGAGGAACAAGCAGACTTTCCGCTGAGCGTGGAACGGGATGCAGGGCTTGATCCCAGGACCCCGAGATCATGACCTGAGCTGAAGTCAGATGCTGAAGAGACTGAGCCACCCAGGTGCCCCCCTAAAAACTACATCTGAATTATTTTACTATTGTCTGTGCACTTGGGGTTATTTACAACTATTGTACCTGCGGGATGGAAATACTGTCAGAAATACTGCACGTCAGTCCCCAACCACATGTGTTGATGGCTTGAAATGACTGATAGTGGGAATATTTGCCCCGTGGAAAATGGCTGACACTACAGATCAGGGCTAGCTCTGTTGTTTTGTTGATTGTGTAGACCTGAGGTCAGCAAACTTTCCCTGTAAAGGACCAGATTGTAGGGTTTTTTTTAGCTTTACAGGCCATCTGATCTCAATCGCAACTGTTCGACTTTTGGCCTTGTAGCCCGAAAGCAGCTCAACAATATGTAAAGGAGTGAGTGTCAACAAGGCCGTGTTGCAATAAAACTTTATTTAAAAAAGCAGACCTCCAGCCAGATTTGACCTGAGAGAGGGCCATAGTTTGCGGGACCCTTTATCTAGGCTTAAGGTGATGGAGGAAATGTCAATAGGAAAGATTATGTTTAAAAGTGGTCCACGTGTGAACTTCTACCCACATTGGGGCAGATGGGAAGCCGGGAACTTAAGGGGGTGAGAAGAAGCAGTATCATGGAGCAGGAAAAAAAAAAAGAAAGAAAGACTCTTCCAAGGTTAGGAAATAAATATTTGCTCCCACAAGGAAGTCGCTTCCTGGTCACCATTTATTTGTCTTGTCCCTAGGTCTTGCTTTTTTCACGTTCTTACGTGTGAAGGGAAATGAACACACAACCAACGTCACGTCCCGAAACTACTTTCATTTGCCCCCTGCAGGCATAGCGTGTTCCGGCACATTCTGTGAGGCTCAGTGGGCTATATGGAATTCGCCACAAGGATCATAGTGTGTTGTGTTATTACTTGCAGATTGGCTGCCTCGCGTCTTTCCCATCAGTTAAATTAACAATAAATGTATGTGTGCAAGCATACCCACGTACACACAAGTACTTTTGTGTGCAGAGCCAGCTGTTAGACGTTACCGACAGAGCGCGGCCGTACCCATAAATCACCAGTCTGGTGGAGCCTGCTTTGCTGGGTCGTTAGACCCTCCCTCCCTCCCACTCCATTCCCACCCCTCCCCGATACTACTTCTTCTTACGACCTCCCATTTAAATACCTCCCCGAGCAGCTTCTGGCCATCTGGGCTTAGATTCAAACAGTGACTCTGATTGATCAACCCACATTCTTAACCCTTGAAAGCCCTCTGCAGGGTGGGTCTCCTCTCTGGCTATTTCCCAACACAGACTTAGCTCCAGGCGCACCCCAGTCAGGCGGAGGAAATACATCACTTTATAGCTTTCTGACAAGGAGCCTAAAGTCACCGGATGGGGTCTGTCTCCGTGGGGGTGGCAGGTCTCCTGCGAGGGCCATCAGGATGCTCAGGAAGGAGTCACCTGCCTGTGCGTGGGCTCCTTCCTCCCGCACGCCTGCCCTGTGCGCCCCCTTCCGGCCCCGAGGGCACCCTGCGCTCCTGCCCAGCCTCCTGCAGGGTGATGCACCCTACACACCAGGCGTTTTCCGGTCACAGGATTCCCCGGAGGAGCCCTGTAGACCATGAAGTGGTGAGCAACAGCACAGCTAACTTCAGGATTGCCGTTCTAGTGCTCGGGAAGCCTTTTACTTCCTTTTCAATGACAATGATGTCGTTGCAGTGAACAGTTAAGAAGTAAATTGGGGAAGGCTGTCTCCCTCACTTGCCTCAAACTTCATTCACTCATTCATTCATCCAGCAGGTTCTTGTTTTGCCCCTACCAGGCTTCAGGCGCTGTTCTAGACGCTGGAAAGCCCAGGGCACCTGCCCGCCCAGAGCTCATAGCTGTGACATGTTGTCTCCAGATGCCAGGATGGCATGAGTTTGTAAAAGATAGCCCTATATTATGACAAAACAGATTGACACTGGTCTGTATCAGTGTCACAAATAAGTAATAGATAGAACAAGCATGTAAAATGGACAGACTCCTGGGGGTAACTTGGTCCCTTTCTCGTAACCCCCTAACTTCTGTGGGGTTTTTGTCCCTTCTGTGCCTTTGTGACCTCAGGGAGGACGTGCTGCTTCCCCCCTGCCCTCCCCTCCCCTGCCCTCCCCTCCCCGCTGTGGGGAGAGCAGATGCTGAGGGTGCAGGTGGCTCTGCCCTCATGCTTCTGTCTGGGCCCCCAGAGGCCAGTGTGGGAAGAGGGGGTGGGTCGAACAGGCACCTCTGTTCTGAAAGTGCCCAATGCAGAGTCCTTCCCAGGCCCGGGGTGTTGGCTTTCTTTGTCCCTCACAGCCCCGAAGCATTTGGAGAACCTGATGGAACACAGCACTCCTCATTTTGGCAAGAGTAACATGCAGCTGTGGTCTCATCATTGTTCTGGAACTTTCTTTCAAAAAGCTGCTCCTGGCTGGCTCAGTCGGAAGGGCGTGCAACTCTTGATCTTGGGGTTGTGAGTTTGAGCCCCGTGTTCGGTGTAGAGATTCCTTAAGTAAAGAAATAAAAATAAACTGAAAAAAAAGGAGCCACTGTTGCTTACACAGAGCTCTCAACATGTAACTGATTTCTGAGTTGAGTGTTTTACTGATGACAGGGTCCCGTTTACACACTGCTCGTCCTCCAGCAACCGACCTGGGCCACAGGCCCATACGCGCTCTCCCAGGGGCAGAGACCGCATGGGCCCCACTCTTTCCTGGCACCTGCCCTACAGGCCGGAATCCTGGGGCATCAGACACAACTTATGACACGACTTACTTATAAGTAAGCTGACACGCTTACCCAGTCCTGTGCGCCAGACATAACGCCACTTGGTTTATTCCCATGATGACCTACTCTGTTCTAGGCACCGTTCCCGTCCCCACTTTGTGGGGAAAAACACTGGCGTGTTGAGGCCGAGTGGGGGCAGGGCCAACTTGGACCCTCTGCTTGCCTGGAAGCCCAAGCTCCGAACCCCCCATGGCGCCACCACAAAGCCTCCACGTGTCCCCCTGGCCCATGTAAAATGCTTTGCACGCAGACTGGTGCGGGGACACTGGGAAGCACCTTGGGGCCGTGTTGCCATCAGGGGGAGCTCTCAAAAAGTCAGCTTGGCACTGCCCTAAGAGGGGGCCCCCACCCCAGGCTTGATGCTTTAGGGGCCTCCCTTTGTCCTTTGCTGGGAATACCCCCTTCCCATAGAGCAAGGAGGCCTCAGGAAGGCGGAGATGTGTCTACCCAAGCCCTTCATCCCCCTTCTAGGTCCTGCCGCAGGTGCACAAGACCCCAGAATTCCCTGCTCCAGCAACCCCGAGCTGCCAGTGTGTGCACCCCTAGACCCAGGCGGCCAAGGGCACTGTGTGGGCAAGGCATGGGCACGTGAGCTGGTGTCTGCGTGCTGGCGTGCAGGGCGCTCTGGGGGCAGGAAGGAGCTGTCCCCCCCCATGCTGCAGCGTTCTCGCACCCATCTCCAAGGAGCCCAGCAATTCTGAATTAGAACCCGGCCTCTGAGGGGCTGGGGGTGCGTCGGACCAGGCAGGAGGCCAGGACATCTCTGTGTCCTCTTCCCCAGGCTCTGCAACAGTAGGGTTGGCCTGGCAGGGCTGGGGCAGAGCGGGGCTGGGTTGGGGTGTTAAGGACTCCTGCCCCATTTCTCCAGGGATACTCTGTGGTCCAGGGTTTGGGAGCTCCGTTCTGTCCACGGAGCGACCCATGGCTTTGCCCCTTCTGGCTTTGCTGGGAGCGGGGCCTGACCTTGGCTGTCTCGTCTGCCCGTTGTTCCTCAGCTGGGGGGTGCCGCTGGTCATCACCGTGGCAGCTGTCGCTCTAAAGAAGATCGGCTATGACGCCTCGGACGTGTCAGTCGGCTGGTGCTGGATCGATCTGGAGGCGGAGGACCGCGTCCTGTGGATGCTGCTGACCGGGAAGCTCTGGGAGATGCTGGCCTACGTCTCGCTGCCCGTGCTCTACTTCCTCATCCGGAAGCACATAAACAGGGCGGTAGGTACCTGCGCCGCCCCCTCCCCAGACCCCAGACCACAGCTCCGTGTGGCCCCTGTGCCCCTGCAGCCGGGCGCTGGGCTCAGCCACTCAGGGACCACTCACGGACCGTCGGGTTTGCGAATGATGCGGCCCTGGCGGGAGTGGGTCCTGTCACTCCTCCATTGTGGACAAGGAAATAGGGGCTGGCAGAGGCTAAGGGGCTCCCCAGACTCACCCAGCCCCTGAGGCCCAGCCACTGTGTGTGGAGTGTGGGAGTGGAGTGCCCAGCCTGTGTTCTGGGCATAGGCCTCTACTGCCCCCTCCTGGCAGGCCTCTGGGGTTGCTCCTCCTCGAGGGGAGTGCAGCATCCCGGAAGCAGCATCCAAGTAATGGAACTGCGATGCCCCTGGGAGACAGGGCGTGGGATTTTGTAGTCGGCGACACGGATGTGTCACTGCGTTACCTGTGGTCATCGAATGTGTGTCATACATGTAGACTCTTCAGGGTCTCGGGAGCCCAGAGAGCAAGAGCTGGGCTGGCTGGAAATTCAGGCAAGAAAGGTTTTCCTCTGATGATGGGGCCAAATCGTTCCCTTGTCCTTAACAGCTGGCTCTGCAGGCCAAGGCTCCGCACAGGCTCTGCGTGGCTGGCCAGTCGTGGTGGGGGGGTGCTGCCCGGGGACGGGGCGGGAGCACCGAGGGGGGTGTCCGTCGGAGCCCAGGCCCAGGGGCGCTGCAGCTGTTCTGTTCAGAGCCTTTCTCTTTGCCCCGTTTCTCAGGGGCTGAAACTACAGGGGCACGTGTCCCCCTCTTTGGTCTTTTGGGGCGTACTGTGACATGGTAGCTGTTTCCGAATTTGTAGGGTCCTCGCCACGTGTCTGTGCTCCCGCCTGTGGCTTCTGAATCTAGACTTCGGGTTCTCTTTTCACTCAGAAGTTCCACTGCCTCCCCACCTACCACGGGGCTTACTGATTGGTCTGAAATCCATCTTCTTTCGGGTCTCCTGACTGGGCTGGGGGCACCCTTCTTGACTCCTTTTTTACCCTGGGAAGGTTCTGGACTCCTTGATGAAGCTCCCGGGCTGCCCCTTTGCAGCTGCCCTTCTGTGTGCTTCTCTTCCTCCTTGCCCTCCGTGGGGAACCTGGGGCCTCGCCTGGGAGGCCAACCCAGCGGGTCCTCTCTAACAACTCTGCAGGCGTTTTCCAGAAAACGGGAAGACTAGTGGGGAGGGAGGTGTAGGGGTTGTTCCCCACCTCTAGCTAGGAAGGAGAGCTGTAAATAAGTCAGCCGGGGGCACCTGGGCGGCTCAGTCGGTTAAGTGTTGGACTCTTGTTTTCGGCTCAGGTCATGATCTCAGGGGTGGGGGTGGGGTTATGGGATCGAGCCCCAAGTCAGGCTCAGTGCTGAGCAGAGTCTACTTCAGATTCTCTCCCCCTTCCCCTCTGCTCCTCCCCCTCCTCCCCGCCCCTGCTCATGCACCCTCTCACTCTAAAATAAATAAAAATAAAATCTTAAAGAAAAAATAAGTGAGCTGGAGCGAACTTTGCAAAGAAGAGCAGCTGCCCTGCCTCCCCCACCCCCACCCCATCCCCGCAGGCTGCTCTAGGCCCCAAGGGAGGAAGGGAGGAGCAGGTGCTCTGAGCAGGTGAAGGGCAACGGCCTGGGTGCTCAACCAGGGTGTGTGGCTTCTCCCTTCACTTGGGCTTTCAGTGTCCTGGACACAGGACCGGGCTCAAAGACATCTTTTTGTTTGTTTTTTTTTTTTAAGATTTTATTTATTTTTTTTTGAGAGAGAGACAGAGATAGCAAGAGCAGGGAGGAGAGAGAGAAGCAGGCTCCTGATGCAGGACTCGATCCCGGGACCCCAGGATCATGCCCTGAACCAAAGGGCAGATGCTTAATCGGCTGAGCCCCCCAGGCGCCCCTGCATCTATTTTTACAAATTCGGTTGTGATCTGGAAATGGAGTTTCCCCCTTCCTCTCACTGAAGGGTGTTCCCAGGAGCAGGGAAGCCCAAAGCCGGGGCCTGCTCACCTTTTCTTTCTGTCCCAGCTTTGGATGGAGCCCCTCCTTCACAGGTCTTTGCCCTGGGGGAGCTTGCATTCTGGAGAGGGAGGGCAGGACGATAATGAGTAACAGGCCTGATAAGTAAGGATGAATGACATCTAGGAGGGAGGATGGTAAGAGCTACAAAAAAAAAAAAAAAAAAAAAAAAAAAAAAAAAAAAAAAAAAAAAAAAAAAAAAAAAAAAAAAAAAACAGGCAAAAGTAGCAAGCTGAATCTGGGAATAGGACTACCTGGGCAATCCTGTGCACTTGTAAAGGGGTTGTCAGGATAGGCCTCCTCCAGGGGGCGACATTGAGCAAAGTCATGAAGAGAGTGAGAGTGAGCCTCCAGGACAGATGGGAAACAACCCTCCAGACGAGGGAACAGCTTGTGCAAAGGCCCTGAGGTAGGGTGTGCCTGGGGGAATATGTTTGGGGAGTTAAGGAGGCCTGTGTGGCTGGAGTAAGTCTGGCGACGGCAGTAAGCATGAGGTCAGAGCTACGCTGGAGTCCGACACCCGTGAGTGGAACCCATGCTGAACCTGACAGGTTTTCAAGGAACCGCGCTGCTTGCCGGCCAAGAATAAGTCTGCAGCGGGGAGGAGTTTGGGTGGTGAGGGCGAGGGAGGGAGACAGGTAAGACAGAGTTGCAGCTGCCCAGAGGAGCGGTGACGGCGCTTGGACCAGGCTGGTGGCAGTGGCAGTGGGCGGAGCATCCGGCTTCTGGATCTCCTTTGGAGGGAGCCCGCAGGACTTGCCCATGGAGGGGACATGGGAGGGTTTCTGGCCCGGGCCCCTGGAAGGATGCCGGTTCCTTAGCCGAGGTGGGGAAGTGCGTGCCAGGCGTGGGGGTCGGGATCCGGCGTGACCTTCCTGACACGAGAGATGTCAGCCGTGTGGTGGACACCCGCGTGGAGAGGCGCGGCTCGCAACGGGCTGAGGGTGGCAGGGCAGCCCGCCTTGCTCACACCTGGTCTCCGTGCCCCCTGCACAGCACGAGGCGCTCTTGGAGTACCGGCCCATCCTCTCCGAGGCGCACCGGCTTCAGCGCCACGCCTCCGTGGCCGACAAGAAGCTTATCCTCATCCCGCTCATCTTCATCTGCCTCCGGGTCTGGAGCACCGTGCGATTCGTCCTGACCCTCTGTGGCTCCCCGGCCGTGCGGTCGCCAGTGCTGGTCGTTCTGCACGTAAGTAGGCCTGCCCTCCCTGCCCTCCTGGTCAGATGCCTTCCCCCCCACCCCCCGGAAGAGTGGGTGCATCCCAGCGGCCCCGCCACCCCGGGGCTGGCAGGGAACGCAGGGATCCCAGTTCCCTGCCTGAGCCGGGGAGCCTTGGTGACAGAAGGGGGAAGGGCAGCGAGGCTGTAGAGCAGCCCAGGGACATTAAGGGGCTCTCCGGTGGCCTGGGAGTGGCCCCAGGAGAGCTGACTGAGCCTGTCCTTCCCAGCCCAGAAGGCCTGCAGACAGGGGGTTGCAGACCAGCCTCAGTGGGGGAGGACAGGGTTCTGCAGTCCACAGCACTTCCCAGTCTTCCTGTGTGTGTGTGTGTGTGTGTGTGTGTGTGGTGTGTGTGTGTGTGTGCGCGCGCATGCGTGCATGAAAGACCCCCTCCGGCCCTGGCACTCACGCCTCTCCTTTTCTCCCTAACAGGGTATTGGGAACACATTTCAGGGCGGTGCTAATTGCATCATGTTCGTCCTCTGCACCCAGGCCGTCCGAACTCGGCTCTTCTCCGTCTGCTGCTGCTGCTGCTCCCAGCCCTCTGCTGAGAGCCCGGCTGGCCCTCCCAGGCCTCCTGCACCCTCCAAGACAGGAGAATCTCAGGGATCCAGACGCGCCCCAGTTGAACGTCCAAGCACCTGAGCTTTCCCTTCCTAGTTCTGTGCACAGGTGCTGCCTACCTGGGGACAGTGAGTTTCTGCTGCAGGGAGTGGGGGTGGGCGTCGCTGGCACTTTAAGCCTTCCGCTTTTGAAGCTCTTGACCCCCGGGGGGGCGGGGGAGCAGCCACAAACTCAGCTTCTTCTACCTCTAGACCCTCAGGTGGCACACCCCCACTCACACCTGTGCCCTGCTGCCCTCGGGGGCACTTGGCTGCGTGAGGGTCAGCAGTGAGATCGGTACGTGATCACTGTCAGGTTGCCTTCTGGTCCACGGGTCATCGGCCTCGTGACCACACAGCACTGTTTACAATTCGCGGACCCACACCTGTGGGAAAAGCACAAAGAGATATGTATACCATGCACCCGTCCTAAATAAGGTGTCAGGGGTTACCAGAGATGCGTCCCCCACTTAGATGTCATGAAGCTGATTTTTTGGTTTGTCAGGGCATTGAGATTTCCTGGAGAGCCCAGCTTTTCTTGGATAGCTTTGCTGGTCAGCAAAAGAGCCGACTCCCTTTAACCAGGTTGAAGGTTCCCGTGAGGTTTCCGGGCAGCTGGTCTCCTCGGGACCTCCCAGATTCTCTCTACGGGTTGCCGACCCTCAATGCAGACTGTGCTTGAATTGCAAGCCCAGCCAGAAGCCAGACTCCTTCCTGCCTCCGCCCGCGCAAAAGCCGGAGCGGGGACGAGCAGAGGCGTTGCAGGGAATCCCAGTACGTGCCCACGCCGCCTCTCCGATCTGTTCTCCTGAAGACTGGACCAGGGAGAGCTGGTGGGGGACCCGGCTGCTTCACTTCCCGGCTCAGTGTTTTATAGGAAAGGTGACCAGAGAGTTGGTAAATGATCCAAATACAGATTCCTCCCTGAAGGTGAGGCTCTAGGGAGTTGGTTGGGGAAGTGACACATGCATCATGGGGTGATTATTTACATGGAAAGGAACAGGATTGAAAATAAGCATCTGTATCTCTATGGTCCTGGTTCTTCCACCAACATTTTCCTGTTGGTTCAGAAAACAGTTTCTCTGTTCGGTCGCAGAAGCCGCAGGCTACGGTGGCAGGTGGCTTGGGGAGGAAGAGTACAACTTAGCCCATCGGCGTCCCTCCCTCGGGTTCGGGCAGAACTCTGCAAAACTGAAATGATCTTCTGAACCTGTAAGACGGTTCTGGATGAAAACCAAAGCTGTTGATTCCCGTTTTATTCTCAAAAGCAAAATCTGTCACAGGAAGAGAATCTGAAAGAGAGAGCCATCGATAGAACCAGATCTAAAATGCTCGTTTTCGGTTTCTTTTTTCTTTTTTTAAGTTTTCTTTATGAAAATCAGCAAGTGGTGATCGTCCCCTTAGGACTCGCCGTAAGCTCTGGGCTGCCCTACGAAAGCTACTTGTCCATAGGGCGATCTCCTTACAGAAATGGCCAATATAAGGGGAATCCAGGGATCCCCTAGAGACAGTACAGCAGATCATGGGCACATAGTTGGTAAAGACCTTCACATTAGCTTCTAGAAGGGAGCAGACTTTCAGGAAGTTGCTTGCTGCAAGAAAGACAATGGTTCAGAGCTGAGTTAGCCCGTGGGCCACAGAGGACTGAGGTGAGGCTGAAGCCTGCTCGGAAGGGGGCCCCAGAGTCCTGGGCTCAGACTGCAGTGCTGGCTGCCTGCCCGTCAGTGTGGCTTCCACAGGACTGGCGAGCCCCGGGCGTCCCCAGCAGGCCGCGGTCAGGAAGGGCCGGCAGAGGGAGTAGGGGCTCAGGAGACTCTCTGGGCGCCTGGGGCTCCCCTCAAGTTCTCATTCCACTGGTTTGATGCCTCTGCTATGCCGTCTGCTTTGATAAAAGCCACCCAAAAGTTTCCTGTGGGTATTTCTGTTTCTGCTTCCTCTGCTCCCCGCCCCCGCTCTGCAGAGGGCAGACATGTTACTGTGATTGGCCGAGACCGTGTGGGCAGGGGAGGGGTGTGTCCCAGGGTCTAGGCCTGAGGCCGGTGTGGCAGCGGCTGAATCTCTGTGGGGGTCAGACCTGGAAGGTGGTGGGGACGAAGTCGCATCTTAGAATGGTGGGGACGAAGTCGCATCTTAGGAGCCCAGGAGGGGCTCCTGCTTCTGATCAGAGCCAGAGAAGCTGCTCTCTCTTGCACTTGGCTTGGGCCCCCAGCGGATTTCTTTCTCTTCCATCAGCCTTTCTCGTGTTCCTCCAGCTGCGTCCTCTGTAACAGACAGGTGTGACTCAGCCAGGACAGGTGCTAAGCCTCATCCCAGTGTCCTCAGCCCAGAGCCCTCTCCTCTCAGGCACTTTCTGAACCTTGGTCTTGGAGTCAGGCTTACCAGGCACTTTCTGCCTCTCTGTGCTTCTGAGTTCTTTATGTTTGTTTGTTTTGTCTTTTAATAAAGAGTATTATTTGGCCTGGGGTTAAGGGTGCACACAGAGTTCTTATATACACGACAAGAAGAAACATTGTACAAGAAACGTTTTTACAAACTTCCTGCTGTGGGATAGCCACAGTCTGAAGTCTTCTGGGCACGTGCAAAACTGTATCGAAACCCTGACCATCTTGGGTCGAAGCCAAAGTCTTGCTATTTTAAATTAAATAAAATAATTATTTTTCTTTTGCGTGTTTGGTAAACTGATCGCCCGTGATGGGGTTGGGGGGGGTGGGCACAGACTGGCCTGTGCTGTGGGATGGCTCCAGAGCCTTCTATATGGTTGGGACCTGGAAACATCTGGGCCCTTCTCTGTAGGCAAATATCAGGGAGGGGGCACCCCACTGGCACGGCCAGCTTCTCCTGAGTTTACCTGATAGGGTCTCAGGGATATGAGGGGCAGTGGAATGGGGACTTGAGAATGCAGATTCCTGGGCCTTGTCCCGTATGAGGATCAGCAGGTCCAGGTTCCAAGGACCCACGGCTTGAAGCTGAGCTGCCATTAACCAGAAACTCCAGCACCAAGCCCCTGACCCTGTCACCTTTCCTGCATTCTGTCACCCCACACCATGACCCACAGCGATGGCAGCTACAGGCTGCCCCGTGGCTGGGACTGCTGGGACACTAGGGCTCTTCTCTGAAGGGAACAGCCATCCAAAAATGGCCACTGGAGCTGGCTGCCTCGTACAGCCCAGGCGGCCCTGCCTTCAGGGAATGGGCTTTCTTTAACTGCTGCATCTTCTGGAACTTTCTTCCCCAAAGTGCTGCTTGTTTCTTTGTTCTCCTTTCTGGGTTGTGTGAAGTTAAAGATACATTAACTGTGAAGAGAATGAGAAGATAAGCCACAGACTGACCAAATATTTTCAGAAGACACAGCAGTGTATCTCCATGAGATGACAGGTGTTCCCCAAACCTCTTGTGATCGTTTCACAGCACCGTAAACCAAACCACCATGCTGTGTGCCTTCAGCATATTGGGATGTATTTATTTCTCAATAACACTGGAAAAAAGAAGATACATCTGATAAGGAACCGTTATCCAAAATATGCAAGGAACTCTTCACACTCAACAATAAGAAAACAAGTAAGAAACGGGCCAAAGACTTGGACAGACACCTGGCCAAAGGAGATGGACCTGTGGCAGAGGAGCAGGTGAAAAGACGCTTGGCGCCACGTGTCATCAGGGTGATGCAAAGTGCAACAGCGAGATCCCACCGCACACCTACCCAAGTCCTGACACCTGCAGATGTCGGGAGGGTGTGCAGCCCCAGGAACTCTCACTCGTCGCTGGTGGACTGCATCGTGGTAATGCTGGTTTGGAAGGCACTTATAAAACGGAACATACTCCTGCCATATGGTCCAACAACGACACTCGACATTTACCTTAAGTTGAACACTTACATCTCCACAAAGACCTTCCCACGGATGTTGATAGTGGCTGTATTCGTAATGGCCACTACTTGGAAGCACCCAAGATATCCTTCCGTAGGTGAGCTGATAAAGTGTGGTCCCTCCAGACAGTGGATTATTCAGAACTAAAAAGCCATGAAAAGACATGGATGATGTGCATTTCTGTGAAAAGCCAATCTGAAAAGTCTCTGTATACTGTATGATCCAACTATCGGACATTCTGGAAAAGGCAAAACCGTGGAGACGGTGAAAAGATCAGGGGCTGGGGGAGAGGGAGGGATGAATAGGCAGAACACAGGGGAATTTTAGGGCACTGAAACCACTCCGTATGACACTGCCATGATGGCTACTTGCTAATACACCTTTGTCCAGGGGCGCCTGGGTGGCTCAGTCAGTGAAGTGTCTGCCTTTGGCTCAGGTCATGATCCCAGGGTCCTGTGATCAAGCCTTGCGTCGGGCTCCCTGCTCGGTGGGGAGTCTGCTTCTCTCTCTGCCCCTACACCCCCACCCCCCGGTTGTGCTCTCCCTCTCTCTCTCTCAAACAAATAAAAATCTTTATTTAAAAAATATACATCTATCCAAACTCACACAATGTCCAACACCAAGAGGGGACCCTAATGTGCTCCTACAGACTCTGGGTGATGGTGTACCAAAGCAGGTTCACCCAAGGTCGCAGACAGCACTCGGTGGAGAGTGTTGGTAATGAAGGCCATGTGTGCGTGGAGGGCGGGGTAGACGGGAAACCTCGGTACTTTCCCCTCGCTTGCGCTGTGAACAAATCATTCTAAAAACCAGTCCTAATAAGATTAACTAATTGGAAATACATTGATTAGCCCCTAGAAATGGCTTGTATCCTTTTTATATTAATCTTACTATTAAGACGCAACAAGCCTGAAAGAGCAGTGCCTTGCCTTGCCTCTTCCAGGAGACCACTGTGATGGGGTGTTTTGTGGGTTTTGGGTTTTTTAGCTACTCTCTCCTTTGCATTTTCCTCCAAGTTTCTGAACCAAGTGTGCCATGCTTACCTGTGAGAGAATGGAAGACGCCTGTCTCCCGCCCACGCTGAGGAAACTTCCCGGGACCCTGCACTCCCCAGGAGGTGCCATGTGCCTCTCCCTGTCTGTCCTGTCTCCCCTCTGTCATCCTTTGTCACCTCTTCCCTGACGTTCCCGCCCAACCCCTCGTCCTGCTCAGGGAGGTCCTGCGTACCCCGCAAAGTACAGTCCGGCCGGACAATTCCAGACTGAACCGCAGGGGTTGGAGGGAACAGTCCAAACCTCCAGCGTGCTCTGGGACCTGTCCCTGTCTCCCGCCCCACTCCTCACCCTGCAAACAGCAGGCTGGTCCCTGCTTGCGATGTGCGGGTTTCTTCTCAAGGCCAACAAGCAAGTCCCCGACACCAGCGGGGAGTCTGACAATTCAATTCTGACACCGTCTCCCCGGAGACAGCATCAGCTCCTGCCGGTGAAGGGCTCCATCCCTCAGGACTGCCCCCCCCACCCCCCTCAGATGCCAATCTCAAGTCACCTGTGCTTCTGACCAACCGGCCATGATGAGAGGTTCCAACGACCCCATCCCTGGGTTTGATGAATTTGCTAGAGCGGTTCACAGAACTCAGAGAAACATTTTACTTACTTGATTACTGGTGGATTATAAAATCCACCAGGCTGCAACTCAGGAACAGCCAGACGGAGGAGGTGCATGGGGCAAGGCGTGGGGGAAGGGTACCGCTCTCCCCGAACCTCTGCATGTTCACCGGCTCGGAAGCCCTTCAGACCCTGTCCTCTGCGTTTTTGCGGAGGCTTCATTACAGGCACATGATTGCCCATCTCTCGGTTACCTAGGGGCTTTTCCAAAAGTCACCACGTGGACGTAAAGGTGCCTTTACCACTCTCAACACTTAGGAAATTCCAAGGACTTCAGGATCTATATGCCAGGACTTGAACTAAGACCAGATATCTATTCCTTATTAAATTACGATTATCACAGAGCTGTCCCATGCTATTGGCTCTCCCTGGAAAGCCCTTTTTTCCCCGTTCTTGCCTGGCCTTTCACTTCTGCCGGTAACCAGCTGACACCCTGAAGGGCACCTCCCTCTGGTCCACGGCCTTCTAAGTAGGCCTCTGGGATGCCACAGTGTCTGCAGAGACAACTCTTCCAGCCTGTTCCCCCAGAGCCTGCCCGGTTCCTGGCACACAGCAAGCCTCTATCTGGGCCAGCCCAGCATGCACCCGGCAGGTGAGGAAATTGGGGGAAGAGGTGAACTGCTTTCTGAATGAAGCACGTGGGTCCAAACAAACCAACAAACAAAAAACCTCCGAATCGCTTATTGAAGCAGACTCCAGAATCCAGGCTCCAGGAAGCAAGGGTGCCTACTGTTAGGAGGTCAGGACATTCTTACCAGCTATAGCTAGAGTTTCCTGAGTTCTTACTGATGTGGTTTCAAATGGGATCTCTGAGGCAATGGCCAAGAATGAATTCTTGAGATGTTTTTGGGGCAGAAAGGGTGGTTTTATTAAGGCACTGAAACAGAACCCCGGGGGGCAGAAAGAGCTGCCCCAGAGTTGTGAGGCAAGGCTAATTATAGACTTTGGCATGGAGGGAGAAGTAAAGACAAAGGAAGTTTCCAGAAAGATTTTCATATGTTAAAAGAGACTTGTAGGATCCTGGAGGTCGGGTTAATGTTAAGATAAAGTTGCCTTTTGTCTCTACTGAAGTATTACCGTGGACTTGGCTGAGCTCCTTGAGGAGGGTCACTGCCTGTCCCAAGTGCTTGTCAATGGGCTGTGAGTCTAAGTCTTAAGAAGATTGAATTTGATATACATTTCTTTTGCCTCTGTTCGCCACATCTTTCCCCTGAGTAATTTTTTTTTAAAAGATTTTATTTATTTGACAGGGAGAGAGAGACAGCGAGAGAGGAAACACAGGCAGGGGGAGTGGGAGAGGAGGAAGCAGGCTCCCAGCGGAGGAGCCTGATGCGGGGCTCGATCCCAGAACTCCGGGATCACACCCTGAGCCGAAGGCAGATGCTTAACGACTGAGCCACCCAGGCGCCCCTACCCCCTGAGTAATTTTGACCCTTAAGTCTTTAAGGTTGCTGAGAGAGGAAGGTCTTCTCTTCTGTAACTTCTTCCTACTGAAGAGGGCATAGAGACGCCCCTCCCTATGGGTCTACGTTGGTCAGTTGGGGCTGGTACACAGAGGAGTTAAGAAAGGCAGAGGCGGGTGAATCCAAGGGACACCACAGGTATGGATTTTCCCCAATAGAAAGGATCATCTGTCAGCTCGAAGTTCTGGCAGTGAAGGAGTCTGGGCACCGGCTGGAGAGACAGGGGAGAACACAGCAAAACCTGATCAGAATAACAGAAAGCAAAAAGAGCCCAAATAAGAGTCCTTTGATAGTTGACAAAAATCATCTTCCAGTTCAGACGTCTAAGCGACCATTAAAGGACAGAGAGGGCTCATGTAAGCCACCAAGGTGAGCACTCATGTCAGTTGGGAGCCCGGAACTATGTTTGTGGTAATGTGGAACGTGTACACAGCATATTGTTTTTGCGATAAGACACGTCGCACTTTGTGCGGCACTGAAAACATCTAACGCCGTTCTATTTTGTAAAACTGCCTTATGCATTGGTGTTACTTCAGTATTTAACAGGGACATGCTATCTTGAGTGTCACCTAGGGCTTCGGCTGTGTACTTATTCAGAGTTTCCATGTGCCAAACAACATCCTCCAGTCCTAAAGAGGGAGTAAAGATGGATGCTGGTCACACCAATGAAACACAGAACGTGTCCACCATTGTTTTAAATTTGGAAGGTTGGCTGGATTGGTAATGGTTTTCATACTGCGTCCGTGCATCCAGGCAAACCCAGAGGACAGTGGCCTATCCAGCCTGGGGGAAGCCACGGCCACAAGTGAGAGGTGGGTCTGGTTAAAGGTGGCTATTGGAAGCATGGCTGAAGCCTCTGTTACCATTGGGTCCCATCAGGAGCCAGCCACCTAATTCTGGGCCTCCTTGCACTGCGGTCAGGATATCAAGGGCCATTCGGTTTCGGAAGGCCATCTTTTGAATTGGTGGGTAACTACGAGTTGGGTCTGGTTAAAGGTGGCTGCTGTAAACATGGCTAAAGTCTCTGTTTGTGATTTTACGTCCATAGAGGTGGCTCCTAGGGCAAGTACAGCTAAGGGATAAAACCATCAAGAAGCCCTCTTGGAGGTCTACCCTTGACAATATCCAGACACAGGCAAGTGGGAGATTTGTCTGGGCATATGGGCGTCCCCGAGTGCGTCATCCAATCCAGTCATGAGGAAAGTGGACACGTTTTATTTTGCCTTCGTTCTCCACCTCATTACTATGTTCGGGGCTAAATGAGGGAGCGCTTCTCAGTGGGGGGGCAGGGGGGGCAGATGACTATATTGCAGAATTTCTTTTCCTTTGGCGTCCGCGGTTCTTGGTCACGCCACTTCGAAGAATGAAGAGGCAGACCAGATGAAGGGTGGTGGGCAGCGAAACAAAGTTTATTGAACGATAGTACAAAGCTCCCAAGGAGGGAGGGACCCAAGAGGGTTGCTGATTTGGCATTTAAATCGAGGGTTTTTTATGGGCTTTTTGGTGTGGGCTGTTTTAATCTGATTAAGCCTCCCTGCACCTGTCACCCAAACAGGTGTTTGTCCACGTGGTCGTCTACCCCTCAGGTAGGAAAGGGGGAGGGCTCCCTCGGGGTGGTTCGTAGCCTCGGGGAACAAGAGGGCCAAGAGGGCGGCAGCCACCACTGCCCTAAGGTCAAGCTCCATTTAGATATCCCACTGGGGGTTGAGCTGGCCCCCAGGCCCGGGGTTGGGACACCCAAAGTCATTCCCTTCCTTTCTGTCACATACAAGTTGTAAGTCCTCCCAGGAAGAACTTCAAGTGGGGCACTGAGTAAAGCCTAGAATAACAGGATGGGGTCTTTTTCCTTTTAAGGGTAGTTTCCTCTTAGGACTAGGGGTTGGGGGTTGGGGTGGGGGGCTTGGCTTGTCCCTGCCTGCCTTTCTTCCAACTATCCTCCATTAACTACACGGTTGCAGGCCCAGGTAAGGAAAAACAGTCTTGGGACAGACAGGGCCTTAACTGCATCTCAGAGCGGGAGCGGGCCACACCGGGATATTAGGTGATGTTGCTGAAATGTGGTTTAGCGTGGGTCTTTCAATGTACTTCCGTTGGGCAAGGATCAAGATATCACATTCTATCTATCTCTCTGTCTATCTATCTGTCTATCTATCTATCTGTCTATCTAAGATGAGGGAGCAGAAGGCTGGCTGAAGACAAAGCATTAGCTGACACCCTGCAGCCTCCCCCCACCCCCCATTCCTGGGTGGACATGTGTGACAGTCGTCCAGGAATCTCCCAACTATCTTAATGTTAATACCTTGCTAGAGGGGAAATTAACCTTAACTTGACAACGGCAAGGCCTCGGGTATCTTGTAGGTATCTTGTAGATCGGTCCTTTTTAGCCTGAAAGTTCTTTTTGAAACCTCCCTTTTCCTTACTGCCCCCAGCTCCCGAGTATATAATCACTGCTCCTAGAGACCCTAGTCAGCAGGTCATTTTGCCTATGGGTTCTGTCCCCATGCATTAATAAAACCAACCTTTTGCACTAAAGACATTTCAAGAATTCATTCATTCTTCATTGTCGGCTCTGCACTCCACCCCACCGAACCTCACCTATCTATATCCCAAAACCCCATCGTATATATATATATTTTTTTTTTATTAATTTTTTTAAAGCAGTCTGTGTGCCCACGGTGGGGCTTGAACTCACGACCCTGAGATCAAGAGTCGCATGCTCTCCCACCTGAGCCCGCCAGGCACCAGGATCATGGTATCACAGTTTCGGATTAGTGGGCAACTGAGGTAAAAATTCAGAAGTTGAGTTTAAAGAGTTTTGGGTGTAAATGTCGCTGCAGGCTTTCCGTTACAGAGCTGACGAGGGTTTCTGGGAAGTTCTTATAGGGAGCAATAAAGTTACTTGCAGCGTCCATCTTTCTGGGCCAGAGTCTCGCGGGAAGAGGGGAGGGATGCTGATGGAGGTGCCGTGTCAGCTTCGTCAAGCCGTGTGTGGGCAGATGGGCCGAGGGCCGAGGAAAGGCACCGGGAGAAGTAGGTGAGCCCAATGACCAGGCTTGCGGATGCTGAGGCTCTGAAGGGGAGAAACTGGGTCAACACGGTGCTGCCCTCCCTTGACCTCAGTTTCATCTAACGTGGGACTAGTGGCCCCAACAGAAGACCCGATGCTCAGTCATCGTGTTTACTGTTAGCCTTTGCTGTGTTCTCTAAGTGACAGCCAAGATTCTCCTCCTGGCCCCGCCCGACACAGCCCGGTCCATCTTTTCAAGGTGCTGGGCCCAGTAGTGCCAGTAGCCCTGGGAGGGTAGAATCTTGGGCAGCCCCCATTTATCAAGCATTTGAGGAATTCCTCATGACTGTTTTGCCAGAGGTAGGAAGGAGGAGACCCTCCCTTCTGCTAACCCTTCTGTTGCTTTTCTTCTTCCTGGCAGCCTGCAAATTCCTGGGTTTACCTGGGCCGAAGGCACTGGGGAGGAGAAAAAGGTGACCTCCCTGCAGCCAGTGCTGGTCTCCTGCTTCTCGCCCCACCAGCCCTGGAGGCCAAGCAGGAGGGGGAGCCAGCGCTGTCTGAAGTTGGCCAACCACCAACCCTAAGGAAGAGCCCAGGACTCGGTGTAAGGCCTGAGGGTAAGTCGGCTCTGGTGGGGCACAGATTCTGGAAGCCTCGGGGCTGGGCGTCCACACAGCGGGTCTTCTCAGACGGTCGGGAGAGCTGGACCTACCTGGGGTTCTGGTTCAAATGCAGATTCTGAGCAGGGCTGGGGTGGAGCCTGGGAGTCCGCATTTCTGGCAAGCTCCAGGTGCTGTGGCTGTCCCTGCCCATAAACCAGCGAGGCCTGGAGGAACTGTGCTTCCCGGGGCTTCGAGGGGAACTGGCGGGGCCGGCAGCCCCTGTAGGGCTGCTGGCTTGAATCACCTGTTCCTCAGGATCCCAGGTTGGAGATGCCTTGTCTGGCCCTGGGGTGTCATATGTACTAATCCCGTGGGGGTGCTTAAATGTTCAAGAAAGGCGTGGACTGGCCTGGGGGTGTATGTTGATTTATAGCCTTTGCTGATAACGGTCATGCTCCCACCGAGGTCAATTGCAAACGGTGTAGGGAAATGGGCCTGGGTGGAAAAACCACGCATCAGCACGGCACACTTCCTTATTCCACAGGGCTCGGCCTTATATTGGAGTTTACAGTTCTGCAAGTTGTAGATAACGATGCTAGCAGAAAATAATTTAGACACTAAACAAATGCTCTCAGGGGAGGTTCCCTGACTGTCCGCCCTCTGTCCCTAGAAGCCACTTTAGATCCGTTTGCAAATTCCTTTCAACATTCCTGATCTATAAATGGGTCTGCTCTCCGGACTCTCTTTGCCACCAGTTGTAACAGCTGCCTGGATCCCTCCATGATGAGTTAAAATCTTTAATACGTGCTTTTTTATTTGTACAAGAGTCATAATTTTAGGGGGGGAAGTATGCTTGAACTTTATTAACATGTCACTAGACCCAGAAAGATGTGCCATAGCTGTTAGGTCGTTACAGACGTTTCAATATTCCCTTTATTAAAGTGAAATTCACAGAACATAAAATTAACCTTTGCAAAGTGTACAATTCAGCGGCATTTAGTACATTCACAGTGTTGGGTAACCACAACTCTATCTAGTTCTGAAACATTTCCATCCCCCCCAAAGGAAATCCGACACCCATTAAGCAGTCCCTCTGCACTTCCCTCTCCCCCCGGCCCCTGGCAACCACCAATCTGCTTTCTGTCTCTACGGATTTACCTATGTGGGATTTCTCGTATAAATGGAATCGTGCAATATGTGCCTTTTCGTGCCTGGCTTCTTTCACTTAGCATGGTGTTTTGGAGGCTCACGTCCCATGTAGCAATACTTCATTCCTTTTATAGCTGCATAATTCATTGTGTGTATATGTCCCTGTTTGCTTATCCATTCATCCATTGATGGACATTGGGGCTGATCCCACCTTCTGGCTCTCGTGAGTAGTGTTGCTATGAACGTGTGTATACGTACATTTGCTTGAGTGCCTGCTTTTAATTCTTTTGGGTATCTATCTAGGCTTCGAATCGCCAAGTCATAATTCTGTGTTTTAACTTTTTTTTCTGCTTTGCACAGCAGCTGCACCATGTTGCATCCCCACCGGCAGTGTTCTGAGCGGTCCAGCTTCTCCGCAGCCTTGCCTGCAGCGCGAATGGAGCTCGAGGACTCGCTGCTGAGGGCAGCGAGCCAGTTGCGAAAAGATACTGTATGATTCCACGTTTATGAAGTAACTGAAGTAGGCGGTTCATCGGCACAAAAAGGCGAGTGGAGGTTGCCAGAGCTGGGCGGGGGGAGAAATGGGGAGTTGCCGTGTAGCGGGCGTAGCGCCTTAGTCCTGCAAAGTGAGAAAGCTCAGGAGATCACTTGCACAACAACGTGGATATCCTTATCACTAGTGAACTGTATACTAAAAATAGGAAACTTTGTTGGTTTTTTTATGAGAGTTCAAAACCAAGCTGTCTACCTAATGTGTAACCAAGGGAGGCCACTTGGGTCCCCGAAGAGCCTCGTGACCCCTCTGGCTTTCACGCTTTCTGTCCATGGTTCTTGGGGTACACACCTGTTTGTCCATGTGCACTCTGATAAGCAAGGTCAAATTCTGCTCCTGGTAAGAACAGGGGAACCTTGTAAAGTCTCCGAAGGTTACTCCCCAGGCGTGTCAGAGCGTGATGGGCAGCCTCCCTGCCCTGGGGACGCCTGATAGCATCTCGGGCCAGATTCAATGTCCGAACTCCTAATTGGCCTAAGGTGCAAGAAAGTTAACTTGGACCAGGTACGTGTTCTCTGCTGAGTTGAGTTCCGATGGCCAGATGGCCAGCCTAGATGGCGTGTGGTTGGCCCCACGGAGCACTAGGCTTGAAACGTTTTGTGTCAACAGACCGGACCCCCTCCAGGTCCCCTCACTGCACCAGGAGCCCTGCCCCTCAAAGCCAGTGCCCAAGGCACACCTGGATAGCTGCATGCACGCTTGGACCTGTTAATTACTGCTTCCTTATCTAAACCTGGAATGGAGGTGACCCATTCTCTTCCCGCCCCTCCCTCTAACCAAGCAGTCCTGCATGCACACTGCACCTGGGTAGGCGGCCGCATTCCGTGCCCCTGAGGCACACGCAGGCGTTTCTGCTGTAGCACCGTGCACGTGTTCCTGGGGAACCCCACATTCTACTGTGTGGCACATAAAAATAACAGGGCTTCCGGGAAGAAAAGGGTTGGGGCAGACGCACTCAAATCCCATGCAATTTTTTTAACCTAAACACAAAACCAAAATCCAGTCCTCAGCCTGGGACGCCTGGGTGGCTCAGTTGGTTAGGCGTCTGCCTTCAGCTCAGGTCATGTCCCAGGATCCTGGGATCGAGTCCCGCATTGGGCTCCTTGCTCGGTGGGGAGTCTGCTTCTCCCTCTGCCTGCTGCTCCCCCTCCTTGTGCTATCAAATAAATAAATAAAATCTTAAAAAAAAAAAAAGCAGCAGCCTGGGTAAATCTCTACTGACATTTGAGCCCAGCATTACAGGGGTTCAGTTTCTTCCTTACGACGAAGGTCCTGAGGGCACTTACTTCCGGGAGAGAGCTGTTTCATCAATTTAAAATCTGACTTTGGGGGCGCCTGGGTAGCGCAGTCGTTAAAGCGTCTGCCTTCGGCTCAGGGCGTGGTCCTGGTGTTCCGGGATCTAGTTCCGCATCGGGCTCCTCCGCTGGGAGCCTGCTTCTTCCTCTCCCACTCCCCCTGCTGTGTTCCCTCTCTCGCTGGCTGTCTCTATCTCTGTCAAATAAATAAATAAAATCTTTAAAAAAATAAAATAAAATAAAATAAAATCTGACTTTGGCTATTGTCAATTAAAAAAAATACATATGTGTGTGTGTGTGTATATATATATATATGGATGAAAAGGTCTTCACAGCATTCTAAATGTGTTAGAGTCCCTCCCCATTTTCTTGCATGTATTTTTCTTAACACGTGAAGTCCAGGTAGTCATCCTGGGGCTGGAGAAGCAGCCCACAGGAGAAGGGGCCCAAGCTCCTTCCATCTTGTGGCTTTGTCCTGTGTGGCCTCGATCTCAGGATCTAAGCTGGTGGCATCTGTATTCCAGGCAGCAGTATAGAGAAGCAGACAGAGAAGAGAGCAAGGTTCCTGGAAGCTACCACGTCGTGTTACCTTTGCATTATACAGAGCTTTCGCCTATGTTCACGCCAACTGCAAGGACCATAGGGAAACGCGGTCTTTATTTTGGGCAGCCAGAGGTCCTTCCGCAAATTCTATTACTGTTGAAGAAGGACTGAGCAAATTGATTTGGGGATGGGTTGGGGGAGCTACAACAGTCTGTTCGAAAGGTTCCAGAACATTCCCAGCAGAGGTGAGACCAGCAGGGACCAAAAGTCCCGATATCATGGTCTCAAAACAGCCCAGGGATTTGCCAACCGGCCTTCTGGTGCTAATTCCACATTTTAACATTTTTGTTCAATTTTCCTGTATGAACTTGTCATTCTGAAAAGCTTCATTTTCAGAAAGATCATTTTGACTCCTTATCACCAGAGTAATATGGAAGTCCTCTTATTTCCCCTCCCCTCATCCTGTCAGTCACCACGTTTTGTCAGTTTTACAGCCTAAGTATTTCCCGGATGCATGGACTTCTCTAATCTCTTCCACCACCCTCCGTGGGTCCTACAGCAAAGGAACAGCTCCCTCTCCCCTTCCTCAAATCCATGAATCTCTTGTTCCCTCCACAGTTCTCCTCGAGGTCGCCCCCGTGAACTTGGAAAAACACGAATCTGATCACTTTCCGAAAGTCTTAATGCCTTCCCTCTGCTCCTAGGACAAAAATCGAGCTCCTTACCGGACGTGATCTACAAGTACTCAACGTAGTCTGGCCCGGCCTGCCCCACCAGCCTCCTCCCTGCACTCTGCCTGTCCCCTTTGGGCCCCTCAGCCGCACTGACCTTGCAGTTTCTCGATAGCATCACGCTCCGGCCACAGGCCTTGGCACATTCTGTTCCTGTCTGGAAGGCTCTCTCCACCACCCCCTCCCCACCCACCCCCTTTGCCTGGGTCAGCTCTTTCCCTCCTTCCTTCCCCTCTCGGCTCGAGCTCACATTTTGAGGAGCGATTTCCCTGACCAGCGCCCCACCCCCTCTTTAGAGCTCTTGTATGGTTACAAATTCGCCAAATTCATCGATGTGTTTGACCGCACCGTGTCCTCAGCTAGGGTCCAAGCTGCCTGAGGCAGAAGGCAGTTTTTATATTTGAACCCTGTGGCACTCCCCTCTCTCAGACAACAGTAGGCTCGGTAAATACAAATGCAGGGGCGCCTGGGTGGCTCAGTCAGTTAGGCATCCGACCCGGCTCAGGTCGTGGTCTCGGGATTGTGAGATGGAGCCGCTCGTCAGGCTCTGTACTCAGTGGGGAGTCTGCTTGAGGTTCTCTCTCTCCCTCAGCCCCTCCTCCCGCTCTCTCTCTCTCTAAAATAAATCTTTTAAAAAACAAGAAAATAAAATATAAATGTAAATATAAGCTAGGGTCAAAATCATCTGTGATCTCACATCCCAGAATAACCACTGTTGTCGGATTCTGATACGTCTTCTGACATTGTGTGCTGACATATTTACATTTAATGTTGGTAGTAACCCTGTGGGAATTGAGAGGTGGGGCCCAAATGCTCATGCCAGAGTCCCCGGCCAGACTTTCTGCGTCGTGAGAGGACCTAATACATGGCCCTCTTTGGGTCCTTCTCTCCCTCAATGATAAAATCCTAATATAGTTTCCATGTGATGACCCAAACTGTGTGGAAGGTGGGGAAGAGCGTCGGGAGGGCCCTGCCAGGACCGAGTATGGCTCTGCAACTGTCCACTTTCCCTTTAAAAGGGATTCCTTGGCTCTCGGTAGAGGCAGTTTCAAAACACACGCAGTTTCTTGGAAATACTTGTACGTGATCCTGGGACACACCTCAGCCTGCCCTCGGGTCCATCAGTGTTTTCATCAGTGTCATTTTAAACCACAAGGCGAAAATAGGCTTCAGTTGGCAGTTTCTTTTCCTAGTCCGGACCGGGGCTGGGCAGGGAGGGTGAGACGCAGAGGCCGGAGTCTGAGACACCCCCCAACCTCAGAGACTACTTACAGGGAAGGGGTGCAGGCGACACACCCCAAGTCAGCCTGCCAGGGGTTTGCCTCCCACTGGAGGGCTGTTTCCCCATCTGAATGCCCAGATCCCCCAAGCCCAAGGGCCCCCCCCACGGGCCCAATGGCCGCCAGAGACCCCAGGCTACTGGGCCTGGTCCTTGGGGTTGGGAGGGACCGAGCAGGGCCACACCACCTACAGGGGGTGCAGTCCCGAGCCCTTGGGCCCGTTCCCTAGTGCTCCCAGCAGCAGGTGCCCAGGCGAAGGGCTGGAGCCACTGGGCCCTTGGCAGGTCTGCACCCCCTTGGCTGGCCATGCTGGGGGACTGGTGACACACGGCCATGCCCGCTATGCCACAGGAGCTAGGTCAGGCCTCACTCGGGCTGGGGAGGTCAGGCGCTGGGCTGGGAGTCTTCCCCACCCTACCCCACCCCCAGCACAGAGAGGGCGGGGCGGGGGGCAGAGCATGACTCAGGACTGCCAACTGAGGCCAGTTCTTTTTGTTTGCACAATCTGTGTCTTTCCTTTCACCCCCACCCCCCCCCACCCCAACTAAAGTACATTTTCTTTGGAGAATTCTTCAAAACTCTTTGAAAGAATTGGGAACTTCTGGTCTTGCCAAACCTGCACTGGGCATTATGCTGTGACACAGAAGGAAGGGACAGGGAATGAGCTAGTGGGGGGAAATGGCCAATCCCCCCTCTTCATCACCCTCCTCACAGTCTCCTGCGTACAGGAGCCTGGTCACAATTCCCAAGCTTGCTACTGATGGAGGAATGGCGCCCAGCACATAGTGGGCTCCCAGTTGATGGTTTATTTGGGAAAAGGAGGGGGTCACCTGGGTGGCTCAGTCGGTGAAGCATTGCCTTCGGCTCAGGTCATGATCCTAGGGTCCGCTCCTTGCTCAGCAGGGAGCCTGCTTCTCCCTCTGTCTTTGCTGCTCCCCCTGCCTGTGCTCTCTCTCTCTGACAAAATCTTTAAAAAAAAATTGGGAAGGAGGGGGAAGAATGGCTGAATTAGTTGGATTTGTGCCACAGCAGTATGTCCTGTAAAGATGAAAGCCTGTGGGCCTTGCGGGACTCTGCTCTGGATTTTGGCCCCTTGACCTGGTGTGGCCCGTGGTGGCTGCACACGTGCTGAGCACCGGAGGCGGGCCGTGGCCTGTTCATGCATGGCGGACCCAGGCCAACAGCCATGACTCACTTTCCCTGCCCTGGAGATAAAGGCATGTGAACCATTTACTGCCTTGACAGTAGTGATGATGATGCCTAAAGTCGCCTCTTCAGCCCACTCAGTTCCTTACAAAGGAAAATAAACTGTCTGAGCAAGAGTGGCATGGGTGTGTGAGCAAAAGCAGACTCTCCGATTGGCTGCAGGCTTCCTGGCAGGGACCACTTCTGAGAAACCTCTAGTGACCCCAACTCTTGGCCTTGTGTTACCTGGTATGCTGTGGGGCCAGTGGCGTTCCGTGTGTTTGGGACAGAAATAACTCCTCCAGTCACTCATCACGAGCCCGACCAGTGGAGGCTCTCGTGGGGAGCGGATACCGCGGACTGTCCGATCAGGCAGGCACCGTGCCTGCAGCCCCGGGGGGGCGGGGGGGCGCCCGCTGGCTGAACCAAACCCGACTTGGAATTTAAAAGAAGTGAAAGAAGACGTACCTCTGGACTCCTGAAAGGGTTATTCCGTCTGGGGCTGGCTGTAAAAAGGCTATTGGCTGTTACTTGGCACGGCCAAAGTTCAGCCCGAATGTCTTCTCTCTCCATTCAGCGCGTTTGTTATTTTGGCTGAAAGGAAGTCGGCAGCGCTCGGCTCTTGCAGACCAAAGATGGAGCAACAGAATCCGAACAAGAAGGAAGGGGTGAGTGGGCCTCCCAGGGCAGGAAGGAGCGTGGAGTGGCCTGCTGCCAGGGCCTGCTCAGCGTTGCCGGGGTGGGAGAGGTGGGGGGCCCGTCCCTGGGAGCTCTGTGCAGGGGAGCGCCGTGGGAGGGAACCTCAGAGTTCACTTGGACAGGGACTAGAGGACAGATTTAGGGACAGTTAGATTTTAGAGACCGGTCAGGGATCATCCTACCGGAACAGACTCGAGAAGTACCTGCAACCAACTGGACGAGTCGCAAAGGGTTAAGTTGTCCCAAGTGCCTTCCCCAGAAAAGCTTGAGGAGAAGGGCCTCTGCAGCCAGCCACAAAACCCCTCCACGCTGCTGGCGAGAGGCTCCTTGACGCGTGTCGATTTTGGCTTCGGAACATTTTCATTAGGTTTTTCGGCAAGTCACACGGCTAGGCCGGCGTGGAAAGAAGGTGCACGCGGAAAAGACCGTGCAAGGCTCGCATCTAAGTCACATCTGTAGCAGACATTCCCCGCCTTTCAGATGAGAGGTTCCCTTGTTTTCGCGACAGATTTTTCTGGACCTCTTCCCTCCTACCCCAGTCCCCTCACTCACAGACTTTCAGCTGTACTTTGAGAGTCTCTTGATTGAGGAAAATGCATAATGACAGAGCATACGAATGTATTACGAACACTTTTAAGGAATTCGCATTTCACGCGTCACGACGGCATTTGCTGATATTTGTGGAGGCAGAGGGACATACGTGTGGAGATGATGACTGACTCGGGCACGCCTGTGAGGCCTTTACCGCAGACAGGTCAGGTCGAGGGCATGCCCTGTGGCTCCTGGGTTAAGAGCAGGTTTGGGAGGTAGAAGGACCTGGTTCCGTTCCTGCTCCATCCTGTTCTAGATGTGGGAACTGGGGCATGTTATTTAAGTGTTCGTGCCTCAGCTTTCTCACCTGCAAAATGGGAATGATAACCATACCAATTAAATGAGACGATGCATATGAATTACCTGGCCCGTAGTGGGTCCCCCGTGAATGTTACCACTTTTGCTCACCCTTTAGAGCAGGGACCAGATGATTCTTGGCTTTGGGGGGCTGGCCTGAGTGTTGTAGGGTGTCTAGCAGCATCCCCGGTCCCTACTCATTCGAGGCGTTCTCGTCCCGTGAGAATTAGGATTTTCAAGGTTACTGAGCAGCCTCACATGGATCTTGTCGGACTCTCGCGACAACCAAGAAAGTGTGAGACCACTCAGTGTTAACCCCTCTATTTTATAGAAAAGGGGCTGTGAGGTGACAAGAACTTAGGGGCTTGAGGGTCAGGAGAGACCCTTATCGGGTCTGTGCCCCCCCCCCCGGGTGAGGCAGCAGGAAAACAGAAATGCCCCCGCGTGGTGGTCCCGAAAAGAAGCAATACACGTGGAGAGGGTGTGGTTAAATTGCTCACATGCAGCAGGATGGGCTGACCCTGGCTCCCTGCGCCCTGGATTCTCCAAGGAAGGAAGCCCGTCCTCCAGTGGCAGGTGGGATGGAGCTTTCCCCTTCCTGGCTGCCTGAGGCCAGACCTGCCCCTTTGGACAAAAGCCAGGACACGTGCTGGGCTTCCTGGGATACATGAAAACAAAATGATTGCCATGGGGGCCGCCTGTAAGAATCTACAGGTGACCGAGTAAAGCCCGGGGCGGGGGGGATTGAGGAGCAGAGGAAAAGTGGAGGGGCCTGGGAAGACTGCAGAGAGCTGGGGCTGTGTGGGCTGGTGCAGGGGGCCCCTCTCCCCGTCCCCCCATTGCCTGTGTGACCGTGGCCTCACTGGTCTCTGGATTCCTTACATGTAAAGAGAAATGACCAGAATCTGACCAATGCGCACCAAGGATTTTTCTGCCGAGAGAGAGGACTCTTGGCCTGGAGGGGTGTGAAAACGAGCCAAGTGTTTTTAGAAAATGAAAACGTAATTTTGGGGGGTGCCTTCACCAACAACACACCCAGCAGCATGGGATAAGGAACTTCCCTTCTGGTGTGGTCGCTGTTGATGATGAGAGCAAGCCTGTGGGGAGCACCTACAATAAGCCGGGTGTGGCTCTAACGGGGTTTCACAAACGAACTTCGTTCTTCACCTCAGTCCTGCGAGGGAGGGAGTATCGTCCCGTTTTACAGGTGTAGGTGCTGAGACACAGAGAAGTTCTGTAACTGGCCCGAGGCCACACAGCCAGCAGCAGGAGTGCAGGTCCCATCCCAGGCTCTTGGGCTGCCCCTCACCCCTCGCCGCCGTGCTCGTCACCACCACGGCCACAAGACAAGGCACTGTCCTGTCCCTCAGCAGCACCTAGGCCTCCCTTTCTGTTTATGAACTTTGGGATTGATAGTGTGAGAAAGCGACTCAGAGTTAATAATTCATAAGAACTAACTTTTTTAGAGATGTTTGCGTTCTCCTGGGAGATTCCGGACAGCGGGAGTGGATTTAGGAAGCAGATTCCCGAAGGGAGCCGTTTGGGGCAGGGCTCCCTTCCCAGCAGCCTTGAATCCCATCCAGCTGGAAGACGGGCCCTGAAGGCAGCTCTTTAACTAAGTCTCAGAATGTGCTCGGCGTTATGAAACAGGAAGCCAGTTTACTGTGGGCATGAGGGACGTGTGGTTTCTCCCAAAAGCATAGCTGAGTCACGGCTCCCCTTGGCCTCTGAGGAGACACCCCACCCCCTTCACGTCTGAAGGCCACTTGGCATTTTTATAAGCTGCTGGGAGACCTGGGCCCCTGCTCCCTCATACCCTAGTCCAGCCCAGTACTTGATCTTTCTCTTTTCCCTCCTGGAAAGACTTAAAAAAAAAAAAAAAAAAAGGAAGAAGAAAGCTTAAAGTATGGCTTTCTCTTACATGCCTTTTTAAATATAGTACATTTCCTGAGAGCATAACTCCCGGACCATGCAATTTACCCAAGAAAAGTATGCAATCTGGATAAAATACACAAACGTACATTCACAGTTGTGCGACCATCAGCACGATGAAGTTTAGACCGTTCTCATCACCCCAAAAGAGCCCTGTGTCCCCTGGCAGTGGTCCACATCTCTCCCCAGCCCCGGCAACCACCCATCTCCCATCTGTCTCCACGGATTTGCACTTCTGGACCTTTCGCCAAGATGAAGGTGGGCGAGTGCTCCTCTGGGACTGACTGCTTTCACATAGCATGTCTTCAGGGTCCAGGCTCCGTGTAGCAGGTGTCAGATCATCTCCCACTGTCTGGATGCTCGGCCCCTGTTGATACGTTCGTCGGTTAATGGCCTTTTGGATGGCTTCCCCCTTGGGGCTGATTCGAATGCTGCTGCCGTGAACATTTACGTTTTTGCGTGCATGCGTTTTTGTTTCTCTTGGGTGGACCCCTCTGTGTGGAATCACTGGGTCATACGGTGACTCTGTTGAACTTTGTGGGGAACTGCCAGACAGATTTCCAAAGGGACCGCATCACCCTATATTCCTGCCAGTGACAGGAGAGGGTTCCAGTTTTCTCCTTGCTGACACTTTTTACTGTCTTACTGATTTTAGCCGTCCCCGTGAGTGAGAAGCAGTGTCTCACTGTAGTGTGGGTGTGCATTTTCCTGATGGGATTCCAGGTCCTTCTACTGTACTCCCTCAGTGGTCCTCAGAGCCTTGCCCCCGCCTCAGCCTTGCCCCGAGCCCGGGCCCCTGTTCTCTGTCACTTCTGACTCCTCTTTTAAACCACTTCTGTGTTTTTTTCTTTGTAGAGCTCACTCCAGTTATAGCTAAACTATTAGATTATTACGTATTTTTTTTAAAGATTTTATTTATTTATTTAACAGACATAGCCAGCGAGAGAGGGAACACAAGCAGGGGGAGTGGGAGAGGAAGAAGCAGGCTCACAGCAGAGGAGCCTGATGTGGGGCTCGATCCCATAACGCCGGGATCACGCCCTGAGCCGAAGGCAGGCGCTTAACCGCTGTGCCACCCAGGCGCCCCTATTACGTATTTTTTTTTAAATGGCCGCCTTCCCCATTGGACCATGATGTTGAGGGCGGCTGATGTGCTCACCAGACTGTAGCGTGGTGTTGGGACTAGAGTCAGCTCGCAACCACTGTTTAATGAATGAAGGCATTTGGACCAGCATGGTCAGGGAGAGCCTACCCAAAATGTCTTTACTGTTTTGACAGAAGGTAACCCCTGACTCCTACGGGTCTGTAGCATGTGCCTGTGGCTCGAATTCAAGAGGAAGACAAAGCATAGATGTTAAGTTGTACGCTCTATGCTTACAGACTCTGCAGCCTGAGTTCTTCCCGGTAGCGTTCACTGGGATCTTGTAAAAGCAGTCCGGTTGCGGGCTGTCCGTGGTGCCTCGCGGCATCCCGCGTTCTGGGGCACAGGCCAGCTCCCCAGCGGAGCGCTGCGAAGGACTTCAAACCAGAGGACTCACCAAAGGAGAAAGCGGTCAGGAGTTGCACTTGGCGGTATGAGTGAAGCCTGTTGTGTTTCTAGTTAACCATTTACCTGGAAGAGAATTAGAGGAGGAAAACTCCTTATCAGTTTTCTCCTTCCTTCCTTCCTTCCTTCCTTCCTTCCTTCCTTCCTTCCTTCCTTCCTTCCACAAAATCAAGCAATACAACAGCCATAGCGAAGGGACTTTGTTATGTTCTCCCCTGTATCCCCAGCACTTAGAACAATGCTGGGCTCACGGTGGGCGCTCCGTGTGCTGGAGTGAGTGAGTGAGTGAGTGAGTGAGCGAGTGAATGCCCAGAGCACTTCGGGTGGGAGCTCGGGCAGCCCTGTCCTGCATCTGGGATGGGGTGTGTGACTGCATGTGCCTACTTGCTCCCCCCCCCCCACCTTTAGAAGTCACAGGGTAGCACGGCAGCAGCTCCAGAACCCGCTTTCTCTCCTGGGCACCATCGCCCCCCACTTTGGTCACCTGCGCCCCTCGCTGGCCCCAGGGGATGGTGGGGTCTGAGCCCATGGTGCTTACCTTCCTTGCCAGAAACATCNTGCTGAACTAACCATTTGTTAATTCCTGAGGTGGAGGGAGGAGAAGGGCGAGGTTTCGTTTAAGGGGGCTCCTTGCAGGTCTTGCCCCTGCCGCCTGGGGGTTAACCAGCGCGTGCTCTCCGGGGCACCGGGACGGGGCAGGATGGCCGTGGCTCCTCTGCCTGCCCGGCTCCTCACTTAGCTCTCCGCAGAGGCGTGGCCCAGAGGAGACCTGAGGGCTCAGCTGCCCCGGGGGAGCCCATGACCCCTGGATGGAGCCTCCGTGGGAGCACAAGGATGAGGGTGCTCTGGGGCAGCTTGTCCAGGCCCTGGTCAGTGATTCACCTCTGCGGCTCGACGCTTTCATAATTCAACCTTGCAGCAGCTCTGAGGGAGGGTGATGACCCTCCTTTTGAAGATCGGGAAAATGAAGATTCTAGCAATCAAGCTAGAAAGTGGCAGTGGGCAAGTGCAAGATGAAATCTGTAGGCTCTGGGCCCCTGGGCGGCTCAGTCGGTTGAGCCTCTGCCTTCGGCTTAGGTCGTGATCCCAGGGTCCCGGGATCGAGTCCCGCGTCAGGCTCCCTGTTCAGTGGGGAGCCTGCTTCTCCCTCTGCTGCTTCCCCTGCTTGTGCTCGCTCGCTCTCTCTGTCAAATAAATAAATAAATGAAATCTCAAAAAAAACAAGAAAGAAAGAAAGAAAGAAAGAAAGAAAGAAAGAAAGAAAGAAAGAAATCTGTAGCTTCTAAGAGAAAAACTTTTTCCACTTTTATTTTTCTCGTTTTCCATGACTTTACTAATGGACTTCCCTCTTGTTAAATGAGTGTTTGATTTCCTCATGTGTCAAAGGGGGATATGATCACAGAACACACGTGTTTGCGTTCCCAGAAACCTGTATTTAAATATTTTCTCGCCACGCCTGTTACAGCAAAAGTCCAGCGGCTGAAGGAAGTTAATCAGTGGCCCTAAATAAACAATGACAATTGTTCCCATTTTCTCCTCTTTGATTTTTAGGGGAGTTGGTGTTTGAGGCAGGACCTGAGTGTGTTTGCCACTGTCAGCAAATACAGCCACACAGTGGGAATGTTAGAGAAGCATTTCAGACATTAGATAGAGTGTTGGAGTAGGGGAGCCTTCCGTGTCTTTCTGACCCAGCAGTTCTCAGGGACAGCTGCCTCCCCCATCCAGGGGGACATTTAGCAATGTCTGGAGACACCTGGGTTGTCACAGGTAGGGACGGGTGGGCCCTACCGGCATCCAGGACAGCCCCCCAGAGCAAAGAATTCCCCCGCCCTATGTGCTGAGGTCCAGGGACCCTGTTCTATCAGGTTAAGTGAGGAGAGGAAGGTTTCAAGATAGGGAGCAGTTGAAAGAGGACGGATCTTCCGATTTTCTTGCGTCCTTCTATAGGACTTCGGGATAAATCAGGAGTTCCTTGAACCCCAGTTGCTTCCTATGACCTAAGCCAGGATTTTCCCCTCGCAGAGGCTGACACTCGTACTTTTACTGGCGACGCTGATAGCCGCCTTCGGGTCATCCTTCCAGTATGGGTACAACGTGTCCGCCGTTAACTCCCCTGCCGAGGTAGGTCTCTGGGGTGAGTGAGACGCAGACCCCGCCCCGCAAACGGAGGGGGGTTGGAGCAGCCTGTGTCGGATGTGGTCCCCAGGGTGGTGGTACGTGCGTACTGGAGCACACAGTGGGTCCTCCGGTCACGGGAGAGGGAAATAGCCACGAGACACACAGGGGCACAGGCTCAAGGGAGTGACTTGTGGGCACAGGGTTATGGGGGTGAACCCAGTCCCCCGGCCTCAGCTGCTCATGGAGAGCCAGGCCTGGCCGCGCACACTGGGGCTGGCCTCGGGGGTGGGGGTGGGGGCTCTGTTTTCCAAAGCCTTGCACTCTCTAGAGGAGCCTGGAGGGTCAGGGGTCATCTAAAGGCCTGGAGGACTGGAGTTAGCAACGTCATGGGCAGGGTGCCTGTCGGAGGCCTGGCAGTTCCGGAGTGGGGGTCCTTGCTAGCTGCTGTCCATACCACTTCGCCCCTTCTCCCTTGTTGCTGTGTGTGCCCAGGTCTTCCATCAGGGGGCCTAACAGCTCACGCTGTTCTTCCTGCAAAACCAGGTCAAGTTATTTTGGTGCTGTCTTCCGCTTTGTCCTCCAGCTCATGAAAGCATTTTATAACGAGACCTACTATGAACGCAACGATCACTACATCAATGAGTTTTCCTTGACGTTGCTATGGTCTGTTACCGTGTCCATGTTCCCCTTCGGAGGCTTCATTGGATCCCTCTTGGTCGGCCCCTTGGTGAATAAATTTGGCAGGTAAGGCGAGAGGAATTTCCGGTTCCTGAAACTTCTAGACTCCGACCATTTCAAAACTAGGTTTAAAGCTGAAGTCTTTTTTGTTGTTGCTGTTGTTGGTAAAACTAGGTAATAACCACTGCGATGATTTCTGTTTTCTAATACGGTCTTAAGAAGACCAGATGTTGACCAAGTGTCCAGGGACGGAAGCAGGATCTCAGGCCTAGAGGCGGGTGTGGTGGGTCTCAGGCTCTGGGGGCAGATCCAGAAAGAGCAGAGAGTACTTCACAGGTCAGGACTCGCTCCCTCTCTGTTCTCTTGCCTTGCAGGTATATTCCTTACTAAAACCAAAACAAGTTCTTTCCTCTTTTTTTTTTTTTTTTTTGCCTTTAAGAGTCAAACACCAGATAACACGGCCACGATGTCAGGCCCAATGTAGATCACAGCACCGTGTTCTTGAACTCTGCCTCCCAAACAAACACAAACTCACTGCTCTGTTCTTTCCCCTTGGGATCAAGTAATATGCAAAATTCAGCCCAAATTAAATGACTGTAAAACTCTGAAATGGCTGAGATCAATGTCAGGCACTCCAGCGTGAAGCCGCGTGGCTGCGGGGTGACTCTCGCTATGGGTGTGTTGTGAACGCCAAGGGCAGGGCTTCTATCTTTGCCCCTAATTCTAGAGATTATGTATTTGATTCCAAAAAAGGTCGTTAAGACTCACACTCCCTCGTGTAAATTCCTTGGGCGTGAGAGAGCGGCCTTGTTATGAGCAGTATTCAAGAGCTCCTCCCCACCAGCCCCTTCGTTGTCGAACGAGCACACGGAGGCGAGGTAAAGTCAAATCATCTTCTCGGCCACAGATCTCGTTAGCTCCAGAGTCAAGGCCAGAACCCAGCCCCTTCTGCAGTATTTTTCAAAAAGAGTCTGAGATTAGAAACCTACAACCTCAGCTTTGGGACCTAAGATCCTGAGGTCTTCCTGGGAGGTTGGTGTTGAACTCAGCAGTTTTCCCTGCCCGCCAGAACATCATTCAAGTCACGGATCTGCAGGCCAGGTCTCCTTGAGTGAAGGACTTCGGTCCACGTTGGTCCATTTGGCCCACAGGTGGAGGAGACAGTTGCTTGTCCAGCTGTCTGCCTGAGAATGTGATAAATGCTATTCCATTGTTTGTGGTTTTCTTAAGGATCTGTTCCTTATATAACAGTAGCAACGAACAATTTATTGATGGGTTCCTATGTGCCAGGCTCTATCCTGAGCTTGGGTTTTTAGGTTTTTTTAGGGTTTTTAATTCCTCCAATCCATACAACAGCCCCATCCCCTTTTTCAAAATGGGAAAACAAAGCATAGAGAGTTGCTGTCACTTAGCCAAGATTATACAGCTGGGAGGAAATTCCATCTCTGAGCCTGTCCAAGCAACACTGTTGCATCAGGCGAGTATCTTCTCGATCTGTTGCTTTATTGCTTAATCACACACACATAGTATCTTTTTCATGCAAGATGTTTACATGTTCAAGTGGTCAGACTTAACTCTCATTTATGGTTTTTGCTTTTTGTGTCTGAAGACAGCCTTCCCTACCTACCTGGAGTCTCAAGGGTAATCTTCTATAATTTAAAAAATAATGTTACAGTTTTGTTTTCCCCAGACAGGTCTGGTCATTTTATGTTGTAGGGTGTTTTAACATGGAAAGACTTTTCTATATGCTGTTGAATTCAAGTTGCTAATATTTCATGTACGATTTTTCCATCTATGTGGATCAGTGAGGTTGGCCCTATACATTTCTTCTCGTGTCCTTAACATAATCTGGTTTCAAGATTACACTAACATCATGTGAGTTGGCGATTTCAAAAACGCTGGAGTGTATCGTAGTGTGTGGCTCTTTCCCTCTGCTCCCCACCGCCGAGGCGCTCTGCACTGCGGTCATTTCCATCGGCTTCCACAGAGAACGTGCCCCCCCAGGCTGTGCACTTGACCTATATCAGCCTTGACCACAGACAGTGGAAGCAGCAGCAAAGCCCGCTGCTGTAACTGGCCGGACACTTGGTGAACATCTGTTCAGTGAACGAGCGAATCCCTTGCCCAGACTAACGGACATTTCGTCCTCTGCAGGAAAGGAACTTTGCTGTTCAACAACATCTTCTCCATTGTACCCGCCATCCTGATGGGGTGCAGCGAGGTCGCCCGGTCTTTTGAGATGATCATTGTGTCCAGACTTTTGGTGGGCATCTGTGCAGGTACGTGGGCTACGCTGTGCTTCCGCTCTGTAATTTAGGGTAATCGGGGAGGAGGGGCAGGCGCAGGGTCTGGACCATTCTGGGGCTGCTGCAGCACGCAATCTCGCGGAGGCTGCCCTGCCTCGGCCCTGAGCTAGACCCTGGCGCCCACGCGTTAGTCTCAGGGGCGTTCGGGGGCGGACGTCTCTGTGCTGCTCCGCAAAGAGAACCATGTGTGAAAGACAGAAACACAGTCCCGTGCAGAGACGCGCCTCCGGCTGGTCCTGCATCTCCATGTTCTGTCGACCGCGGGCGGCCGGTGCGCGCGCTGTGAGCTGCGTTTTCTTTACCTAGACGGAGTAGACAGTGTCGTGTGCGGTGACGATAAGGGTCGTCTTCTGGAACTTTTGCTTCGGTTGTTTATACGTGTATGAAAATCAGGTTGCCGTGTAAAAGGTGTTTCTGTATTTTTTACCGTGGGTCGCGGCTGAAAAGCGTGACAAACAATCTAACGGACGAATCCCGCGTCACGAGCGCGGCCTCTCAGCTTCTATAGGGAACGTGAAGTGTGCAAAGGGCTTTTCAGGGGTCCTCTTTCACTTCCTCCTCCGTGGCCCACCTGCTGCACAGAGAAAGGCCTGGCTGGGGTCTCTCGCCTCATAAGCCCCAGTGCTGCTTTGCAAACCCTCCAAAGCTGTTCTCAGGGGCCACGCTTTGGTGGTTGTCGGAAGCTCCCCCATAATCGCTTCAGACCGAAGAGATGGGATTAAAGCCGTGCTCGCCACCTTCCCCCGACTCGGCCTTCTTCTGTAAACTGTACAGGGCTGGTGGGGGCGAGCGGGGCACCCACTCTCGGGGCCGTGCACCTTCTGGGTGGGCACCCAGGGTGAGCGCCCCCCAAATCCTGCATCCTGGGTGCCTTGCCAGGAGCCCTGCTCCCAGCCGTGGCCGTGCCAGCAGCTCTCATTTTCTCCTTCTAGTCACGGGGCTAGGGATGAGCCGATGACCCGGCTGGATGTCAGCAAGGGGGGCACAGCAAGGAGCCTGGTGTGAGGGGAAATGGCGAGGAATTGCGGGGTCGAGAGAAGAGGAGGAAATTAAGACCTCTGAAGAGAGAAGAGGTCCTGTCAAGGAGGGAGTGCCGGGCCCCGTGATAAGCTTCCCTCGTACTGCTTTCCCTGAGAGTGCTGGACGGGCCTCTGCCTCGGCCCCTGAGCCCCAAGGGGACCTGGACCCCCTCCCCCTGCAGCAGGGCTGGGCTAATGAAACAGGGATGATTCTGGAAGGTGCCAGCCATGGGCAGGTGCAAGCAGGCAATTTTCTGCTGACCATCCAACACTTCAGGGTTGGTTCCAACAGGAAAATATTAGGCTGCAATAGATAACAAATCACAAACCCCCAACCTTTACTCTTAAATAGGCATGACTTTTAGGTCGTCAAACGTTTTGGCCTCAGGCCCTTGTTACACTCTTAAGATTATTGAGGGCTCCAGAGAGCTTTCGGCTCATGTGGATTGTATCGGTCAATATTTACCATCTAGAAATTGCAGCCAAGGGGCGCCTGGGAGGCTCACTTGGTTAAGCATCTGCCTTTGGCTGAGGTCATGATTCCAGCGTCCTGGGATCAAGCCCTGCATGGGCGGGGGGCGGGGGGGGGGTCCCTGCTCAGCAGGGAGCCTGCTTCTCCCTTTCCCTCTGCTCTTCCCTGCCTGCTCATGCTCTCTCTCACAAATAAATAAATAAAAATCTAGCAAAAAAGAAAAAAAAAAGAAATTGCAACCAAGTAATGTTCATTTAATTCATTTAAATGGCGACAAGAAGCCCATTACATGGGGCGCCTGGGTGGCTCAGTCGTTAAGCTGCCTTCGGCTCAGGGCGTGATCCCGGGGTCCTGGGATCGAGCCCCACATCAGGCTACTCTGCTGGGAGCCTGCTTCTTCCTCTCCCACTCCCCCTGCTTGTGTTCCCTCTCTCGCTGGCTGTCTCTATCTCTGTCAAATAAATAAATAAAATCTTCAAAAAAAAAAAAAAGCCCATTACATGTCTTTATGAAAAAAGCTGTATATTCTAAAACAAATACAACTTAGAAGAGTAACATTGCTTTACATTTTTGCAAATCTCCTTACTGTCTGGCTTCAGAGAAGATGGCTGGCTTCTCAGCCGTGCTTCTGCGCTCCGCTGGCTGCGGTAGCACGTGGCATGTAGCCTCTGGAACGCTCCACTCTGTGCTCACGAGAGAACAAACAGGAGCTGTCTCGGGATTGTTGGAAAATGCTTTTGATCTCACAGGCCCCCTGAACAGGCGTCAGGAGTTCCCCAGGTCTGCAGATCCCATTTGGACCCGAGGTCATAATGCGTTTGCAGTTAATTCTTTCACACGGCTCCCGAAAAAGTCAGGAAGGTGGGAGAGCCAGCAGTATGTGGCTCAGACATCCCCAAAAGGAAGGGAACAGCTGCTCTGCCGAAGGGGCTACGGAGACAAAGCGGGTTCAGGGACAGATAGCAGGACTTGAGATGTTCAGTTCACTGGCTCACCGATAGTCAACGCGTGTGGTAAGAACACCAAGCTCTTTCACCGAAGGGATTTCCAAGGTAAAAGCCACTTTCTCCGACTCTGTCTGAACAGGCCAGCTGGGGATAGCCCAGTGGAGTCGCTTTTAAATCAGAACAGAGATTGCTTCCCACCAGCACGAAGGTCCCCCCATCTCTTCCCAAACCTCCTGATGTTTGCCTCTTCGATTTTTGTCCCTAATCAAATCAAGTCCTTGCTGCTGAGTGGTGACCACGGAGCCTGCCCCTCGAGGGCCCCTGCTTCCTCCCAGCCCTCTGGGCACTAGGCCTGTGGGGTCCCCCCGACACCCCACCAGACTTCTCTGGGCTGCTGCAAAGCCTGGCCCTCTTTGCTCTGACAACTGGGAAGAACTGGTGTGAATGAACAGTGAGCCTCTCTTAAAACACTAAGCAGATATCCTTGGGCAGAATCACCAAGCTTGAACCCTTGGCTCTCAGAAGGTTCCCTCCCATCTGGACCCCATCTAATACCCACCCGCTGCCAGCAGCTCCAGCCTCCATGTGCCCCACACTGTTCCCCTCGGCCTACCTGCGGCCGGGGCCTCCCCTCAGACCACGTGTCCCTGAGCCCCAGCCTGACTCCTGAATGCAAGTTCGATACTCGGCCTAGTGATGACCCTCCTGACCCCCGTCCAGGATTCTCAGCCTCTTACTGGGCGTTGGGGAGAATTACATGGGATGATCTATGTGAAAATACTTCGGAGCCTCTAAAATCAAGTTCCACCGACTCTTCCTTGCTCCAGTAAGACGAGAAAACTGAAAAGTTTAAATAGTGGGGAATCGGAAGTGGCAGTTATTCCACGGTGCTTGTTTACGCTTGTAATGCTCACTGGGAAATGGATCTCGTGCGTCCGTGTCTGTGTGGACATCCGTGCGTGTTGGTTACATAATACGCCTTCTCAGGTGAAGCTGTTGGACAGCGGTCCTTGGCCCCGTATGAACAGCTTCTCCCAAGGAGCCAGAGAGGAGAAGGTGCCAGACCACACCGGGGCTTTTCTTCCCTGACACCAAGCCGGTTAGGAGGGCAGCCCAGGGGTCAGGCTGCGTGTGTCCCTTGCCCCTGGCAACACCAGTTGAAAAGCCAGGCTGCTTGTCTATGAACTTCCTTGGCTCGGACTATTCTTTCTTTCCTTACAGTTTAAAGGATAAATAATTAAAAGAGGTGTTCGCCGTTTTGAGACAAAAGTTTCAGCCCAGCGGATGTGATTGCTGAATAAAAATGAGTGTGTTTGAAGACACAGTTTGTCCCTGCCAGACTCATGTTTCCTGATGGTGTTTTTACTTCAATCCCCTGCCAGGTCTGTCTTCCAATGTTGTCCCCATGTACCTGGGGGAGCTGGCCCCCAAGAACCTGAGGGGGGCCCTCGGGGTGGTCCCTCAGGTCTTCATCACCGTCGGCATCCTCGTGGCTCAGATCTTCGGTCTTCGGAGCCTCCTCGCAAACAAAGAAGGTAAGCCCCGGCCGCGTCCAGACCCCAGCCCTCCCGCGGCTCCGACTGGATGTTTCTGTGAGCTGGTCTTTGCTCTCCAGTCGGCTGGCCGGCCTCGCCACGCTGCCCTGGCCCCTCGGTGCTCGCTCAGCGTTTGCACACAATGGGCCCTGAATTAGTTGGCGGGGACCGTGTAGCTGACATTTTCCGGTCCCTCCGAGGACACGGATGAAGGGGCTTTAGAGCGAGTGAGCGGGAAGAGCTGTTGCCTGATCTTCTCTTGGCTTGCTCGCTGGCTGTCCACATAGGGGCCCGGGGCGTGCCAATGACGGCCACCAGTGCGCCAGGCTCCGTGCTTGAGGCTTCCCGCCACCTCCTCAATTGAGCCTCCCAGCAACACTGCTGGTTGAGAGGAGGCGGGCTCTGTGATCGTCCCATTCCATAGGCCAGGAAAGGGGGGCCCCCTGGGGGTCAGGTGGTGAGCCTGACTCTGGAGCTGCACCGCCCTCCTGGAGAGCCCTAGCCTGGCACATACTAGGTGCACAGTAACTGGTAACAGCCCCTGCCTCTGCATGACCCCCAGCCCAGTCTCTGGTCTCAAACCTCTGAAAGGGAAATCACCATTAATAGTCACACGAGCCAGAACGTGCTGATTATGGGCCAGGCACCAAGTCTTTATATTAATTCCATTCAATCCTCCCAACAACCCTCAAAAGCAGATACTGTTTATTATACCCATTTTACAGATGTGGAACCTAAAGCATATAGAGGTTGGATAACACGTCCAAGGTTTCATTAGGGCGCACATCCAGGTGGCTTGAACCAAGGTCCATGTTAAGCAACTACTGTCCCCCTTTCAATCACCCTCGGAAGGAGCAAGGACCAGGGGTTAAGGGGCTGAGTTCCTGTGTCCCAGGGAAGGCCCCTAAATGACCGGCAGGATGCAGGGCAATCTACAGAGCCCTGATGTCCATGACGTGCTTGCTGGCATGCAGAAGGGAGTGACTGGTTCTGCCCAGTGAGGGAGGCCTCCGAGAGGGCCGAGGACCTGGACAGGGGTGGGGAGCAGGACCAGCGTTCCAGACACGCACAGGGAGCCAGAAACGCAGAAGTTGTGTGTCCACAAATGTTGTGTGGACTGCATTTTCCATCCTTTTTTGAGACTATTTCACTCCTGGTGCCCTTCCTCTGGGCAGTGTGTGGAGGGCAGGGCTTTGGCCTTAGGCATCTCTGAATCTCCAGCACAAGTCCTGGCATGTGACAGGTGCTCGAGAACAAGGAAGGGAGGAAGCCCAGAAGAGAGGGCAGCAGGCAGGCAGCATGGTGCAGAGGATGTGAAGAAGTCTGACAATCTTCTTTAGAAAGATTGCAGCAGGGTCTCTGGATTTGGCAGTTCGGGGTCTCCAAGAAGAGTTTCCATGGGGGGGGGTGGAGCCAGACAGCAGTGGCCCAAGTCGGAGATAGGTCCACACCTGCTGTTGGCTGTGCAGGGTGATGGATTCAGGACCAAGGGAAGCCTGCATTTGCAGGTGTGCGGTGGGCTTGGTCCTGGCACTTGCCTCACGATGTGGCTGGCGGGGAAGTGAGTTAATACACGAAGAGCGGTTAGAGCAGTGCCTGGCACACGGGCATCCGCCGTCATCACTGACTGCCAGCCCTGGGAGAAGGGGGAAGAGGCAGGGCATTAACAGCTCCTAGAAGGAGCCTAAACTACTCATCACTCACTGGACCATTGTTATGCAAAAGAACACGCAGAAGGAAGAGCGCATAAAACATAAACGTATGTACATTCGCTCCACCCGAAATCAAACGCCAGTGTTTGGTCTGGATGCAGGTCCAAACTAGAGCCATGCCCGTGCTCCCGGCGGCTTTCTGTGTGCCCCCAGCCGTGGCCTGCCCACCCCCACCATACCGACATTTATCATCCCAGCCTCGCTTCTCTCTATAGTTTACCACATTTTGCAAAGATCGAGTTCATGTGCTGTTTCTGGCCTTCACCCCGTTGGACCACATGGTGTGGGCTGCTGCCCCCAGCATCGGGTTTCTGCGACTGGCCCCCGTCGTGGTTGGCTTCCATTTCAGTGCAATATAGGATGCTGTTTTGTGAATGCACCATGCTTCGTGTATCCATTCTGCCATCGTGGACATTTACCTTGTTTGTGGTTTTCATTTCCGTGGCCACCGCGGCTCAGACCAGTCCTGTTCAGGTGTTCCGGTGGCCCTGGCAGAGTCCTGAGCGTGGGAGGGGGTCCAGTGTTACCAGCTCTGTGTCCAGCCCTTAAGGACACCAGTCCGGGGCGGAGCGGTGGCTGGAGGGGCTGGGGCCAGCTCTCACGTGGGCGCTGGCTTCCCCGCAGGCTGGCCCGTCCTCCTCGGGCTGACCGGGATCCCGGCAGCTCTGCAGCTGCTCTTCCTGCCCTTCTTCCCCGAGAGCCCCCGGTACCTGCTGATTCAAAAGAAAGACGAAGCAGCTGCCAGAAACGGTAAGGCTCTACTGTGCGGGGGGCAGGGGACAGAGGCCGCGGCGTCTAGGCGCCGGGAAGCTGGGGACCCCTGAGCCGACCCCTTGCTCCCCTCCCTTAGCGCTGAAGAGGCTGCGCGGCTGGGACGACGTGGGCGCGGAGATAGAGGAGATCCGGCAGGAGGACGAGGCGGAGAGGGCCGCTGGCTTCATCTCCGTGCTGAAGCTGTTCGGCATGAGGTCCCTGCGGTGGCAGGTCATCTCCATCATCGTCCTCATGGGTGGCCAGCAGCTGTCGGGAGTGAACGCGGTATGGGGGCGGTGGGGCCGGGGCAGCGGGTGGGCGGTGTCCCCGCGGGGGTGGCGGTGCCGCAGGCGCTGCCCCGAGGGCCCCACCAGCCTCTGGGGTACCTTCCAGATCTACTACTACGCAGACCAGATCTACCTGAGCGCGGGGGTGAACGATCACGACGTCCAGTATGTGACAGCGGGCACCGGGGCAGTCAACGTGCTGATGACCGTCTGTGCCGTGAGTCTCCGACAGCCGCCACGGACGGAGGGCATCTTAAGGCGGGGGGGGGG